>NW_025334613.1:0-318639 GCF_014858855.1 Bufo gargarizans | reverse complement strand
CATAAAATGGCGGTATGTATAGGAAGGTGGTTCAACTGTTCAATCTTGTCATAAAACATTAGAGGTGGGACGACGAATCGGTCAAATCCACGAATCCCTCAAATTTTGCTGGATAACGGGATTCGTTGTCGATGAATCCTGTTGCTATGCGGGCGGAAGCGGGCGGTTTACTTTAACTTCAGGTTCAGCGCATCTTTATTACCTTACAATGAAGCTCCAGTAACAGGCAGAGCGGGCGGTGCGTAACGTCACTTACTCACCTGACGCGCCTGCTCCGCCTGCTTCATTCATAAAGTGGGCGGAACAGGTACGTCACGTGAGTGAGTGACGTTACACCGCCGCCCGCTCTGCCTGTTACTGGAGCTTCATTGTAAGGTAATAAAAATGCACTGAACCTGAAGTTAAAGTTACTGCCGGGCCGGGGCTGTTATGGGGAGGGGGGGTCTGTGGATGGCACTGTTATAGGGAATCTGTGGATGGCGCTTGTGACGAGACCAGTCTCGCCACATTGCATTGGAGAAGCCTGGTTGCCCGCCTGCTTCCTTTAGACTATAGCCCCATATTGAAACGCTTGATTTTCCCCTTCAAAGACATGAAAGCCGGGTCATTTAGTACTTGCCCTATTTGAACAGTGATACCCCAGATTGCTATGCCATGGAGCCCATTCAGATAACGAAAGACTATGTGAAAGACTTTGGCTCCATGGCGATTTTACTGTATTTGTGTAGCCTGTTGTGACATTGTATATGTAACGGGGCGCCAAGGGCACACTCGGTCTCCCATCAGCCGCAGACCTGCTGCTTAGATTCGGGAGCACGGATCTGTGTTTGACCTCATTCCCAGGCGGCTTTGCTAGCTGGGAGGCTCCCTGCTCCTAGGTCTGCCTTGAGTGCCGAGCTGATCACTCGGTGCTCGACTTGTCTGTCTGTCGGTCATGTGACTCTGGCCACATCACATGACCCTCAAACCCCACTATAAATACAGGCAGCCTGCTGGCTACAGGTTGCCTGTTAATTTTAGGTTCCTGGCATTTGTTGGATACCTGTGTACTTACCTGATCCTGTTCCCTGACGATCCTTTGCCTGCTCCTCCTGTACTGCACATTCCTCCTGATATTTTGACCTCGGCTTCCACCTGACTATTCTTTGCGGACTCCTTTGGTACTTCTCAACTCTCCTGGTATTTATGACCCTGGCTTCTCCTGACCAGTCTTTGCTAATCCCTCTGTACTGCGTTGTCCTCTTGGTTTTGACCCAGTCCGTTCACTATCCGTTATTTGTCTTGTCTGTCCTTCCCGCACGTATACTAAGTTAGGGACTGCTGTCCAGTTGTCCCCTGTCATCAGGACTCGTGAGGCAAGTAGGCAGGGCCAGGGGTGAGGGTGGAGCGCAGTGGTCACTATCCTCCCCCCTGTGTGTGTACGTGACCGTTACAGTATATTTGAATGGTGATTTCTGTCCTGTTGTCCCCATGTGTATAAGGGTGATTTCTCTTTGTCCTGAGAGATAATTGAATTGCTCCTCGGTTGTCTCCAGGGCAGAGAGGAGGAAACCAGGATGCATTGTGGGGATGTATTGTGTCTATGTGTCCTGAATTGCTGCTTATCTGTCCTGTGTCACAGTCCATCTGGTCCCCCTAGGGGAGTGTCCACCAGATGGTGACCTGCATAAATACAGGTGGGTAGCCCTCAGGAAAGGGAGATTGTGATTTACCCTCAACACAGAGCTTGTCTTGTTTTTTGGGGGGGATTTATTGTATGCTGTTCCAGTTCATCTGCTAGGAGTGTAAACCTGTCATATGGTTTTTCCTATTCGGCTGTATGCAGCATTTATATGGTTTACAGTTCGGGATATTGGCGTCTTTAGTAGCTGCCTTTGCATCTGGAAAGGGAATATCTCTTAAACGGCTTTTACCCCCTTTTATGCCCGGAGTGCCGTTACAGCGCTGTTATGGGGGGATCTGTGGATGGCACTATTATGGGAGGGGGATCTGTGGATGGCGCTGTTATGGGGAAGGGGGTCTGTGGATGGCACTGTTATGGGGGATCTGTGGATGACACATATAGCATAAGATCCTATATAGTGTCAACCATAGATCCCCCCATAGCATGGTCATCCACAGATCCCCTCCATAACAGTGCCATTCATAGATCCCCCTCCCCATAACAGTGCCATCCACCGATCCCCCCCATAATAGTGTCACCCACAGATCCCCCATAACAGTGACATCCACAGATTTCCCATAACAGTGTCATCCACAGATCCCTCCCATAACAGCTCAATCCACAGATCCCCCATAACAGTGACATCTACAGATCCCCCATAATAGTATGTCATCCATAGATAACTTTGTTTCTTACACCGTTCACACAATTCGTACAGGATTCGTAGGATTCGAGATTCAAAATATTCTATATATTCGAGAACCGATTCGGATTTGAAAAAAATTGGATTCGTCCCACCTTTATTCAATATAAAATGGTGGATATATTTCTCTCTTCAGTATCTGTACTCTCACTTTAAGTTATTTAAGCACTTTATGATCTCTCTGAGAGGTATATCTGAGGTCTAACTAACTGTTCACTTGCAGTATGCAGTTAGCAGTGACTATTTGCAGATTGATTGAGTATGATCTGCTATGGATGTATGCAATTTGGATTGCAATATATTATCTGAATGCTGGCAATTTGAACTTGTATTTGGTGGAACTGTAAGTAAACACACACACATGTATATATGTATATATATATATAGTTCAGTATACAGTTCTAAACACAATACTAACAATATAAACATTATATAACTGTTTCAAATACCTATTTTGGCCTCTTGTTCCCATAAAACTCAGCTTTCAGTGCAGTGAATGTTTCTTCAGCTCCTGTCTCTGGTGAATAATGATTCTAGGAGCCGGAGCTGGGGGAATTCCCAGACAGGCTGTGTGTGAGGCTGGCTATGATTGGTGAAAACTCTTGCTGTGTGAGAAGCTGGCTGTGATTGGTCTAGACTTCTGCCCAGCAACAACAGATTAACACTATGCTTTCTGCTGTTTCTGCTGTGTCACTGAGCTTACCTTACATTACAAAATGAATCTAAAAGGCATATTCTCTTTTTATTCTACTGTGAACACAATATATATAACAGTTATATGACATCCAAAACATGATGTCACAGTAAGTAACTCTGCTTTTGTCTTTAACACATAAACATAGGAACTGTATTAAGGCTATTGGCAGGTCTAGCTGTATATACATATAAGCTATACGAGCAACCTAGGACAGGTCTTAGCTGGCCGGCTACACTCCCACCAAAATTACCTATAATTCTATGTTCTCAGTGGTAGGACTTAACCACTACAGGACCGCCGTATGCAGGATTGCGTCCTGCCGGCGGCCCTGCTCTTCTGGGTGGACGCATATACGCGTCCTCCCGCGAGAGCCGAGATTTCCTGTGAACGCGCGCACACAGGCGCGCGCGCTCACAGGAACGGAAGGTAAGCGAGTGGATCTCCAGCCTGCCAGCGGCGATCGCTCGCTGGCAGGCTGGAGATCCGAATTTTTTAACCCCTAACAGGTATATTAGACGCTGTTTTCATAACAGCGTCTAATATACCTCCTACCTGGTCCTCTGGTGGTCCCTTTTGTTAGGATCGACCACCAGAGGACTCAGGTAGGTCAGTACAGTCGCACCAAACACCACACTACACTACACTACACTACACCCCCCCCCCCCCGTCACTTATTAACCCCTTATAAACCCCTGATCACCCATGATCACCCCATATAAACTCCCTGATCACCCCCCTGTCATTGATCACCGCCCTGTCATTGATCACCCCCCTGTCAGGCTCCGTTCAGACGTCCGTATGATTTTTACGGATCCACGGATACATGGATCGGATCCGCAAAAAGCATACGGACGTCTGAATGGAGCCTTACAGGGGGGTGACCAATGACAGGCGGGTGATCACCCATATACACTCCCTGATCACCCCCTGTCATTGATTACCCCCCTGTCATTGATCACCCCCCTGTAAGGCTCCATTCAGACGTCCGCATGATTTTTACGGATCCATGGATACATGGATCGGATCCGCAAAACACATGCGGACGTCTGAATGGAGCCTTACAGGGGGTGATCAATGACAGGCGGGTGATCACCCATATACACTCCCTGATCACCCCCCTGTCATTGATAACCCCCCTGTAAGGCTCCATTCAGACGTCCGCATGGGTTTTGTGGATCCGATCCACGTATCCATGGAACCGTAAAAAATCATGCGGATGTCTGAATGGAGCCTTACAGGAGGGGTGATCAGTGACAGGGGGGTGATCACCCTGATCACCCTGATCATCCCCTGTCATTGATAACCCCCCTGTAAGGCTCCATTCAGACGTCCGCATGCGTTTTGTGGATCCAATCCATGTATCCATGGATCCGTAAAAAAATCATGCGGATGTCTGAATGGAGCCTTACAGGGGGGGGTGATCAGTGACAGGGGGGTGATCACCCTGATCACCCTGATCACCCCCTGTCATTGATAACCCCCCTGTAAGGCTCCATTCAGACATCCTCATGTGTTTTGTGGATCCGATCCATGTATCCATGGATCCGTAAAAATCATGCGGACGTCTGAATGGAGCCTTACAGGGGGGTGATCAATGACAGGCGGGTGATCACCCATATACACTCCCTGATCACCCCCTGTCATTGATCACCCCCCTGTAAGGCTCCATTCAGACGTCCGCATGATTTTTACGGATCCATGGATACATGGATCGGATCCACAAAACAAATGCGGACGTCTGAATGGAGCCTTACAGGGGGGTGATCAATGACAGGGGGGTGATCAGGGAGTCTATATGGGTGATCACCCCCCTGTCATTGATCACCCCCCTGTCATTGATCACCCCCCCCCCCCCCCCCCTGGTAAGGCTCCATTCAGACATTTTTTTTTGGCACAAGTTAGCGGAAATTTTTTGTTTGTTTTTGTTTTTTCTTACAAAGTCTCATTTTTAGACATTTATATTCCAGACTTCTTCTCACGCTTTAGGGCCCCTAAAAAGCCAGGGCAGTATAAATACCCCACATGTGACCCCATTTCGGAAAGAAGACACCCCAAGGTATTCCGTGAGGGGCATATTGAGTCCATGAAAGATTGAAATTTTTGTCCTAAGTTAGCGGAAAGTGAGACTTTGTGAGAAAAAAAAAAAAAAAAATCAATATCCGCTAACTTATGCAAAAAAAAAAAAATTCTAGGAACTCGCCATGCCCCTCATTGAATACCTTGGGGTGTCTTCTTTCCAAAGTGGGGTCACATGTGGGGTATTTATACTGCCCTGGCTTTTTAAGGGCCCGAAAGTGTGAGAAGTCTGGGATCCAAATGTCTAAAAATGCCCTCCTAAAAAGAATTTGGGCCCCTTTGCGCATCTAGGCTGCAAAAAAGTGTCACACATCTGGTATCGCCGTACTCAGGAGAAGTTGGGCAATGTGTTTTGGGGTGTCATTTTACATATACCCATGCTGGGTGAGAAAAATATCTTGGTCAAATGCCAACTTTGTATAAAAAAATGGGAAAAGTTGTCTTTTGCCAAGATATTTCTCTCACCCAGCATGGGTATATGTAAAATGACACCCCAAAACACATTCCCCAACTTCTGAGTACGGCGATACCAGATGTGTGACACTTTTTTGCAGCCTAGGTGGGCAAAGGGGCACATATTCCAAAGTGCACCTTTTGGATTTCACCGGTCATTTTTTACACATTTTGATTGCAAAGTACTTCTCACACATTTGGGCCCCTAAATTGCCAGGGCAGTATAACTACGCCACAAGTGACCCCATTTTGGAAAGAAGACACCCCAAGGTATTCTGTGAGGGGCATGGTGAGTTCCTAGAATTTTTTATTTTTTGTCGCAAGTTAGTGGAATATGAGACTTTGTAAGAAAAAATAAAAAAAATAAAATCATCATCATTTTCCGCTAACTTGTGACAAAAAATAAAAAGTTCTATGAACTCACTATGCCCATCAGCGAATACCTTAGGGTGTCTACTTTCCGAAATGGGGTCATTTGTGGGGGTTTTCTACTGTTTGGGCATTGTAGAACCTCAGGAAACATGACAGGTGCTCAGAAAGTCAGAGCTGTTTCAAAAAGCGGAAATTCACATTTTTGTACCATAGTTTGTAACTGCTATAACTTTTACCCAAACCATTTTTTTTTTTTGCCCAAACATTTTTTTTTTTATCAAAGACATGTAGAACAATAAATTTGGCGAAAAATTTATATATGGATGTCGTTTTTTTTGCAAAATTTTACAGCTGAAAGTGAAAAATGTCATTTTTTTGCCAAAAAATCGTTACATTTTGATTAATAACAAAAAAAGTAAAAATGCCAGCAGCAATGAAATACCACCAAATGAAAGCTCTATTAGTGAGAAGAAAAGGAGGTAAAATTCATTTGGGTGGTAAGTTGCATGACCGAGCGATAAACGGTGAAAGTAGTGTAGTGCCGAAGTGTAAAAAGTGCTCTGGTCATGAAGGGGGTTTCACCTAGCGGGGCTGAAGTGGTTAAACATGAATTTGAGGAATTTTCCATCAGGTTCTCAACTTTCAAGTGTCTTTTATCGCTCTCAAATAGAACAACTAACTTCCAGGGCTTTTTTTCTCAGAGAAAAGGTGGTGGAACTCACCCCCCCTCCCTTGACCACGCCCCTACCCACCCCTAGGACCTCCCCCTAAAACCGCCCCTTTAAAGAACAGTAAGCAGCGGGCCGCAGTGGCGACCCTAGGAACAATGTATAGGGGAGGCACAAAGATACCACAGTCAAAAATGGGGGGGCAAAAACAAAATAAGTATATATAAATAAGATTACAAAATACGAGAGAATTGGAGGCATAATATACTTACAAAAGAAGCTATTCAGTCGTCTGCTGTGCCGTCCTCTGCTTGCTTCCACGGATTCTTTCCCCTTCTTTCTGTCTCTCGTCAGTGCGCAGGCGCGCTGTTATGGTGGATCTGTGGAAGACACACTGTTATGGGGGCATCTGTGGATGACACATTATGCCTCTCATTAGCCCTCATTATGCCTCTCATATCAGCCCTTATGCCTCATTAGCCCCCATTATTCCTCTTATTAGCCCCCATTATGCCTCTTATTACCCCCATATCATCCCTTATGCCTCATTAGCCCCAATTATAAGCCCTTATGCCTTATTAGCCCCCATTATTCCTCTTATTAGCCCCCATTATGCCTCATTAGCCCCATTATAAGCCATTATGCCTCATTAGCCCACATTATGCCTAATTAGCCCCCATATGCCTCCAATTAGCCGCCATATGCCTCCAATTAGCCCCAATAGCCCCTATATGCCTCCAATTACCCCCATGTACCTCCAATTACCCCACATATGCCTTCAATTGGCCCCCATAGTCCCATATGCCTCCAATTAGCCTCCTATTAGCCCCCATATGCCTCCTATTAGCCCCCATATGCCTCCTATTAGCCCCATATGGCTCCTATTAGCCCCCAAATATGCCTCCAATTAGCCCCCATAATGCCCCCAGCAGCCACATTTTTTATAAAATAAAAAAAAACACTTACCTCTCCTGCTCCTGGATGGATGCCGCCTGCAATTTTCTCCCTCCTCAGTCGACTGTGCTCTAAACTGGCACGCACAGCGTGAGGTCACAGAGCGCCCTGCACAGCCGACAGCCGAGGACCAGGAAGTGGTGAGTACAGAGCGTTCACCACTTCCTGGTCCTTCAGTACTAATGAGCGCTTCCATAATGGAAGACTTCATTAGTATTCACCTGGGGGAATCAGTGGGGGGGCACCCGGGGGGGAGGGGGCAAGGAACAACATAGGGGGGGCGATTGCCCCCATCGCCCCCCTCTAGTGATGCCACTAGCGGGCCGGCTGGGCCAGTAACTAAAGGGGGGCGGGGCGAGTGGGAGAAAATAGGTGGCGGAACGCCGCTCCGGGGTGTTCCACTAGAAAAAAAGCCCTGCTAACTTCTGTATAGGACGTTCCAACTTGAGTGGAGTAGTGAGACGTTTTCCTTTGTCAAGTTTTGAGTCTCCTATTTATAACAATACTCTTCTTAGAAACATAGAAACCTAGAATGTGTCGGCAGATAAGAACCATTTGGCCCATCTAGTCTGCCCAATATACTGAATACTATGGATAGCCCCGGCCCTATCTTATATGAAGGATGGCCTTATGCCTATCCCATGCATGCTTAACCTCCTCCACTGTATTTGCAGCTACCACTTCTGCAGGAAGGCTATTCCATGCATCCACTACTCTCTCAGTAAAGTAATACTTCCTGATATTACTTTTAAACCTTTGCCCCTCTAATATAACACTATGTCCTCTTGTAGCAGTTTTTCTTCTTTTAAATATTCTCTCCTCGGAGTATGGGAGGAAATTAGGAATACCTGGAAGAACGTGTGTACAGGTGCATGTAGGTGACGCACGCACCTCCCTCCTGAGTGGTGAACGCCCTATCCAGTATGTGAGACGCCGCTGCTGAGATGACTGACCCGTGATATTTGAATGCGAATCCTGCGGTGATGGCTGTTGGAGTTGCCGGCTGACTGTTACATCCACTGGAAGTGGAGAGTCTGTGTGACGGGACCCTGGTTTAATAGTTTGTGTCGTGGACGGTGACTGGGGCTGGAATACAGTTGAAGCCTGGCGTTATTCGGTGGAAGGCTGCTGCTCTGGTTTAAAGATTCGCTGTCCTCCCCCTCCCTGAGGGGATTGGATGCTGGGTGAGAGGTACAGTGTATGGAGTGCGGGTGGATTGAGATCTGGACCTGGCTACCCTCCGATATCGAGGTGAGATAAAGCTGGCGTAAGGGGGGGGGGGGTGAGGGGAGTGGAGGTCGCCATTAAACAGTTCTAAAGCTTTAAGATGGGAGCAGATTTCCTCCCCCCCCCCCCCCCAAAAGTATATGCAAAGGCGATAAGACTGTACCTTGGAGTTGGAGGCAGAGGGGCTAATCCCAATGCTGGTGATACAGTAAGTGAAACTGGCAGAGTAACGTTATACTAACTGGATCAAGGATCCGCCTTTGAGAATCCTCCCTGCTCAAACCAGGAGGGATATCAGCCTGGTATTTTAAAATATTGGTTGACTTCTTGGAGCTCATGGGTATGAGGTACAAGGCATTAACCACTGACTTTATGTAATCCCCCTGAGAGCTCAGCAAAGGACATATTTATCTTTTTTTGTGATTGGAAGATCACAGGGAAGATTATAATTCTTGGAGTTAATTTTCTCCCTTTGCTTCAGGCCGGCCTTAACCCCAAACCTTTCTGTACTCTATTCTCTATGCATGAGATAGATGCCCAATAATAGTACTGGGATAAGTTTGACTCCCTCAACTGCGTGAGCGTAATTGACTGAAAAATTGAAATATTGCTCGGAGGTTGTTAAGCTGGGGTGGTTTGACTATTTTGAGTTGGAGCAGGTGTTTTTTTATCTGCCGTTATGTGGAGCCTGAGTCGCCGTTGATGAACTACTCCCGGAGAACTGTTTTATGAATTACCAATCAATTATGTATACTGAATTGCTCTCTCTCGCCTTCACTAAGTTTATTAATTGGCTGAATGTATTAGAAGAGGGGGGGGGGGGGGGAGAAGGGGAAGGAAGAGAAAAGGAAAGGGGGAAAAAAGGGGAAAAAAGGGAAGTGAAAGGGAAAAGGGGAAAAAAGGGAGAGAAAAAAAATTCAAAAGTAGAAATGTCTAGACAGGGGGCAGGAAAGAAGGGGAGAACCCAACCAGAATTAAATACTTCGATCTCTCCTATGTTTAAGAGAGCAGAAAGAATGAAACAGCAATTGTTGATAAACACAAGTGGACAGATCAGCCCCCCTAGGAGAAAGAAGAATGATATACTCCAAATTCCTGAGGGGGAACCTACTCGTTTTACAGAGAAATCTAATATGAGGCCATTGGTTGATGAATTCCAGTCTGGAGGGAGCGGTAACCATCAGTTTAAAGAGGTGGAGAGAATTATCCCTGCCCAGGAGGAGCAGGGGCCAAGTTTGCAGGATATATTTCAAGAAATAAAAAAATGCATCCTTGCAATACAGGACCTCTCTCTCCAGACTGGAAATATCAAGGAAACTGTCGGACTCCTTAGGTCAGATTTGCAAAAACACAAAGACAGGCTGGTAGAAGTAGAAAAGAGAACGTCTGATGCTGAGGACCTGCTACAGACAACAGTCAAAGAAAAAAGTGTATTAAAGGAGGAAAATAGATAACTTAAAAATAAATTATTGGATTTGGAAAATAGATCTAGGAGGTCCAACCTGAGATGCTTGGGGTTTGCGGAGGGCGTGGAAGGACGTGACCCTTGTGGTTTTATACAAATCTGGCTAAGGGAGCAACTGGGTCAGGATATTTCAGGATATGAAAACTTTATAGCGCGAGCTCATAGATTGTCGGCAAGGTTGCCCCCCATGGGTACAAGACCACGACCATTATAATTAACTTCTTATCGGTTAGAGATAAGGAGGAGGTAATACGCAGGTTTTAAGGGTAAATTAGAATATGCGGGTACAGTAATAATGTTATTCTCTGACTCTGCACAAGAAACAGCAAGTAAAAGAAGTCAATTTATTGACATGAAAAAAATGCGCTTAAAAAATGTAAAGTACCCAATGATGTTTCCAGCTAAGTTGAGAATTAAATGGGGGAATAAAACTTGGTTCTTCGATACAGTTGAGGCGGCACGAGATTGGATTAAAGAAAAGATAAAAACTTGAGGGAATGGGTCTGGGGCCTAGTTGGGAAGGAGTAATGCAAGAGAGAGGGCCAGGTTCGGATGATATCCTGGACCATTCAGGTAGGGTGGGTTGGGGGGGGGTCTGTAACCTGTTGCAGCGTTTACTCCTGGGTAGGAGGTAAAAGGGGAAAGGGAATTATTTTTTTTTGTTCTTGCCTTCTCCACTTCCTCTGCTACCCCTGGTGTGTCCCCCCCAGTTCATATTAATAGATAGGAAATAGATAACCGCCAAATGAGATTGGATGAGACTAATCTCATGGAACATTGGGGGACTCAGCAAGGGAATAAAGAGAGTTGCGGTTTTTGACTCAATACATAGTATTCTTCCCACTATAGTTTGTTTACAAGAAACACATCTGACAGGCGAGAGAATACTAGGGCTTGATAGGCCATGGATACAATATGCTTTTCACTCGTTTTTTTCATCGTATGCGAAAGGAGTGAGTATATTAAACCATCGAAATATAGACATTGAAATAGTAAATACAGCTGTAGATGAGGAAGGTCTATGTTTTTATGGACTGTATATTGGAAGGCAGACCATGGATAATAGCTAATGTATATATACCCCCCCCCCCCCCCTTTAGATCAGATGTTATATTAAAAATAAATGAGTTTGTGCTTAAAGTGTGAGATAAGCCGCTCCTAGTTATGGGAGATTTTAATAATGTAATGGATGGTCAAATGGACAGATGTAGATTAAATAACCCTCAATTTATTAATACCGGGTCAAAATTAAGAGATATTGTAACAGAACTGTGTTGGATCGATATTTGGAGGGCAATGTACCCAAAGCTAAAAAGATACTCATGTCTTTCCAAAACACATAGGAGTCTATCACGGATTGATTTAGTTTTTACCGATAATAAAGGTGCACAAGACATTGAACAGGTTAAGTATGGAAAACGATTCAATAATTATAAATATAAAAACACAAAAAAAATAGAGGGATGAATATAAGTATAGGATGGATTAATATAATGGGGATTCACAATAAGATATTAAAAGAGATTAGGGAATATTTAGAGATAAATGAGGGGTCAACTAAAAACAATATGGTATGGGATGCAGCAAAGGCCTTTATAAGAGGGATTATCACCAAATACACCATCATATATAGAAAGAGCATAAGGAAAAAAATTATCGACTTAGAAAGCGAGGTGGAAAAATCCGAAAAAAAAGTATATAGATAAAGTATAAGTATATAGTTAAAAATTATAAAGAGTGGACATATAAAGTGGCCAAATTGGAAAAGGATTTGCTTCTAATGGCAGAACAACTGAAAGAGAACTATGTAAGGGATAATTTTATATATGCACATATACCCGGTACAAAGGTGGCAACTTATGAAAAAATTAAAATAAAATACATGAATTGCCTGATAGATAAAGCTGCCCATAAAATTACGGAACAATCGGCTAAAATAGTTCTCCTTAAGGAATACTTTGAAGCTATGTATAGCAGTAAGATAAATAAGAGTGGGGGGGGGGGGAATTACAAAAGTTTTTAGATAAAATTACTGTTTCCATGTTAACTGCTGATCAAAGAGAAAGCTTAGAGGCCCCTATAGATTCGGTAGAAGTGGAGGCAATTTTGTCAAGGATAACGAAGAATAAGATCCCAGGAATAGACGGGATCCCATTCGAAATCTATGCACAATGTAAAGAGCTATTTATTCCGAAACTCCTTACAATGTGGACCGCTTTGCGGAAATTAGGAAAACTAGAATCGGTGAGAGAAGCTTTGGTAACACTCATTTTAAAACCAGGGAAAGACTCAACAGTCTCGGATTCATAGCGTCCTATTTCATTAATAAACACGGATAATGAAATATTAGCAATGGTCTTAGCAAATAGACTCAGGAGTGTAGTTCCGGGGATTATTAATGAGGATCAGTCTGGTTTTATGTCAGGTAAAACTACAACTGATAATATAATGAGATCTTTTTATGGGTACCCAGCTGAAACCCACAAACCGTGGAGAACGCATGATTGTAACTATAGACGCATCTAAAGCCTTTGATATGATAGAATGGCCCTTCCTATTTGTTACACTGAGGAGAATGGAATTTGGAGACAACTTTATAGGATGGGTCAAGTTACTATATACTGAAGCCATGGCAAGGGTAATGTTGAATGGTGAGTACTCTGATAAAATATATATTGGTATGGGGGTTAGGCAGGGTTGCTCCCTATCCCCTCTGCTGTTAACCATAGCTATGGAACCCTTAGCTGATTTAATTAGACAAGACAAAGAAATTGTGGGTTTCAGATTTGGGGCCCATGAGGAAAAAATGTCCTTATACGCAGATGATATTATGTTGTTTGCAGGATCGCATGGTTCACTTAGAAGATTTTTCAAGTATTTGAAGAGTATAGCAAATATGCTGGACTGAAAATAAACTGGACTAAATCAATCTGTATCCCGATTGATCCCTGTCACGGACGGTGTACAGGAAACAAGATAAAGCAACATGCATATATGACTGAGTGGATCCAAAGCTAAGGAACCAATAGGGGGACCCCTGCACAAGACCTGAGACTTTCCCTGGCTGCTCAGCCTATGCAAAGATCCCAGAGGTGGAAGGTTGCATATCCACGTACCTCGACTATATAACCCCTGAACACCCTACAATAGTGAGGGGACACGACCACCGGCTCCCTACACCAGACACGGAGGGAGTCAGGGTCACCTGGGATCCAGCAAACAGAAAATAACTGATAAATGTTCAGCACTTAACTTAGTAGCAGACAGGAAAACAAGATCAGCATGCACACACACTCCAGGAAGTAGTATAAGCCGCCCAGTAATGCATTATGGGGCGGAATTTAAAGGGATGCAATCAGTCCAACTCCATGACAGCTGAGAGAGGCTAACGAGATGAGGAACTGAACAGCACAACAAAGAGAACTCAAGGAGGAGGTTCTGAAAGGCCTCTGTCAGAGCTTCTCAGCTGTCTGGTTGTGACAATCCCTTTAATGGTTTTTTACCAGGACGACTTGAAATTAAAGAGAGGCAGAAACCGGTTAAGTATCTAGGTATACAGATAACACCTAACACTAGGAATTATGTACAGCTGAATGTACTCCCCAAAATACACGAGTTGCATAAAAAGATAGAGGTCTGGAAAAAGATACATATCTCAATGGCGGGTCGTATTTCGCTCGTTAAAAATGTGCATATTGCCCTCCTTGATTTATATTCTTTGGAACACACCGATAATAATCCCTAAGAGAATATTTAAAATATTAGCTGTAACGGACCGTTTCAGCAGACAAGGGGTTAAAATCCGTTTAGGCGATATGCCCCTTTCTGAGAGACAGGCACAGCTACTGCAGAACACCAACCTCCCGAACTGGATACAAAATAGCACTCCAAACTGGAACCTCGCGAATAGCTGCTAGCAGACGAACAGGAAAGGCATACAATCAGCTTACACTCCTGGCAATCAGTCTCTAACAGCATACAGGGAATCCCCCCAATAACGAGACAAGACTCTGTGTTGAGGGTCAAGCAGTGGTCTGACTGTACTTCAAGTACAGCCTCTTTTATTCACAAAAAACAAACATAGTACTGCCCACAGGGTTTTGAAATGCAACCAATCAGTATATTACAACACATACAATGTAAGTACAGCAACCAATCGTTCACGCCCCCAGAGGACCAGAAGGGAGACTGCGACACAGGACAGATACAACACATCCCCTCAATGCATCATGGTTTCCTCCTCTCTGTCCCGGAGACAACCGAGGAGCAATCCAATTATCTCTCAGGAGAAAGGGAAATCGCCAATACACATGTGAAGACAACAGGACAGACATTACCATTTTAAACACACAATGGCACAATGGGACAATAGAACCACACCCAGCATATTCCTCCCAAGCTGACAAGTTACACTTATTATAAATTGTTACAACTTTGTGAGGTTACATTGTCCATACATATAACTTACATCAATTTAAACAGTATAACTTGGGGACAAACCTATCCAAAATTCACTTGAATAGGTTCAGGGGTTTAAAAGTTAGTATGGGCCATAATCCTGAGGCAAGAGGCTTTTAAACAGCCCCCTCCAAAACCCAGTGGTGAGGTTGGTTTCGCCACATTAGCTACTTTAATAACTGATTTGATATGGCAAGGGAAAAAAAACGAGAATAAGAGCACATATATTGTATATTCATGAGAAAGAGGGGGGCTATCAGTTCCCGATTTGGATCTTTATTTGTGGAGTAAGTCACATAGTTAAAAGAGTTTGATAGCAGGGATTAATAAAAACCTGGAAAATTGTAGTATTTTTCAACTATTAGAAGCGGATATCTTGCTACAACAAGTTAATAAAATACCCCTATTCGAGTTATGGATTAAATCTTGGATAATGGGATAATATTCATCTAAGAGAATTAAAACTAATAGAACAAAAAGTCTGGTAGAAATATGGAATTTTTAGACTGGGCCAGATATGGAAAGAGAGAGATATAATTACTTATCAAGACCTTAATAATGAATATTTATTCGGAAATAAAGATTTCAGTTTTTTTTATTTTAAATTAAAGGAACGCAAATTGTCCCCCTCCCACTACCCTTGGCTAATATCACTTAGCTAGTTGCATGGAGGAAACTGGTTTCCAAGATATATGGAGGTTTACTTCACCAGAAGACCAAAAAAATAACAACGGGAGGAATTTTGGGAAAAGGCCATATGGTCCAAAAACAGCTTCTCAAATAATTTATCTTATAGAATTACACAATTCAACATACTATATCGTTTATACTACTCCCCCAAGATATTAATGAAATGTTATAAAACCAAACAATTTAGTTGTAAAAAATGTGTGAAAGAGGGAGCAGACGATGTCCATATACTTTGGACATGTATAAAAATGCAGCAATTTTGGAGGATGTTGAATGAAAAAATAGAGAGGTATCATTTGGTTAAAGTTCCAACCCGCCTTGAGGTTTGTGTTTTGGGAGTGATAGATAAAACAGATACTGTTCAAGATCGCGAAGTAGTATCTAAACTTCTATTCTTTGCAAGGAAATGTATTGTAGCACATTGGGGGGCCAGAACAATACATATTTGCTAAAAAAAATTGCAGAAATAGCTGAAATAGCGGGTTTGGCTGATGGTGCACTCGGGGAGTGGGGGGACTGGATGCGTGGTGGGTGCGGGTGGGGGTGGAGCGGGAGAAGCAGGGATGAAATACACCAGCATTCTGCTAGCATTTCCTGTTGCTCTATGACATTGTCTGCCTACCTTTAAGTCTTCTGAAATATTGACCCCTAAATCCCTTTCCTCAGATACTGAGGTTAGGACTGTATCACTGGTTGTATATTCTGCTCTTGGGTTTTTACACCCCAGGTGCATTATCTTGCACTTATCAACATAAAATTTTAGTTGCCAGATTTTTGACCATTCCTCTAGTTTTCCTAAATCCTTTTCCATTTGGTGTATCCCTCCAGGAACATCAACCCTGTTACAAATCTTTGTGTCATCAGCAAAAAGACCCACCTTACCATCGAGGCCTTCTGCAATGTCACTGATAAAGATATTAAACAATATCGGTCCCAGAACAGATCCCTGAGGTACCCCACTGGTAACAAGACCTTGGTCTGAATATACTCCATTGACTACAACCCTCTATTGCCTGTCCCTCAGCCACTGCCTAATCCATTCAACAATATGGGAGTCCAAGCTCAAAGACTGCAATTTATTGATAAACCTTCTGTGTGGGACAGTATCAAAAGCCTTACTAAAGTCCAGATAAGCGATGTCTACTGCACCTCCACCATCTATTATTTTAGTCACCCAATCAAAAAAAATCTATAGGATTAGTTTGACACGATCTCCCTGAAGTAAACTCATGCTGTTTTTCATCTTTCAATCCATGAGTTTTTAGATGTTCCACAATCCTCTCCTTAAGTATGGTTTCCATTAATTTCCCCACTATTAATGTCAGGCTTACTGGCCTATAGTTGCCCGATTCCTCCCTACTACCTTTCTTGTGAATGGGCACAACATTTGCTAATTTCTAATCTTCTGGGACGACTCCTGTTACCAGTGGTGGTTGGTTAAATTAATCTGTTAATGGTTTTGCTAGTTCACCGCTGAGCTCTTTTAATAGCTTTGGGTGTATCCCATCAGGCCCCTGTGACTTATTTGTATTCATTTTAGACAGCTGACTTAGAACCTCTTCCTCTGTAAAGACACATGCGTCAAAAGATTTGTTAGTCTTCTTTCCTAGCTGAGGTCCTTTTCCTTAATTTTCCTTTGTAAAACTAAACAAAAGTATTCATTGAGGCAGTCAGCTAGTTCTTTATCTTTGTCTTCATCCTTTTGAACTTTTGGAACTTGGGCCAATTTCCATTGACTTCTAGGTAAATCTTCTTCTTTCACTAACACTATGTCCCCAACTTGGACATTTCTTCTGGGTGATTGCCATTTACTTCTTAGCATAAGATTGGCTAAGTACTCTTTCCTCCATCTATTACAAAACTGTTCTGATATTGAACTCTTCACCATCTCCTTTTAGCATATAAATCCTCTTTGGTGAACTTGCCAGGTGGTGGCTCTATGTAATCAGACTTAAGGTGAAGTAGATGGTTGGGAGTTAAAGGGTCCAGACTTTGTTATCAACTGTAAGTGGATG
Organism: Bufo gargarizans; assembly: GCF_014858855.1. Lineage (NCBI taxonomy): Eukaryota > Metazoa > Chordata > Amphibia > Anura > Bufonidae > Bufo > Bufo gargarizans. The sequence goes on along the minus strand of NW_025334613.1, from coordinate 301,198 downwards.
ACTGTTAACAATAGACATTACTTCATAGAATAGGGTGCTAAGTGAAGCATCATCTATTCTTCCGGCGTTCTTTTTCAACACTGAACGTAACACATTTCTCACAGTTCTGATTTGTGTTTCCCAAACTCCTCCTGTATGGCTTCATGTGGAGCATTCATGTAAAAATCAAACAGTTTCTCTAACAAATACGCAGTTGCTTTTTCTTTATCAATCTCTTTTAGAGCTTTCTTCAATTCATTCTCTGCTCCGACAAAATTAGATCCGTGGTCAGATCTAAGCTCTCTGACGGTACCTCTAAAGGCTATGAAACATCTTAGGGCGTTGATGAAAGCGTCAGTTGACATATCCTCTAACATTTCCAGGTGAATTGTTCTGGAGCTCAGACATGTAAATATTAGTCCATATCTCTTGTACTCCTTGTGATTCTGTTTGGTGATGAATGGGCCAAAACAATCAATTCCGCTATATAGAAATGGTGGTGGTTTACACAATCTGCCGGTAAATCTGCCATTCTTTGTTCTTTGGTAGGTCTACGTCCCTTTCTGCAGACTACACATTTACTTATATACTTTGCTATAACTTTGCTTCCTTTCACAATCCAGTAACCACCTTCTCTCAAACAGCTTTGGGTAAAGCTTCTTCCTTGATGCAAGGATTTGTTGTGGTAGTGATCAATAATCAATCTTGTGAAGGTAGAGTTTTTGGGTAGAATTGTTGGATGCTTCACTCTGCTAGGTAACGATGCATTTTCCAGTCTCCCTCCCACCTTCAGTATACCATCCTGCAGAACAAGATTAAGCTGGTTCAACGGTTGGTTGTTTGGAAGTCTTTTAGGTTCTTGACTAAGTCTCTTCAACTCTTCACTGTAGAATCTCTGAATGAATCTTATGACTGTTCCTTTAGCTTTCAGTCTTTCGTCTACATTCAATTATTCCTTCATTCTGATTCCCTTTGTCAAAAGTTTAATTTGAGCTACTACGTTTATGACTGTATTCCATTTTGAACATCTGGCTAGTCTTTCAAGTATGTCATTTTGACACTTGGCAGCAGTGCTCAATGTTTGTACAACTTTTACTTCTGGATCACTGGGAACTCTGGGCCTGTGAACCAATTTGAATTTTTCAATTCTGTTACATTCAGGCCTCTTGAAGCATGATCTGCTGGGTTTTGCTTTGTGTCAATGTGATGCCAATGTTACGGATTTGTTATTTCCTGAATTTTCTAAACTCTGTTGGCAACAAAGATGTGGAATCTTCGAGCTTCGTTGTTTATGTATCCTAGGACAACTTGTGAGTCTGTCCAAAAATATTCTTTATATATTTTTAATTCCATTTCTTCTCTCAGAAACTTGCTTACTGATGCTGAAGCAACAGCTGCTGTCAGTTCAAGTCTTGGTATTGTCTGAATACTGGTAGGTGCAACTCTGGCTTTCCACATAACCAGGGCAGAGTGTATCTTTTCTTCTCCTATTACTCTGCTGTAGGAGCACTGACCATAACCATAACTAATGGCATCTGAAAAATGATGAAGTTCTATTTTCTTGTACTTTCCGAAATCATGAGGTACAAAACATCTGGGTATCCGAACTTCTCTCAAGTTTTGCAAGTCTCTTATCCAACTCTCCCACCTTGGCCTAAAATTTTCAGGTATGGGCTCATCCCATCCCAACTTCTGTCTGCATAATTCTTGTAGTATTTATTTTGCTCTGAGGATCACTGGGGCTATGCATCCCAATGGATCAAATATAGAAGCCACTGCAGATAGAATGGATTGTCTAGTTGCAACGTTCTCCTCAATAGATACTTCAAAGAAGAACTTGTCGATTTCTACATTCAAACCCAATCCACGTACGTTCTGAACTGGAAGATGATCATAATTGAGGACTACATTCTTTATTGTTGCTGCATGTTCGGAGTCACTGATGGATTCCAGTACCTCTCTGTTGTTTGAGATGAATTTATGAAGGCGCAGGTTTCCTCTTGTGCATAACTCTTCGCTTTCTTTCACTAGTTTGATTGCAGATTCTGTAGACTCTAGACTTATGAGACCATCATCTACATAAAAGTTTTTCTTCTGAAAATTTGCTGCTGATGAACAATCCTTTTCATTCTGATTAGCCAGATACTTCATACCATAATTGGCACAACGCGCAGGGTTCACCTTTTCCTCCTGTGATTACCTTTCGTGGTACCAAGGCTTCGGGACAATCATAATCTATCAACAGTCCAACACAAAACTCCTTCAGTGGGGACATTTCATGAGATATGACAGTTAGGAGTTCCCATTCATTGGCTGTTTCACAGGTAGGTATGCAATCTCGATCTAGAGGTATATTGTCTTTTGTATAAGCTGGAGGTAGATCCAATGTGCAGTTTGAATGAAGTCCTCTAACTCTCAGTCCTTTGACTCTTTGACTGTTCACTAATGTGTCTCTCCCCATCATTGTGGTGAGTTTGAGCGTCACTGGTTCTGTAGCCAATTGTAAATTCTTGCAGATTTCTTGTTCCTCCTTTTAGGATTTGAAATGAACACTGGTACAACCATTGATGTGCCGTTGCTTTCTCCTTCCCTCACACTGCAAGAGAATACCAATATTTTATTTCCTTCCTCAGTATCTTTAGACATTGAGGATTTACCCTTCTTTGGACGTTCTTCATGTAGTGCTGTAGGATGGCGTCCTTTGCCAGTAACATGGCCTTTTCTTAGACATCCAAAACACAGTTGGTTATCCAGTACAATATTTTTCTTTTCTTCTGGGGACTTCTCCTTCAATTGTTAGCACTTGTGTATGGAGTGGTTCTCTCCACAGAACATACACTTGAAGGTAGTCTGAAGATTTGTCGGTTCTGTCTCTCTACTGATCCCAGTAGTGACTCTGGACTTGCTCTCGTAGGTATCTGGACTTTTAGCTGCTGTGTTGGTTGCAAAGCTAGTTGCTCTTGCACGTCTTATCTCTCTTGCAGGCCTTTCTTCTAAGGAGTTTAATACTGGATTACATGCTATCAGTGCTTCCTTATTGACAAACTCAGAGAACTCTTTAAAACTTGGGAAGTTCTTGCCTAGATCTTACTGTTCAGTCACATAGTGATTCCATCTAGAAGCCACTTTCTCAGGTAGCTTAGTTAGCATCCTGTGGTTTTCTAGATAGTCGTTCACTATTTCCAGTCCTTGAACATGTGGGGTGGCATTGCTGCATGCTTGCAGGAAGTCTCCGTACTCTTGGAGTCTGAAGTGTTCTTTAGGACCAATTTTAGACTAGTTATTCAATTTTTCTCTAAAAGCTCTTTGTACTAAGAAAGGATGACCATATCTTGCATTTAATTTTCCCCAAGCTTGCTTGTAGGCTTCTTCGTCTCTTCTATAGAAGTTACCTACAAGAAGTTTCTTTGCTTCCCACTAACATATCTCTGAAGGTAGAATAATTTGTCGATTGCACTGAAGCAATGATGCTCAACAATCATTTCAAAACTTGCCTTCCACTCTATGAACTTCAGTACGTCTCAATGCAATGGGATCCAGCAGGGGAAGTCTAGCGAGGACTGTTCTCTGTTGTCCTGTTGGGACAATAGTTGTAACACTCTCCAGAGCATTTCAATTACATCTAGGAATAGAATCATCCGGTTCTATTTTCTCACTTAGTTCTGAATTAGGTGAGTCCTTTTCTTTAACTTTTCTGGTAGAGATAGAGGGTAAATTCACACACCTTTTTCCTAACGCTGACAGTGATTGAAGGATAATAAAATTATCTCACTAAATGCTGGAGATTCCCTTCCATTCTCATGGGCGTAAGTAGGAAAGTAGGAGACTGATTCTTCACTTAGAACAGATTTGAACCTATGACTACTCTGACTCATATCCTCCTCGTGTACTCTAAATCTGGCTTCTATGATCTTACCTTCTTTTTGCCTTTCCAGACTTTTCATCTGTTGGAGCTGTGCATCCATTTCAGCTTCCATTTGATGACGTTGTGCATCCTTTTCCGCTTCCTTTCAGTGATCAGTTGGTGCTGCGCCTTGATGGCAGCTTCCATTTAAATTTCTGCTCTGTTGACCCCAAGTTGTTCAGCTAATTCCTTTATTTTAGCTGAAGTATTTGAGGACTCTGATATGTCAGTGGCACTTCTGCTGGTGAAAGAAGTCACACTTGAGATTGTGGTTCCCCCTAAGGACCTAGCATAGTCTCTCATAATAAGCTAGTTCATTCTACTTCTTGCTTTAACTTCATCATAATTAGCTGCAGATAAAAGTTCTCTCATGAGCTTTACTAAATCTTTAGTGACTGCGGTACATGTGTCCATGTTCCTTACAATGTCCTGGGAAGGTGTCGTATGCGACCGCAGGTTGACATATGCTGCCATAAGCTCTGATTCAGATTATTCTACTGTCTCTACCATATCACTCAAGTTCCCTTTTATACTTTTTTGTTTTTAACTTTCCAAGAATTCCTTTAATGTATAATTTCCACCTCTCATACATTCTGGTGAACTTTTTTCCTTTTAATGCTACTTCTTACTTACTTAATTTTCCAGTATTTTTGGGGTCAGTTTTCTGGCACAAGATGAACATGTTAGTTTATTTGTTTGGGAAATATTTGTTTGAGGCAAGACTAATGCTGCATCAGTCTCTTCTGCCTCAGACAGGTTCCCTTACTCTTCCGCCTCTACTCTATCTATCTGTATCCTCTAAGAGTGGCATGGTAATACTAGGCTCAGACCTTTTACTTTAAATGCTATAACAATCACTACGAATATTTAGAGTCCTTTCACTTTAAATACAATCCTGACAAATGCAGAAATAAATGACTTTCACTTTAAATGCAATAGAGTCCGTGTACTACAAACTGTCCTTTGTTTTACTTAAAAGTCTTTATCTGAACACCAAAATGTCTCTTTATGCCAAAGCCTATATGCAATGAAAAGTAATAAAAGGAAAGCTTTGTCCTTATTCTGAAGAGCAGGATACTGCGATCTGACGATTGCTAGAACAAATGTCTGTCTTAAAGAAGACTTGTCTTTTCTTGATGTGATGCGATGCTCTGTGCTGACTTGTGATGCTCTGTGCAGATTTGCAATGCTCTGCGCTGAGTTGCGATGCTCTGTGCAGACGCACGATGCTTTGTGATGACTTTCGATGATTTGTGATGACTTGCAATACGCTGGATACGCTGCTGACTTGGATACGCTGCTGCAGGATTTGGGTCTAGTGGCGGGAAACTAGCTGACTGCAGTATATGGTCTCTCTCTAGCTCTGGACTTTGGCCTCCCACCATGTGCCTCTTTCTCTCTCTAGGGACAGCAGGAGGGTTGGCACTCTTTCTCTGACTATTTTGCCTTTGCCGTTCTGCCACTTTAAGAGTCGGCTGCAGTTTGACTAATGCACACGTTCTATGGCCTTTATGGTAGCTCCTCTGAGATGTCTTTGATTGCTCACTCAGGGAACAGTTGCTGCGTGGCGGTATATGTTGGCGCTCCGCTGCTCTAATGCGCTCTTTACTGTGCAAGTTGAGGAGCGCTATCACTTCGCCCTCTGAGGGTAATAGTTCCACTGTGGCAGGCGCAGCACTATGAAGTGCCTTTTGCGCTGTGGCATTAGAAAAATTCTGTTATCTCTGACTTTTAGTCTAACCGGTATGTATAAGATGGTGGTTTAACTGTTCAATCTTGTCATTCAACATAAAATGGTGGAAGTATTTCTCTCTTCAGTATCTGTACTGTCACTTTAAGTTATTTAAGCACTTTATGATCTCTCTGAGAGGTATATCTGAGGTCTAACCAATAGTTCTACTTGCGGTATGCAGTTAGCAGTGACTATTTGCAGATTGGTTGAGTATGATCTGGTATGGTTGTATGCAATTTGGATTGCAATATGTAATCTGAATGCTTGCAATTAGTTTTTTTTTTGTTTTGTTTTTTTATAAATATCTTTATTTTATTTTTTCCAAACAACAACATATATACAGTCTGCTTAAACTAATAACACACAAAGAATTAAATGTTACCATGTTTTTATTGAACACACCATGTAAACATTCACAGTGCAGGTGGAAATTTAAGTGAGGTGTCAGCCAACTGGAGTCCAATCAATGAGATGAGATTGGAGGTGTTGGTCACAGCTGCCCTGCCCTATAAAAAACACACACCAGTTCTGGGTTTGCTTTTCACAAGAAGCATTGCCTGATGTGAATGATGTCTCGCACAAAAAAGCTCTCAGAAGACCTACGATTAAGAATCGTTGACTTGCATAAAGCTGGAAAGGGTTATAAAAGTATCTCCAAAAGCCTTGCTGTTCATCAGTCCACGGTAAGACAAATTGTCTATGAATGGAGAAAGTTCAGCACTGCTGCTACTCTCCCTAGGAGTGGCCGTCCTGTAAAGATGACTGCAAGAGCACAGCGCAGACTGCTCAATGAGGGGAAGAAGAATCCTAGAGCGTCAGCTAAAGACTCACAAAAGTCTCTGGCATATGCTGACATCCCTGTTAGCGAATCTACGATACGTAAAACACTAAACAAGAATGGATTTCATGGGAGGATACCACAGAGGAAGCCACTGCTGTCCAAAAAAAACATTGCTGCAAGTTTACAGTTTGCACAAGAGCACCTGGATGTTCCACAGCAGTACTGGCAAAATATTCTGTGGACAGATGCTACTAAAGTTGAGTTGTTTGGAAGAAACACACAACACTATGTGTGGAGAAAAAGAGGCACAGCACACCAACATCAAAACCTCATCCCTACTGTGAAGTATGGTGGTGGGGACATCATGGTTTGGGGCTGCTTTGCTGCGTCAGGGCCTGGACAGATTGCTATCATCGAAGGAAAAATGAATTCCCAAGTTTATCAAGACATTTTGCAGGAGAACTTAAGGCCACCTGTCCACCAGCTGAAGCTCAACAAAAGATGCGTGTTGCAACAGGACAACGACCCAAAAGCATAGAAGTAAATCAACAACAGAATGGCTTAAACAGAAGAAAATATGCCTTCTGGAGTGGCCCAGTCAGAGTCCTGACCTCAACCCGATTGAGATGCTGTGGCATGACCTCAAGAAAGCGATTCACACCAGACATCCCAAGAATATTGCTGAACTGAAACAGTTCTGTAAAGAGGAATGGTCAAGAATTACTCCTGACCGTTGTGCGCGTCTGATCTGCAACTACAGGAATCGTTTGGTTGAAGTTATTGCTGACAAAGGAGGTTCAACCAGTTATTAAATCCAAGGGTTCACATACTTTTTCCACCTGCACTGTGAATGTTTACATGGTGTGTTCAATAAAAACATGGTAACAGTTAATTCTTTGTGTGTTATTAGGTTAAGCAGACTGCGATTGTCTATTGTTGTGACTTAGATGAAGATCAGATCACATTTTATGACCAATTTGTGCAGAAATCCATATCATTCCAAAGGGTTCACATACTTTTTCTTGCAACTGTATATATATCTAGTTCAGTATACAGTTCTAAACACAATATTAACAATATAAACATTATATAACTGTTTTAAATAGCTATTTTGGCCACTTGTTCCCATAAAATACAGCTCCCAGTGGAGTGAATGTCTCTTCAGCTCCTATCTGTGGTGAATAATGATTCTAGCAGCAGGAGCTGGTGGATATCCCAGAAAGGCTGTGTGTGAGGCTGGCTGTGATTGGTTAAAACTCTTGCTGTGTGAGAAGCTGGCTGTGATTGATCTAGACTTCTGCCCAGCAACAACAGATTAACACTATGCTTTCTGTTGTTTCTGCTGTGTCACTGAGCTTACCTCACATTATATAATTAATCTTAAAGGCATATTATCTTTTTATGCTTCTGTGAACACAAAATATAACATTTATGTGACATTCAAAACATGATGTCACAGTAAATAACTCTGCTTTTGTCTTTAACACATAAATATAGGAACTGCATTAAGGCTATTGGCAGGTCTAGCTGTATACACATATAAGCTATACTAGCAACTTAGGACAGGTCCTAGCTGGCCAGCTACACCCAGGTTTTACCAACATGGTCCATATCACTATATATAAGAAGATGTATAACTTATACTACCTGTACATATGTAATTATATACAAGAGATACCTAGGTTATACCAGCATGCTCCATATCACTATATACTGGAAGATGTATGACTTATACCAGCTGTCCAGCTATAATTATATACAGTAGATGCCCAGGTTATATCTGCATGGATCTTACAACTATATGATATTCAATAATGACCCATTTTTTTTCTTTCTCCTCACATTGCAGAAGATGCATCTTTCATAAGTCCACTCTGGTCATGTGGGCCAACAGCCATAACTGCAGCGACACCAGTTATTTCATCCTCAGCGGCATCCCAAGTTTAGAAGAATTAAACTTCTGGATGGCTTTTCCTCTCATCTTAATGTACGTCATTGCTGTTATAGGAAACACCTCAATTCTCTACATCATCAAGGTGGACCAGGAACTTCATGAACCTATGTACATCTTTTTGTTCATGCTGTCGATGATTGACTTGCTGTTAGCTACCACAACCATGCCGAAAATGCTGGAGATCTTCCTCATGGATGACAAGGAAATTTCCTTTGATCTTTGTCTTACCCAGATGTTCTTCATCCATTTTCTCTCCGCTCTGGAGTCTGGCATCTTGGTGGCCATGGCTGTCGATCGTTATGTGGCTATCTGCCACCCTCTACGATACTCGTCAATTCTAACCAGTGAGAAAATTTGTACGATGTTTGCCATTATCTTGGTGAGAGGAGCTCTTGTTATAATTCCCATCCCTCTAATCATTAAGAGGCTTCCTCTGTGGAAGAACAATCGCCTGACCCATTCCTACTGCCTGCACCAAGAGGTGATGAATTTTGCTTGTGGAGACATCAAAGTCAATATTATCTATGGACTATTTGTCATCTTTTCAGTCATGGGCATCGACTCGCTCGTCATCTTTTTTTCTTACTTGTTGATCATTAAGACGGTGCTTGGTCTTGTGGAAGAGACCAGCATGAAGGCCTTCAGCACGTGTGCCTCCCACATATGTGCCGTCCTCGTCTACTACATCCCCCTGATTGGTCTATCTATCGTACACAGGTTCAAAAGCAACACAATGCCAAACCTTCATATTCTATTTGGGAATGTCTCTCTCCTGCTCCCCCCTGTGATTAACCCCTTAATTTATGGGATAAAAACCAAGCAGATCCGACACAGACTCAAAAAGTTATATGGCAAAATTATTCATTGGAGAAAAAATTCTAGAAACATCTGATCAGAGCAGACTGTGGAGGATACAATTAAGAACCCTTTAATACATACACAAAGAGGAAAACAATCTTTGTAACAAACAGTTTTTATTTTTATTACAGATAATTAAAGTGTAAGTGCAAACAAGTACAATCATACCCAGTGTCACCTATAGCCAGGCTCCTGCCCCCTTAATCATACTCTGTCACCTTTACCCAGTCCCCTGCCCCCCTTAACCATACCCAGTGTCAACCAAAGCCAGTCCCCTGCCCCTTAATCATACCCAGTGTCACCCTTATCCAGTCCCTTGCCCCCTTAATCATACCCAGTGTCACCCTTATCCAGTCCCCTGCCCCTTAATCATACCCAGTGTCACCCTTATGCAGTCCCTTGCCCCCTTAATCATACCCAGTGTCACCCTTATCCAGTCCCTTGCCCCCTTAATCATACCCAGTGTCACCCTTATCCAGTCTCCTGCCCCTTAATCATACCCAGTGTCACCCTTATCCAGTCCCCTGCCCTTTAATCATACCCAGTGTCACCCTTATGCAGTCCCTTGCCCCCTTAATCATACCCAGTGTCACCCTTATCCAGTCTCCTGCCCCTTAATCATACCCAGTGTCACCCTTATCCAGTCCCCTGCCCCTTAATCATACCCAGTGTCACCCTTATGCAGTCCCTTGCCCCCTTAATCATATCCAGTGTCACCCTTATCCAGTCCCTTGCCCCCTTAATCATACCCAGTGTCACCCTTATCCAGTCTCCTGCCCCTTAATCATACCCAGTGTCACCCTTATCCAGTCCCCTGCCCCTTAATCATACCCAGTGTCACCCTTATGCAGTCCCTTGCCCCCTTAATCATACCCAGTGTCACCCTTATCCAGTCCCTTGCCCCCTTAATCATACCCAGTGTCACCCTTATCCAGTCCCCTGCCCCTTAATCATACCCAGTGTCACCCTTATGCAGTCCCTTGCCCCCTTAATCATACCCAGTGTCTGTCACCCTTATCCAGTCCGCTGCTCAAAAGAATGGGTACTCACTATTTGAAGTCTTCTGCTCCCTCCCTGTCTGCAGAGCACCGGCCGCCGCCCTCACACATTAAGCGGATCCTTCCGCGGCTCTCTGTGAAGGCGCAGCACTTGGACGCTGCGCCTGCCCCCCTAAGTTCCTTCTCCACGCTCAGGAACCTGACCTGGCAGCTGCAGCGGCTCAGCTCGCCAGGCTCGCCTCACACAATCCCGGGCCGGCCTGCTGTAAGAGACCGACTGCGAGCTGTGTCGGCCGCCGGGTGCCCCTTTTGCCATGGCGCCCTGTGCGGCCTCACAGCTCGCACACCCCAAAGGCCGGCCCTGGATGATGTGTGATATTTTTTGCATGTTCAACTAGTCTATATATTGAGATGGGGTAAGTAAAGGGAAGCTGCAGACATTGGTTTTCTCCACAGTGTATAAAGATTTCCACCTCTTCCAGTGATGATTCCAGTAGGGTTTCGGCATTTAAGCAGCCCTCGGCTCTTACGTTTTCTGGCTTTATATGTGTCAGACTCCACCTACTTCTGTTTATTTTTCTTTCTCTATCTTGTGTTATCAGATGCTCACAATCAACTAAGGCACTAACCTCACAGCTCCTCTATAGGGGTCACTTGTGGCTAAAGCTAATTTTCGGGAACAAAGCCTTCTTTACCGACAGTCGGCTGCTCATTCAGTGGAGGAGAGACATTTACATGCAACGAGGACGAGGTGTTCCTGTTGTCATCGCTCATCCTCATACAGCTGCATTGTTTGCGGGCAACAGATCTCTGTTTAGACAGCACGATCTGATGCCCAGAAATAATGATTGAAGTGCCTGCACGAAAGACAGGATCACCCGAAAAACAAGGGTTTTGCTCGTTCATAGGGTGATTTATACAGGCGGATTGTTGGGAACAGGCATTTGCAGGAACATTTGTTCTCAATAATCTGCCCGAATATCGGGCCATGCAAATCCACCTCAAGACTCCTCGTCTATAGTTTATTCTTAATTTTCTTTGCAAATGTTGTAGCCATTAAGTAAAATCTCAAAATCAAAAATTTGTGGCTTATTAGCCTTCCATACCGGAGGGTCTTCCATACTAAGCCTGGAGAGAGTATTATTAAGTCTAAGAGAGTAAAACTTACCCTCAGGAGATATCTTGTTGTACACAAATGGGAATCATGGCACTGGCCAGTCTCTGGCACATACCCTGTTCCCTGACCCCATGGATTTCTGGGCAGGCAGACTGGAACAGTGGCCCGAACTGCCACAGCACGCTCTCTATCTACGGTAATTTCTTGCCCAGCCCCCAGTGTTATATTAAACAGGGTTTTCAGCAATGGACCAAGTTGTCCTCCACCAGTGTAAGGGTGTTGCCTCCATAATGCTGCCTGCCAACATGTACCATATGGCTCCTGTTGCTCCTCACTGCTAAACCCCTACTGCCACCACTATTTACGCAAATCATCTGCCAGTACTACCACCGCTACTACTACTATTACTACTCCTGCCTTGTATGATCCATGCTATGCTGCTTCTGCTGCCACTATTGTGGACACATGCCTCTAATACCCTACCCTTTCCTCATCCACACTCCCAATTAAAAGGCAGATTTTTTTTAGGCTCTTTAACAACGAGCCACTTTTTCTTTTTACTTCCGTGTGTCGTACGGGCAGCATTCTGTCCCTGTCAAGGCATACACACGTGGTCCCCCAAGCCACTTTTTTATTCTTATATCTAATAACACCGTGTGTGGTTAAACATCTTCTGGTCCCGATAAGGGACAATTTTTGGAAGCTTTGGAATATGAAGAAGCAGAAGACATGTGCCGACGCGGTGTGATATTAAACACGCTGTATGTTACCACCGTCATATGTGTGTTTCCCCACAGCTATGTATGTCAGTGTCACTCAAACATCATTTAATATTGCTGTCATTGTGTTCCAGACCTTAAGGAAAGGAAAGAAAAATCATAAAAAATTAACAAAAAGAGATCACACGTTTTCCTAAACAATTCTGAGTCCTAGGAGGCTGGGGGGGGGGGGGGTATATATCAATATTCAGGGCAATTGGAGCAACTTTGGTTTGGTCCGAATCTAACTTTTTAAAATTCAGCGAACCTGAACTGAACAGGAACTTTATTGGTTCGCTCAAAAGTAAAGCTGATCACTAGGGTTGAGCGAACCCGAACTGTAAAGTTCAGGTTCATACCGAACTTTAGGATTTTTGGACCCTGGACCCGAACCCGAACATTTCCGTAAGCGGTTAACTGTCTGACCTTAGAAGCCATCACAGCCATGCCTACTAATGTCATGGCTGTGATTGGCCAGAGCAGCATGTGGCATGTGACCCAGGATCTATATAAGCTGGAGTCAGGTAGCGCTGCCCGTCACTCTGCTGTTACTAGTGTAGGGAGAGGATGCTGCTGGACTTGTGATTTCAGGGAGAGACTCTAACTCAGCGATCTACCTAGAAATAGTTGTGTGGGTGCAGGGCACTATCGTTTTAGCATGCCCTGAGGCCATTGACCAAAAAATATATAACTTTTATAATTCTGTTAGTTCGGTGGGCGGTGGTGGCCATTTTATGCAAGCCCAGTGCACCAGCACTGAATATGAGCTTTCGGGACATTGCAAATCGCCATTTTTTTGGGCAAACTACAGCATCTGTATTAGTCAGTGTGCAATTTAAGGTAGAAATACATCCATCATTTTCTGGGGTTTTAAAAAAAACACTTTAAAAAAAAACCTGTATTTTCCAGATCTGCAAGTGTTAAATTCAAGTTTAATATGTACAGATTTCATATTCTGTTACCAAAAAAGACTTTTTTGGCAATCTACAACATCTGGATTAGTCAGTGTGCAATTTAAGCTAGAAATACACCCATCATTTTCTGGGGTTTGAAAAACACACTTTTTTTTTTACAAAAAACACTATTTTCAGGCTTTGCAGCATCAGTTGTTAAACAACCAACTTTCGTTTGGGCACAAAAAATTTAGTTGGCAGCCTTTGATGCAGATGTCATTGTGAGATACACCCTTAATACATTTGGGTTACATTCGGAGATTTTAAATACCGCCATTTGGTGCACCAATATTTAATTCAGGCCTACACTGATTCAGACCTTGTGAGATACAACCTCTACATGCAGGGGTTTGATCCAGGGATTTGAAATACAGCCATTTTGGGCAAATAAATATTTACTTCAGGCCTACACTGGTTCAGACCATGTGAGATACACCCTTTCCATACTGTAGTTTTATTCTACTATTAATTAAAAACCCATTTAGGGCAAGATCCTAAATTCAAAAAATATGAGGAGAGCGTCAAATAAGGGACGTGGCCCCGGTCGTGGTGCTGCTGGTGGAGATCCTGCTGCAGAGAGAGGATGCGGTCGATCTGTGCCAGCTACACGCACAAGTGAAACCCCTTCCTCAGGTACGAGTAGGCGACAGAATCTGGGAGGACCATCGCAGCATGTCTCAGATGATGACGAAACACAGGTGCCAACTGCTGGGGCTTTCAAAAGTGTGCAGACCAACAAGGAAGTCAGGGGTGAAGACTGGGTGGAAGATGATGTGAAGGACGATGAGGTCTTCGACCCCATATTGAATCAAGGTCATGCGAGTGACCGATGTAGTTCGGAGGAAGAGGCGGTGGTCGCACAGAGCCACCAGCACAGCAGAAGAGGGAGCAGGGTGTAAAAGCGGAGCGGCCGTCCTCTAGACAGTACGCCTCCTACTGCCCACCGCAGCAAGGGACCGAGCACACCAAAGCCAGCTCCAAGGAGTTCCCTGGCGTGGCAGTTCTTCAGACAATGTGCTGACGACAAGACACGAGTGGTTTGCACGCTGTGCAATCAGAGCCTGAAGCGAGGCATAAACGTTCTCAACCTGAGCACAACCTGCATGACCAGGCATCTAAGTGCAAAGCACGAGCTGCAGTGGAGTAGACACCTCAAAAACCAAGAAAGGTCTCTGGCTCCTCCTGCTTCCTCTTCTGCTGCAGTTGCGGCCTCTTCATCCACCTCTGGAGTGACAGTGCCACCTGCCACCCTGCAAACAGAGGATCTGCCAGCAACACCAACACCTGGGTCACCAAGCATCTCCACAATGTCCCACGGAAGCGTTCAGCTCACCATCTCCCAAACACTGGAGAGGAAGAGGAAGTAACCCCCTACCCACCCGCGATCCCTAGCCCTGAATGCCAGCATTTCTAAATTACTGGCCTTTGAAATGCTGTCATTCCGTCTGGTGGAGACGGATAGTTTTAAAGGCCTTATGGCGGTGGCTGTCCCACAGTACGTTGTGCCCAGCCGCCACTACTTTTCAAGGTGAGCCATCCCTTCCCTGCACAACCAAGTGGGGGACAAAATCAGGTGTGCACTGCGCAACTCCATCTGTGGCAAGGTGCACCTCACTACGGATATGTGGACCAGTAAGCACGGTCAGGGCCGTTATATCTCCCTAACAGCACACTGGGTAAATGCAGTGGCGGCTGGGCCTGAGGCGGATAGCAGTTTGGCGCATGTCCTTCCACCACCGAGGATTGCAGGGCGCTTCAGTTTGCCTCCTGTTGCTTCCTCCTCCTACTCTGCTTCCTCATCCTCTACCAGATCCTCATCCGGTCAGCGTAACACCTTCACCACCAACTTCAGCACAGCCAGGGGTAAACATCAGCAGGCAGTTTTAAAACTTATCTGTTTCGGGGACAAACCCCACACCGAGCAGGAGATGTGGACAGGCCTTGAATGACAGGCTGATGAGGGGTTTGTGCCAGTGAGCCTCAAGCCCGGCCTGGTGGTGTGCGATAATGGGCGAAATCTCGTAGCAGCTCTGGGACTAGCCGGTTTGATGCACATCCCTTGGCTGGCGCATGTGCTGAATTTGGTGGTGCAGAGATTCCTTAAAAATTACCCCGATATGTCAGAGCTGCTGCATAAAGTGCAGGCCGTCTATGCGCGCTTTCGGTGTTCTCACCCTGCTGCTGCTCTCCTGTCAGCGGTGCAGCGTAACTTCGGCCTTCCCGCTCACCGCCTCATATGCGACATGCCCACAAGGTGGAACTCCACCTTGCACCTGCTGGCCAAACTGTGCGAGCAGCAGCAGACGATAGTGGAGTTTCAGCTGCAGCACGCACGGGTCAGTCGCACTACAGAACAGCACCACTTCACCACCAATGACTGGGCCTCCATGCGAGACCTGTGTTCCTTGTTGCGCTGTTTCGAGTATTCCACCAACATGGCCAGTGCCGATGACGCCGTTCTCAGCGTTACAATACCACTTCTATGCCTCCTTGAAAAAACGCTCCTGGCGATGATGGAAGAGGATGTGGCACAGGAGGAGGAGGAGGAAGAGGGATCACTTCGTAGGGTTTCCGGCCAGTCATTCCCAAGTGGCTCCAAGGGTGGGTTCCTGCACCCACAAACCCAAGGTACACAATTGTCCAGCCAGGCCACAGTTCTGGAGGATGACGAGGTGGAGGATGAGGAGGAGGAGATGGAGGAGGAGGAAACATGTTCACAGCAGGGTGGCACCCAGACCAGCTCATGGCCATCACTAGTGCGTGGATGGGGGGATACAGAGGACACAGACGATAAACCTCCCACAGTGGACATCTTTTCGTTGCCTCTGGGCAGCCTGGCACACATGAGTGATTACGTGCTGCAGTGTCTCCGCAATGACCGCCGAGTTGCCCACATTCTAACTTGTGCTGATTACTGGGTGGCCACGCTGCTGGATCCCCGGTGGCATTCCCACCTGACAGCGGGGGCACAGTGGAAGCACATGGCGAAGGCAGAGGACGAGGAAGAGATTGCCAACGCAGCTGGGGCACCACCAGCACCTCAGAAGGCAGGGTTAGCATAGCCCGAAAGTGGAAAAGCTTTGTCAGCACACCACAACAACCAGCACCACCAGCTGATATGGAACATCTTAGCAGGAGGCAGCATTTCACCAACATGGTGGAGCAGTATGTGTGCACACATCTACACGTACTAAATGACGGGTCTGCGCCCTTCAACTTCTAGGTCTCCAAATTGGGCAAATGGCATGAGCTTGCCCTTTACGCCTTGGAGGTCCTGGCCTGCCCTGCAGCCAGTGTACTCTCAGAACGTGTGTTTAGCACGGCAGGAGGCGCATCACAGACAAGCGCAGCCGCCTATCCACAGCCAATGTGGACAAGCTCACGTTCATTAAAATGAACCAGGCAAGGATCCCTCAGGACTTGTCCGTACCTTGTGCAGAATAGACATGTATACCGCCACTAAGCAGCCATTGTTATACTGCAGCGCAAATGCTCATGTTTGTATTTTGGATATTTCACACTCTTGCAGTGTACCTTAATGTTACAAAATTAAATTAAAACCAAAAACCAGTGTTGGCTACCTCGTCCTCCTCCACCGCCGCTTTCACCTACTCCGCTACGTCCACCGCCTCCTCAAACTCCTACTCCATATAGAACTTCACCTCATAAATCCCTTTTTTTTTTTTTGTACGTGTTTTATTTTATATCATTTCACTACTTTGTCATTTACATTTTCTGGTGAAATTCACCAATTTTTCAGTGTATAGTACCACTGCTATACCTAGTAGGCCGGTTAAAAATAAATAAAAATGTCATTAACATTTTCTGGTGAAATTAACCAATTTTTGTGTGTATAGTACCACTGCTATACCTAATAGGCCGGTAAAATAAAAATAAATGTCATTAACATTTTCTGGTGAAATTCACCAATTTTTGGGTATATAGTACCACTGCTTTACCTAGTAGGCCGCTAAAAAACAAATAAGAAATTGTTATTAACATTTTCTGGTGAAATTCACAAATTTTTGGGTGTGAAGTACCACTGCTATACCTAGTAGACAAGTTAAACAATAAAACAATTTGTCTGCTACATTTTATGGTGAATTTCACAATTTTTTGGGTGTATAGTACCACCGCTATACCTAGTAGGCCGTGTAAAAAAAAATATATAAAAAAAAAGGGGCAGTTACATTTTCGGGTGAAATTAACCAATTTTTGGGTGTATATTACCATTGCTATACCTATTAGACCGGTAATAAAATAAAATAAAAATGGCAGTTACATTTTCTGGTAAAATTTAGCAATTCTTTGGTATGATGTACCACTGCTATACTTAGTAGGCCGGTAAAAAAAATATAATAACATTTGTCAGATACATTTTATGGTCAAATTCACCAATTTTTGGGTGTAATATACCCCTCCTGTACCTAGTTGACAGCTTAATAAATTTCAATAATTTTTATTTTACATTTTCGAGTGACAATTAGCAATTGTTTTCTGTCATAGACCCTGCTCTACCAAGTAGACAGGTTAATTAATTTCTGTAATTTTTCTGTTACATTCTTGGGTTGACATTATACAATTTTAGATGTGAATAAACCCCGGCTCTGCACAGGTGACAGGGAATAACATTTCTGAAATGCTTCTATAATTGATGCGCGCCACCTCCGTTCATTGAATGCTTAAACTTAAACAACTTGTCCCACATTTAAGCTTCAATACTTTGTCCCACATTTCCGCTATACTCTTTTGGCCCACATTTGGGCTTCTGTAATTTGTCCCACATTTGCGCCTCAATAGCTTTTCCCACATTTCTTCTCGATCCCAATTTTTTAAAATAAATTTATCTCCCTTAAATTTGGTCTCTCTTTCTCACACTCCCCCTCCGGCCTGGAACCCTGATTCCCCGCCACCCGTAATCACCATGGCAGGCGCATAAAAGAACAGCCCCTGCAACTTCTGGGTCTCCAAATTAGGCACATGGCCTGAGCTTGCCCTTTACGCCCTGGAGGTGCTGGCTGCTGGCCTGCCCTGCAGCCGGTGTATTGTCTGAACAGGTTATATTTCCCAATGTTTTGGGGTGTACCCTAATTTAAAAAAATTAAAATAAATTTTAAAACAAAAAGCAGTGTAGGCTACCTCCTCCTCCTCCTCCACCGCCGCTTCCACCTACACCGCCACATTCACCGCCTCCTCAACCTCCTACTCCATATGGACCTCGTCCTCCTAGATCAAGATTGTTATTTTTTTTTAACGTATTCTATGTTATTTAAAGTCATTTCCCTATCCACATTTGTTTGCAGAGCACTTTCCATGCTCTTAACCACATGTTGATGCCATTTGCAGCCCTCTAGCCCTTTCCATGACATTTTTACAGCCATTTTAATGCTCAAAGGTTTGGGTCCCCATTAACTTCAATGAGGTTCGGGTTCCGGGTCAAGTTCGGGTCCTGAACTCGAACTTTTTTCCGAAGTTTGGCCAAACCCGTCAAACCCGAACATCCAGGTGTCCGCTCAACTCTATTGATCACTACTTGCCAATATCATAAGGTAATATAAGACCAGCTATGGGAAGAGAAATAAAATTAATTTTGGAATACAATTTTGAGTAAACTATTGCATCCAGTGTAGGAAGTGTGCATTGGTTTGCAGGGCTGGATTAAGGTTGGTAGGGGCCCACATGCCTCCTCTGGGACCCAGACCTCATCTGACCAGTTATGACAGGACAGGTGGCCATGTATGCACAGAAAGTCATTTGAGTCCTCAGTTAAATTTGATCAACAAACAATCAGGAAGGAAGGGTTGGTGATAGAGGTCCACTAGATCCCTGAGGTGGTGTAGACCTCAGAGTTTGTGCCTTCTCTATCAATACAACTTGGCATTGTAAGGTAAATATTATAGCTGAATGATATAACATGAATTTGGCCTGAGGATACTCTTCATGTGACCATTTATGGTCATCGTGTAGTCACTCTAAACTTTTTGTTCTTGTCCTGCATGTTTTTGGAATCTAATAGTAGGAATCTCATGAAACAATTTGTAGGTATGGCTAGGTTACATGTATTTTGTGAAGAGTAGTGTTGAGCATCGCTATGCTTGGCACATTGGAGTGCTAGGACGAATACTGCGGGTGCTCGAGTACAATTTAATTCAATGAAAGTCAATGGGAGACTTAAGAATCAAACCAGGCCCCTCCTGTTCTGAAGAAGAGATGGGGTCTGGTTCACAAAAAAAAGGTTAGAAATTGATGGAAACTCCATCAAAATGGTTTGTAACCAGCATTAAGAGGATGGCTGGGTGCCTCTTGGACTCCTATTATCTACGACATACAATAGACAACCACACAAAGGCTATATACCAAAAGCCAGGTATGTACAAGCCATCAATCTATCCATGAGACAGATGACAGGCTGAGTCAGCATACCTTACAATGGCAGCCTTGTGCACTATAAGACATTCCAAACCAGCTCTCATCTGACTGATAGCTAGTAAGCCTCAGTGGTTGGGCATCGGTGCACTCAATCTCTTCCACTTCTGGGGCAGGGCTAGGTGGATGGCCCTGGGAAACCCTGCCGGCAGAGTCATCAAAAAGCAGAAGAGACTGCTGCATGACTTGGGGCTCAGACTGCTTGGCTGATTTGCAAGAGGGTGAGGTGAAAGACTGATGGACATCGGCTGCAGGTGCCAACTGTGGTCTTTCAGCAGGAGACTGGGTGGGAGACAATGTGAAGGAACTGGATCCACTGTCAGCAACCCAATCTACTATCGCCTGTACTTGTTCAGGCCTCACCATTCGTAGAGCAGCATTAGGCCCGACCAAATACCGCTGCGGGTTCTGTCGCCTGCTCGCACCTGAGGAAGGGGTTTCACTTGTGCGTGTAGCTGGCACAGATCGACCACATCCTCTCCCTGCAACAGGAGCTCCACCAGCAGCACCACGACCGGGGCCACGTCCCTTATTTGACGCTCTCCTCATATTTCTCAAATATAGGATCCTGCCCAAAATGGGTGTTTTTTTTAAATAACAGAATAGAACAACAGTATGTAACGCTTGTATTTCACACTGACAGATGCAGCAAGGGCTGTAAAATTTAGCATTTTGCCCAAAAAGGGTGTTTTTTAAAACCCAGAAAATTATTGCAGTATTTCAAGCTTGTATTTAACAATGACAAATGCACATATGCTGTGCTGGTGCACTGAACTTGAATAAAATGGCCGCCGCCGCCCACCTAACTGATGGATAAAAGTAATTTTTCTCTGTCACTGGGTTCAGGGACAATGTATGCAGATCGCTGAGTTCAATTTGAGTTCTGATCACAGATTCTGTCCTAATCTCTCCCTCACAGCAGCAGCATCCTCTCCCTACACTAGTAACAGCAGAGTGACGGTCGGCGCAACGTGACTACAGCTTATATAGAGCCTGGGTCACATGCTGCACTGGCCAATCACATTAGTAGGCATGGCTGTGATGGCTTCTAAGGGCACACGAGTTAAACGCTTGTTGATTGGCTGCTCTGCAACCTTTCAAAAAGCGCCATTAACTTGCCGAACACCGAACCCAAACTTTTACTAAAAAGATCGGGTCTGGGGTCCATAAATCCTAAAGTTCGTACGAACCCGAACTTTACAGTTCGGGTTCGCTCAACCCTATTTATGAGTAGTGTAGATCGCAAATTTTCCATTCAAAAGGTTTTTCAGCTGAAAGACAAGGCAGATTCTACTCATTTGCATGTCTTTCACATATACCCATGTTTATGCAAATTGGTTTTTGCATGACAAAACTGTATAGAATGGTTATTGAATATTATGTTAGGACAATCAGAATACTTTTTGTTGCCCTAATGATATTGATCTAGGTGCGCAGGTCCATCCAAGCCATCCAACAGATGTGAAATAACTTTAAGGCTTACTGGTTCCCATTCAGATGAGAGCTGGTTTGGAATGTCTCATAGTGCACAAGGCTGCCATAGTAAGGTATGCTGACTTAGCCTGTCATCTGTCTCATGGATAGATTGATGATTTTGGCATATAACCTGTGGTTGTCTATTGTATGTCATACATAATAGGAGTCCAAGACGCATCCAGCCATCCTCTTAATGCTATTTCCAAACCATTTTGATGGGGTTTCCATCAATTTCTAATCTTTTTTTTTATGAACCAGACATCCTCTTCCGAGCAGGTGGTGTCGGGGGTTCTCCCATTGACTTCCATTATACTCGGGCACACGAGCAGTTTGGTGCTCGATCTACACTAGTGAAGAGCAATGACTTAGAGTGTAGTAAACATGTCAGATGTCCAGCAATGAAAGACAATTGAGTGGGATCCTTCCTCTAGTCTGTCGTTATCTTCTACATTACATCTGCATATGAATGGGAGCAGGTAACCACCGTTATATATCAAGGATCTGCTCTTCTTCTCATACAAATTAGTTGGATGATGTCACACATTAAATGGACCAATATTACAAACTACCTGGCACAGGCAAGAAGAAACCTGGACATCTCCACACCACTGGACACATGGTAAGTACCATTGGTGAGGACAACTGAAGGCCTAACAACATGGGTCGAAGTACATGTAATGCCCCGGAGCAGCGGTACTTTCAAGTTTGGACATTTGTGCTCGTTTCCCCTATGCAAATCCCTCAACTCCTTACTGTATTTCACTTTGAAAGCGTTAGCTCGTATTGACGTATACTGTGCAATACTGTGTGACTGCATCTTATAACTATACACCAAAAAGAATAAATGTCCCCCCACTAATAAAGAACAATCAACTACCAAAAATCAATAACTTTATTAAATTATGCAAATCGTGAACATATAAAAACAGTCATAACAGCGGCGTACAAGTGCAAGCAGAGAGGATGCATTGCTGCTGCAGTAAATGGTTCTATATATTCAGTGAGCTTCATCCATCTCAATATAGTGTCCCAGTCTCAGGATCACAAGATATGTACAAAAATACGTCTAAAGTGCTCAGTGCAAGTCAAAAATAATACATGTCCCAATAAGAAAAAAGACCAAAAGGACAGCTAAACAAGCACAACAAATGACATCACGCACCACCAGCCAGAATATAACCCGTCATAATCAAAAGCATACAGACCAAAGCGCGTCCAATCCCGACATACGTTTCACTATACAGCTTTCTCCAGGGACAGCGTCCTACTGATACCCTGTTAATAGCATCTAATTAAAAACACATGGGAGTATTGGGCTGAACCTCAATCAGTTATATCATGTGATATCCGCTCATGTGGTACTAACAAATACTATCATGTGATACTAGTGGAGGTGTCATGTGATATCCGCTCATGTGGTACTGACAAATACTATCATGTGATACTAGTGGAGGTGTCATGTGATATCCGCTCATGTGGTACTGACAAATACTATCATGTGATACTAGTGGAGGTGTCATGTGATATCCGCTCATGTGGTACTAACAAATACTATCATGTGATACTAGTGGAGGTGTCATGTGATATCCGCTCATGTGGTACTAACAAATACTATCATGTGATACTAGTGGAGGTGTCATGTGATATTTCCTGTTAGGAAGCACTATACTCGCCCATTGTTGTTTATATGACCGAACAAAGTAATGGAAATATCCATTAATACACATATATCTCGCAGGGATTGTAACAACTTTATATACAAAAAGAGATCTATCTAGCCCTTGCTGGACCGTCATCGGCTGTGGAACGCACCCGAACTTCCAGTCTGTGCTCCACAGTCGTGAGCACCAAATATCGCAAGAGCCCGTGCGTCTCAAGCCGGAACGCAGAGCGCTGTGACTTGTCCGAGCAGCAGAATAAGAATAATAACAGTGCGACCCTCAGGAAAATGTAAAAAGCAATCATAGTTCAATATATTATATTGGAAAAATAATAAATGTATACCGTATTTTTCGCCCAATAAGACGCACCTAGGCTTTTGAGGAGGAAAATAAGAAAAAATATATTTTTAACCAAAAGGTGTGCTTTTGGTGGGTTTTTAACTAATGGTAGCCTGTGAATGACACTATTATGGGGGTCTGTGGATGGCACTGTTATGGGGGTCTGTGGATGGCATTGTTATGGGGGTCTGTGGATGGCGCTGTTATGGGGGTCTGTGGATGGCACTGTTATGGGTATCTGTGGATGGCACTGTTATGGGGGTCTGTGGATGGCGCTGTTATGGGGGTCTGTGGATGGCACTGTTATGGGTATCTGTGGATGGCACTGTTATGGGGGTCTGTGGATGGCGCTGTTATGGGGGTCTGTGGATGGCACTGTTATGGGTATCTGTGGATGGTGCTGTTATGGGGGTCTGTGGATGGCATTGTTATGGGTGTCTGTGGATGGCGCTGTTATGGGGGTCTGTGGATGGCATGACACTCTATGGGGGGTCTGTGGATGGCACTGTTATGGGGGTCTGTGGCTGACACTGTTATGGGGACATCTGTGGATGGCATGACACTCTATGGGGGGTCTGTGGATGACAGATAAATAGCATCTTATGCTATTTGACATCCACAGATACCCCCATAACAGTGTCAGCCACTGTGAATGACCCCCAATACAGAAGGTGGGGGCTGGCATCTACACTAGATTTTAAATGGCAGCAGGGGCCTAGTGCAGTCATTGTATTCCATTGCACTGGGCCCCACTCACTGTACTAATGTTTTCTACTGTAACTGCAGACAGGCAATGGTTAACTATTCGTATGTTCGATCCAGCGCTGAACAGCCTGTAGTTACGATCATAACGGGCTGGAGGCAGGAGGCTGGGCGGTGGGCACTGGCAGCGTAACTTCCTACGTCACGTGCCTGTGCCGCCTGCTTCATTCATAAAGTTGGCGGAGCAGGTACGTGACGTAGGAAGTTACGCTGCCAGTGCCTGCCTGCCGAGCCTCCTGCCTCTAGCCTGCTATGATCGTAACTACAGGCTGTTCAGCGCTGGATCGAACATATGAATAGTTAACCATTGCATGCCTGCAGTTACAGTAGAAAACATTAGTACAGTGAGCGGGGCCCGCTGCCATTACAAAACTAAAGGCTGGCCCCCAGCCCCTCCTCCCCCCTCGCTGATACACACGCCGGCCACGCTGTGCAGCCTGCGGTCGGCGGTGTATCAGTGCAAAAATGGCAGCCTTCGCCCCACTTTTTTGGGGGGGAAAGTGTGTCTTATAGGATGAAAAATACAGTATATATAGGTGCAAAGAGGTAAGTTCTCAACAAAAATTAAAAAAAAAAAACATTCACATATACTCACCTAAAGAATTATTAGGACCACCATACTAATGCGGTGTTGGACCCCCTTTTGCCTTCAGAACTGCCTTAATTCTACGTGGCATTGATTCAACAAGGTGCTGATAGCATTCTTTAGAAATGTTGGCCCATATTGATAGGATAGCATCTTGCAGTTGATGGAGATTTGAGGGATGCACATCCAGGGCACGAAGCTCCCGTTCCACCACATCCCAGAGATGCTCTATTGGGTTGAGATCTGGTGACTGTGGGGCCATTTTAGTACAGTGAACTCATTGTCATGTTCAAGAAACCAATTTGAAATATTTGGAGCTTTGTGACAAAGTGCATTATCCTGCTGGAAGTAGCCATCAGAGGATGGGTACATGGTGGTCATGAAGGGATGGACATGGTCAGAAACAATGCTCAGGTAGCCCGTGGCATTTAAACGATGACCAATTGGCACTAAGGGGCCTAAAGTGTGCCCAGAAAACATCCCCCACACCATCACCACCACCACCAGCCGGCACAGTGGTAACAAGTCATGATGGATACATGTTCTCATTCTGTTTACGCCAAATTCGGACTCTACCATTTAAATGTCTCAACAGAAATCGAGACTCATCAGACCAGGCAACATTTTCCAGTCTTCAACAGTCCAATTTTGGTGAGCTTGTGCAAATTGTAGCCTCTTTTTCCTATTTGTAGTGGAGATGAGTGGTACTCGGTGGGGTCTTCTGCTGTTGTAGCCCACCTTTCTCTCCCATTCTGACATTCAGTTTGGAGTTCAGGAGATTGTCTTGACCGGGACCACAACCCTACATGCATCGAAGCCACTGCCATGTGATTGGTTGACTAGATAATCGCATTAATGGGAAATAGAACAGGTGTTCCTAATAATTCTTTAGGTGAGTGTATATACAAACAGAAAACTTGATAAATACTATAATTATAAATAAAGTGATTTATTATATAGATGGAAAAATTTGATTATAAATCTATATATAATAAATATATAATAACTGCACCAATGTGAATAAATGGGCGAAAAAAACTGAAAAACATTAAAAAAAATACATATATCATATAAGTAAAAAAATATTGTACATTACATCTAAATGCTATAAATATGATAAAAAGCAAATGCAGTTGTGCTGATCAGGTGTACATAGATAAATCTATCACATCTAAGGATAATCCTTCATACAATTGTAAGAAAAAGTATGTGAACCCTTTGGAATGATCTGGATTTCTGCACAAATTGGTCATAAAATGTGATCTGATCTTCATCTAAGTCACAACAATAGACAATCACAGTCTGCTTAACTAATAACACACAAAGAGTTAAATGTTACCGTGTTTTTATTGAACACACCAGGTAAACATTCACAGTGCAGGTGGAACTGGTTGAACCTCCTTTGGCAGCAATAACTTCCACCAAACGTTTCCTGTAGTTGCAGATCAGACGTGCACAACGGTCAGGAGTAATTCTTGACCATTCCTTTTTACAGAACTGTTTCAGTTCAGCAATATTCTTGGGATGTCTGGTGTGAGTCGCTTTCTTGAGGTCCTGCCACAGCATCTCCATCGGGTTGAGGTCAGGACTCTGACTGGGCCGCTCCAGAAGGAGGATTTTCTTCTGTTTAAGCCATTCTGTTGTTGATTTACTTCTATGCTTTGGGTCGTATCTTCTGTTGAGCTTCAGCTGGTGGACAGATGATCATACGTTTTTCTGCAAAATGTCTTGATAAACTCGGGAATCCATTATTCCTTTGATGATTGCAATCCGTCCAGGCCCTGACACAGCAAAGCAGCCCCAAACCATGATGCCCCCACCACCATACCTCACAGTTGGGATGAGGTTTTGATGTTGGTGTGCTGTGCCTCTTTTTCTCCACACATAGTGTTGTGTGTTTCTTCCAAACATCTCCACTTTGGTTTCATCTGTCCACAGAATATTTTGCCGGTACTGCTGTGGAACATCCAGGTGCTCTTGTGCAAACTGTAAACGTGCAGCAATGTTTTTTTGGACAGCAGTGGCTTCCTCTGTGGTGTCCTCCCATGAAATCCATTCTTGTTTATTGTTTTTACTCCTGTGACATTACCAGAAGTGCATGGAGACGCTAATACCTCCCCTTCTGAGCCTTTGCCTAAGGTATGGTACCTCAAGCCTTAGTGCCACTTTAGCTACCCATTGTCACCATAGTGATCGTGCTGTAAGCCAAATTGTTTTACTTTGGTGCAGAGAAGGGAATACAGGATAAAGCCACCCTTCCATTTGTCAGTATTTCATTACATAATGGCGGGACTACAGAGTAAAGACACCCCCATGCTTCCTTTGGTGTTTACAGAGCTCAGAAAACTTCAAAGTCAGTCAGTAGGGATTGCTTAGTGCAGACCTTTGGTTCACTGGTTAAACCGAGAGGGAAACTTTTAGATAGGACACCCTACTCATGCAGGCAGGAACCTCAGGGTAGCCGCTATATGTTTGTCTTTGTATGTCTTATGTGTATTTCAGGCAGTCCTTTGTACTAATCTGGGTACCCCAGAGCTTATTCCTCTTATCCCAAGCACAAGCTGAGGACTGCTTGATTCAAAGTAAGGGGGAATGTAACACCCCAGAGTTGTGTTACTACACTCCTCTACCCCGCTACTATCTGTTAAGAGCTTTTACATTGTCATCACATATGATTTTGCTCATGTCATTCACAAATGTGCATAAAACCATGTTTAAGGTAATTTTTTCCTTGTAATGTTCCAGGTTGACTAGCAGGTGGCAGCATCATTGGTAGGTTTAGTTTTATTTGTATGCCCATTCAGAGTGGAACGATCCAGTTCTGTTCTGCCCCCCTGCTTTAGGGAAGTAGAGGTTCCCACATCCTGCAGCAAGGTAGGAATAAAACATTTAGAACCAGTTCTAGCTCTCCCTGCATAGGGAGGACAGCAAGGATCAAGTCTCGTGCTGAGATTTGATCAAATTCCCAGTCTGAGCTCTGCAGCTCAGCTGGATGACACAAAGCAGAAAGTGATAGACAACTCCAGTTCCAGGAAGAAATCATCCCCTGAGAAGATAACTGTGAGTAAAATCCAGAGAACCTAGGAGAAGCCATATTTCTCCTCAGCTAGTCAGTCCCCATACAGCAGAAGATAGAAAGTGCAGAAGCCAAATTCCTGCCACAGTATAGAGCAGATGTCTTTTCCTGCAAGCTCTGGGTACATGATAGAGCAGAAGATAAATTCCTGCCACAGTATAGAGCTAACAAGAAGACGTCTTTTCCTGCAAGCTCCAGGTTGATAGAGCAGAAGATAAATTCCTGCCAACCATTGCCGATACCTGCTGGGACCAAAGACTAAAGCTGTATCTTGCTTGTATTAAAGTTACAATCAGTAAATACAAGTTTGAACTTTACTAAAGGTCTGGATCTCAATTTCTGCTGCAAATTCCTCTATTACTCCTACTAGCACTACACTCAATTTATTGCTAGTGAGCCAGGATCCAGGAGTCCAGTCGTACCCAGGTAGGAGACACCAGTGACACCATTACCACTACCATACAGAGACATTACACCACTCTGGCATTCCTAACCTCGGGCGTGAGTGATGACACCTTCAAGGGCCCTGTGACAGTACCCTGTGCACGCTGCAATTGGCGTCACAAACAAACTATAGACTATTATACCCATATCCTGACCCACTGCATTAAAGTGGCATCAGTATACCCACATCCTGGTCACTGCATTTACATGGTGCGTTCAATAAAAACATGGTAACATTTAACTCTTTGTGTGTTATTAGTTTAAGCCGACTGTGATTGTCTATTGTTGTGACTTAGATGAAGATCAGATCACATTTTATAACCAATTTGTGCAGAAATTCATATAATTCCAAAGGGTTCACATACTTTTTCTTGCAACAGTAGATCCCGAACTTTGTTCGGTGGTTTATATATCATTTGACGCGACTGTAGGGTGGGTTAACAAATTTGGAAAAGGGGCATTATTGGCGAAAACAGCTATAGAGGCGGCTTTTCGGTTACTGCTGTTACACCCGGACTACATGCATCTGCTGGGTTGTTTGTGGGAGGAAACATTTTTTGTGGATAGATGCCTCCCTATGGGGTGCTCGCTGTCGTGTGCATATTTTGAATCTTTCAGCTCCTTTTTAGAATGGGCGGTGACGGATGTGGCAGGACGCACTTCGGTCATCCATTATTTAGATGACTTCTTGTGCATAGGCCCCCCCAGACTCGGCAGTGTGCTCTTTATTGCTGCACACGCTGGAGATGGTGTTTGCGCGTTTTGGAGTCCCGCTGGCACCAGAGAAAACTGTGGGCCCGGCCACCAAACTCTGTTTCCTGGGGATCATTATTGATACCGAAAGGATGGAGTGCTGGTTGCCATCAGACAAATTGGAGGATTTAAAGCTTGCGTCGCAGCGGGCACAACATGTGAGTAAGATACAATTACGGGCTTTGACGTCGCTGTTAGGCAAGCTGAATTTTGCCTGTCGGATAATCCCAATGGGTAGAGTTTGTTTTTCGCGACATTTGTCAATGGCGACTTCAAAGGTTTCTGTGCCGCATCACTTCATTCGTTTGGGTAGGGAATTGCGGGTAGATTTAGCAGTTTGGGGTTCCTTTTTGGCATCTTACAATGGGCGGTCGCTAATCTTGGGGAAAACTATGGATTGTTTTGATTTCGAATTGTTCTCGGATGCGGCAGGTGGGACGGGATTTGGGGTATAATATTGTGGGGGGCAATGGTGCGCGGAACAATGGCCAGCAGAGTGGTTCTCCAGGGGTTGGGTTCGCAATCTGGCATTGCTCGAGCTTTTTCCAATCCTTGTGTCGGTTTTCTTGTGGGAGGAGAGATTTCACAATAGGAAAGTGCGTTTCGATTGCGACAATCTGAGTGTAGTGCAGTCAATGAATTCATTGTCGGCGGAGTCACCACAGGTAGTTCGGTTGTTGCAGCGTTTGGTCCTGGAGTGTTTGGTGTTGAACGCTTGGGTGGTGGCAGTTCATGATCCAGGGGTTCAGAACTGTATAGCTAACGCCCTTGTTTATTTCCAGTGGCAGCGTTTTCGGATGCTGGCGCCGGAGGAATATCCTTGTCCTGTCCAACCTTTCTATGGGAGCTGCTGGAGGAGCGGTAGTAGGGTTGATCGGATCGTCGTTGGCCCCAAGGTCGTGGGATTCGTATGCTAGGGCTTGGGAGGATTGGAAGGGTTGGTGTCACACGATAGGAGTTGATGTTGAAGGTGTGGGGGTTGAGTTGGAAGCCCCTATGTTATTGTATATCGGGCACGGTAGGGACGAGGGTTGGTCATTAGCCAAAATAAATAACGTAATAGCTGGTTTAGTCTTTGGTTTTCGGTTACGGGTATTAAGGGACATTACAAAATGTTTTCTGATGAGTCAGGAGTTAAAGGGTTGGAGGCAGAGAAGGAGAGCGGAAGATGGCAGGCGTCTGGTGTCCTTTGCATTATTGTTGGACATGGGTAGACAGGTAGGGGCAGTATGCCGGTCAGTGCTTGAGGGTTAATTGTTTAGGCTTGTGTTTTCATTAGCCTTCCCCGGGGCATTGCGATTAGGGGAATTAGTTAGCGACAATGTGTGTGGAGTGGGTGGGTTTCTGCAGGAGGACGTTGGAGAGACACCAAGGCATAAGGTTTTAAGCCTGTGGGTTCGTGGTGACGGGAGGTCCTCGGAGTTGGTGGAATATCAGGTTCTGGAGGATAGGAGGGCTCCATAGTTGGGGCTGGACTCCCATGGTAGTATTTTCGGGGCAGGTTTTGCTCCATCAGTGGTGCCTCCTAGCTGGCGCTCATCGGCTGGGGGCAAGATGGAGTACCACGTGGAGAAGGAGTTGAACAAAAACTGTTGGGGCTTCGAGGACCTCCCTCGTCGTTATTTTATATGTTACACATATGTTGGGTATCATATGCGGTTGCATATGGGTTAGTTGTTTAAATACTTTATTTAAAACTTAAAGTGTTTTACATTTTATAAAAAACGGCTGCTGTGGCCAATTCAAAATCCAACCTGGTGTCGCGTGTAGTTATCGGGTCAATGGGGTGGGGTTTTAGGGTGGTAGGGTGCAAGCAACGAGCATGATCGACACTTCCTTCGTCATGCTGAAGAAAAGCCTCCCCCAGATGATACTGCCACCGCCATGTCTCATAGCGGGGACGGCGATTTCAGAGGATGTGCAGGGTTAGGCTACTTTCACACTCGCGTTTGGTGTGGATCCGTCATGGATCTGCACAGACGGATCCGTTCAGATAACACAACTGTCTGCATCCGTTCAGAAAGGGTCAGTTTGAATTATCTTTAACATAGCCAAGACGTCTTGAATAAGATTGAAAGTCAACGGAGGACGGATCCGTTTTCTATTGTGCCAGTCATAGAAAACGGATCCGTCCCCATTGACTAACATTGTGTGCCAGGACGGATCAGTTTGGCTCAGTTTCCTCAGACGGACACCAAAACGCTGCAGGCGGCCTCCAGAGCGGAATGGAGACGGAACGGAGGCAAACTGAGGCATTCCCAGCGGATCCTTTTCCATTCAGATTGCAGTAGGGCCAAACTGATCCGTTTTGGACCGATTGTGAGATCCCTGAACGGATCTCATAAACGGAAACCAAAACGCCAGTGTGAAAGTGGCCTTTCACCACACGTAGTGTTTTGTATTTAGCCAAAAAGTTCACCTTTGGTCTCATCTGACCAGAGCAGCTTCTCCCACATTTGCTGTGTCCTCTACATGGCTTGTGGCAAACTGCAGATGGGGCTTCTTATGGCTGCTTTCAGAAATGGCTTTGATCTTGTGTAGTTCACAAGCTGAGAGTTACATAGTGGACGGAGCAGGGTCTTCTCAGCAGCACAGAGGATTTCAGGAGAAGAACGTGCTGTTCTGGTGGAGGTGACAGGATGAGAGTTACATAGTGGAAGGAGCAGGGTCCACAGCAGCACAGAGGATTTCAGGAGAGGAGTGCGCTGATCCTGTGGAGGTGACAGGATGAGAGTTACATAGTGGAAGGAGCAGGGTCCACAGCAGCACAGAGGATTTCAGGAGAGGAGTGCGCTGATCCTGTGGAGGTGACAGGATGAGAGTTACATAGTGGAAGGAGCAGGGTCCCAGCAGCACAGATGATTTCAGGAGAGGAGTGTGCTGATCTTGTGGAGGTCACAGGCGAAAAGATACATAGTGGAAGGAGCAGGGCCCACAGCAGCACAGAGGATTTTGGGAGAAGAGCATGCTGCTCTTGTGGAGGTGACAGGATGAGAGTTACATAGTGGAAGGAGCAGGGTCCTTCCAGCAGTACAGAGGATTTCAGGACAGGACTGTGTTGATCTTGGGGAGGTCACAGGCGAAGAGATACATAGTGGAATTAGCAGGGCCCACAGCAGCACATAGGGTTTCAGGAGAAGAGTGTGCTGTTCTTGTGGAGGTGACAGGATGGGAGTTACATAGTGGAAGCAGCAGGGTCCCAGCAGCAGAGAGGATTTCAGGAAAGTAGTGTGCTGATATTGTGGAGGTCACAGGATGAGAGTTACATAGTGGAAGGAGCAGGGTCCACAGCAGCACAGAGGATTTCAGGAAAGGAGTGTGCTGATATTGTGGAGGTCACAGGCTGAGAGATACAGTACATAGTGAAAGAAGCAGGGCACAAAGCAGCACAGAGGATTTCAGGAGAGGAGTGTGCTGATCTTGTGGAGTTAACAGGTTGAGAGTTACAGTACATAGTGGAAGGAGCAGGGTCCACAGCAGCACAGAGGATTTCAGGAAAGGAGTGTGCTGATCTTGTGGAGGTCACAGGATGAGAGTTACATAGTGGAAGGAGCAGGGTCCACAGCAGCACAGAGGATTTCCGGAGAGGACTGTGCAGTGGTAGTGACTGGCTCATCCATGTGATAATGTTAGTGAGGACAGGCCTGCAGACGATGGGCCGGGTCCTGATATAAGGAGGGGACCATAGACCAGTAGAGAGGTGTTGCCCTGGTCTGGAGGAGCGGTCCGGGCTGCAGCCTGATAACTCTGTATCTCACTGATCATATAGGAAGTCCCGTCCCTGTGACATAAGAGCGGCTGCTGCTTGTTGCTTCCCTGCCTCTCAGTCCAGGGATCTGGTGACCGGCACATTGTTTATTCGGCCTATAAACATTGTATTCCTCGTGTTTCCTCATTTGCCTTTAATGATGCAGATCCTGTTTCATGGCCTTCTACATGGGAAGCCATAAAAGTAATGAGTAACTCCCCGTGTTCAGGAATAAGCTGAGACAGATATCTGCTCTTGTAGCTGGAGACAAATAAAACTGCAAAGAAAGTGAATGTCCAGGGCGGAAAAGAATCCAAGAAACCTCAAATTATGAGCCTTTTCAATAAATCATCCCTGGTCCAGCCCTTAACAGTGTTACACGTTGCCTTTCTGTGTGTGAATTAGGGTCTATTCGTGGTACCTCACAGCACTCTACAGCACTGTAGGGGTTAACTCCCTCTTGCTCTGTGTAGCAGTGCTGGTCTGTGTGGGGCAGATGTAACACCCCAGAGTTGTGTTACTACACGCCTCTACCATGCTATTATCTTCTAAGAGCCTTTATACTGTCTTCAGATATGATTTTGCTTATATTCTCCAGAAATGTGCATAAAACTATGTTAAAAGTAGTGGTTCATGTAATTAGCCTGGTTACCAGCAGGTGGCAGCAACTCATTGTCAGGGACAAGTTACAGTTTAGTCTATCTAAGCTGGAATGGTTTATTCCAGCTTGACTCCACATCCTGCAGTATGGGTGGAGAAGGAAGTTAGAGTGAGTGCTAACCACCCCCTGCTAGGAGAAGGCTGTGTAAAAGTGTTCAGGAGAACCCCTTGTGAGGAATATGGATTATTGTTTTATGTCATCCATGTTCCCACACCAGCCATCAGCTGTCAGATAGCAGAGGTAGTGAACTCCACAGGGGGGCCCTGCTTCAAAGCCCAGCCAACTGGCAGAGAACCTCTAGCAGGCCACCATTGTTTACAATTTCTCACCTCCATTTAGCCAGCCTCTACGAGGTGTCTAGGCCATTCCCCAGTTCAATGAACATTATCAGACATCATGGAACCGGCAATTCATAAGGAATTATGAATCGCCTGTCCATCACAGACATAAACCAGATACATATTTGTGTCTGCGTGGCCACGATGAACAGGCCCGTGGTCATAGTTTGGTGGTGGGATGCCAGGGAGGGGAGATATACATATCTCCACACAGAAACCCCAAAACGGTACCATGTTTGGACTTTACTGGTAGCCAGAACCCAGGCGGATACATTGGTCCCAGAACCACCTCCCTGCAACATTCTCGTATGGAGCCATGAGCCCTAATAGGTTTTGTGGCTCATGTGCTGGCAGCCCAGCAGAGGGGGAGTGGACCCTTCCCAGAGGCCAGGAGGGTCGGCTACAGGTTAAAAGGCTTGTGCAAGCAAGCGGTCGTGTCTTTTTCTGAAGGGAGGTCACATCGTGCCATGTGTTTAGAGGGACCTGCTGTCACGGACGGTGTACAGGAAACAAGGCAAAGCAACATGTATAAATGACTCGCTGGATCCAAAAGCTAAGGAACCAAGGGAGACCCCTGCAGAAGACCTGGCACTTTCCCTGGCTGCTCAGCCTATGCAAAGATCCTAATGGTGGAGGTTTGCATATCCACGAACCTTGACTATAAAGCCCTGAGCACCCTACAATAGTGAGGGGACACGACCACCGGCTCCCTACACCAGACACGGAGGGAGTCAGGGTCACCTGGGATCCAGCAAACAGAAAATAACAGATAAAGGTACAACACTTAGCTTTAAAGCAAACAGGAGAACAAAGTCAGCATGCACACACACTCCAGGAAGTAGTATAAGCCGCCCAGAAAAGCCTTCTGGGGAGGAATTTAAAGGGAAGCAATTAGTCCAACACATGACAGCTGAGAGAGGCTAACGAGAGGAGGAACTGAATACCACAACACAGAAACTCAAGGAGGAGGTTCTGAAAGGCCTCTGTCAGAGCTTCTCGGCTGTCTGGTTGTGACACCTGCAACCTGCTGACATCACTGCCTCCTATGTGACTACAGCTAAGAACTCATTACAACCCAAAAGACTCCTATACCTGGTAAAGTGACCTTTGTTCTGCTTAACCCTGTTTGTACCACACCATCTGTATTTGTAACCTCAGACCACTGAATATATTTTGTGTGTGTAGTGTGTTATCTAGTATGCCCTCAAGGCGATTAAATATATCATTTAATCTTGTGCTATCTTGTATCTCGATCACGAATCCCCACGTTCGTGTTATGGCTTATTTAATGAGATATTGCGGGTTGGTTTCTCACCCTATATAATCCCGTTGCTATAAATGGTAGAGGGGAGGAATCAGTCCAGATGAGGGGCCAAGAGGAGATGGAAAGCAACTTTCCCCAAGGTGAGGGGGAGCACAGCCAAAGCTCCCCAAGGAGCCAGTTGCCAGAGGTGACGTCCACGATGGGCCTCACTCCACCTGCCCATCCCCCCAGCCAAGCAGGCTCGGCTGCTCTCCTATAGGCTGCCCTAGACCTTCTCCAGGCTGGGGACCAGTCCTCCTACAAGATCCTAATGGCAGCTGCAGAACGTCGCGAGCAAGCAGAGCCTTCAGAACATCAAGAGCAAGCACAGGCCAAGCGTGAGCACCAGCTACAAGTGCTCCAGCTCCAACTCCAGCAGTCTTCTCCTGCACAATGTTAGTCTCCAGAGATTCCCAAACTGTGGGCAGTTGACTTCCCTCTACTGGACATAGATGGGGACCTGGACACCTTTTTGTTGGTGTTTTAGACGGCTGCCATCAGTACCAGCTGCCGGAGGACCAGTGGGTCAGATTCCTAACGCCACATCTCAGGGGAAAGGCCCTTAAATTCTTTGGGTACCTGCCCAGCAAGACCATCCTGAGCTATAATGACATCAAGCAGGCTCTGGTCCGGCAGTACAACTTGACCCCTGAGTCGTACCGGAAAAAGCTCAGAAGTTTGCAGAGGGGTCCTACCCAGAGCTGGGCCAATCACATGCAGGCCCTTCTGAGAGCGGTCGACCAATGGAACACGGAATTGGAGCTCTCCACCATCCAACAGCTGAAGGAGCTCATTGCCACAGAGCAGTTCTTGTAGAATTGCCCGGTAGACCTCCAGCAGTACCTCCGTGATCGGAAGCCAAAGGGGATCTCTGCAACAGCAGCCCTTTCCGACGAGTACAATAACAACAGGACTTCAGAGGCCTGGAAACCTGTCAGCTGGAGAGGGTATAAGACACACTCTGCCCCTGCTACCCCTAAGCCCAAGTGGGCACCGGCCTCGGCTTCACTTTTCATGTTGGTGGGGGAACACCAACTTTGCCACCTCTGTAAGCAGCCAGGACACTTCAAGGCCATGTGTCCCAAGCGCCCGAGGGACCCGTCCCAGTCATCGACCCTGAAACCGTCTACTGTGTTGTGTGTGAGTGGGGTTTGTGGGAGGTCCCTTGACAATTTTCAACCGGTCACCATGGGCCAGGCCGTGGCCATGGGACTTACAGACACCGGCGCTGAGATGACTGGAATAACCTGAACTGGTGGCACCCCATGATTTACTGCCCGGAAGATCCCTTATTTTCTCCGGGATTAGAGGTGTAGAACCGTTGCTGCCCGTCGCCAAGGTCTATTTGGACTGGGGCGCCGGTCGTGGAGGAAGGGAGGTGGGGGTATCCTCAAATATCCTTACCAGTGTTTTGCTGAGGACGGACCTGGGGCAGCTTGTGTCTAAGTACGCTGCCTCTGACACCCCGAGGTCCGATCCTCCAGACAGTGATGCCATGTCCACCCCTGTTGATACTGTTGATGTTCATAACATGCCTGTTGAAGGAGATGTGGGGGTGGGAGATGTAATGTGTACCTCTCCCCTCAAGGTGTAGGGGGTCATTCACACCAGCTGTGCTGAGGCCCCAGGGTGTGGCCAGCAAGCATGCTGGAACCTGTTGTCCTCAGGTATGGTGACTGAGGGGACAAGCAGGGAGCAAACATCTGAGGAGGAGGATACAAATGAGGTCATGGCTGTCCCGGGAGAAGTAGGGCTCCCAGGTAAAGCCTCAGTGCAGGGTTCCTCCACAACTGGGATGCCACAGGGCCAGGTTAGTCCGTCTGGACCGCTGACTTCGTCGGAGGCCGAGGGGAAGCAGGCACTACCAGTGCTGGCATCGGCCATAGGTGCGGTCACATGCAGTGGGAGTGCTGGGGCCCCAGGGGTCTGACAGCTTTCCCCCCTCCGACCAAGTGGCTGCCAAGTCAGATGGAGGCCAGGAGACAGGTCCCGAGGACCTGATGGAAGACGTGACAGTATTGTCTATTCTGGCTACGTCTGTTCAGAGGTTTCAGGTGGCGTTAGTGGCTGACGCCAGCCTGAACGCTCTCAAGGAGCAGGGGGCACAGCCTCCCACGGACTCAGACCTCGAGCAGGTGGTCTGGGACCAAGGACGGCTGTACCGGGTCACGGTCCAGCAGGGCTCATCGGAGGATTGGCCTAGGGACCAGCAGTTAGTAGAACTGACAGGGGACGCGGCAGTCTCGTCAATTCTGGCCACGTCCCACCAGGGGTTTCAGATGGCATTAGAGGCTAGCGCCAGCTTGAAAGCTCTCACGGAGCAGGTGGCACGGCCTTCCTTGGACTCAGACCTTCAGAGGGCGGTCTGGGACCAAGGACGGTTGTGACTGGAAACGGTCCAGCAGGGCTCATCTGAGGCGTGTAACCCTATTAATTCAGGGTAGAGTTTTTGTGTATTGCGCATGAAATTCCGAAGGCCAGATACCCAGGGGCCACTAAGACAGATGCCTGGACGGGAGACATAGCCACCCCTCGGGTGTCGGTCATCAAGTGTGTCATGCACTTCCAGGAAAAGGTGCAGGCCTTGTCATGGTTAATACACCAGAAGTGGGGGTACGACCAGAAGGTTTGTGAGAGGACCCATCAGGCAGGGCCATCTTTAACAAGGGGCAGCTGCCAAGGCCCAGTTACTAGTGGGGGGCCCAAGGCAGCTCCCCCTTGAACCCTGCTGGCCACTGCCCCGGGTGTCAGGCTGTCAGCTACACAGGGGGGTGCTGCCATGCCTGCCAGCCTGCTGACACTCAAGGCAGCGAACTGTGAGAGCTGTGATTCTCTTAGAAGAAAGGACCTTAGATGAAATCATCACCATATGACCAGTAACCTAGCAATATTACTGGTCACATGGCTATGAGGTAATCAAAGGTCCTTTCTTTCTACCAGGAGTGTTGCTGCAGGAGAAGTTTGCCTTAAATGTGGAGCTTTTTTGTGAAGATTACATCAGGAAAAGGTGACAGGGGCTGTTATACTAATATACTGTAAGTTACTGTACAGTGTGGGGTGCTGTATACTGTGGGGTGATATACTGCTCTACTATATACTGTGGGGTGCTGTATACTGTGGCGGGCTGTATACTGTAGGGTGCTATACTGCTCTACTGTATACTGTGAGGTGTTGTTTTCTGTATAGTTTGGGGTGCTGTATACTGTGAGGTGCTGTATACCGTGAGGTGCTGTATACCGTATACTGTGAGGTGCTGTATTTTGTATAGTTTGGGGTGCTGTATACTGTATACTGTGAGGTGCTGTATACCGTGAGGTGCTGTATACTGTGGGGTGCTTTGTATTGTGGTGTGCTATACTGCTGTACTGTATATTGTGAGGTGCTGTATACTGTGTAGTGCTGTATACTGTGGGGTGCTAGACTGCTCTACTGTATACTATGGGGTGCTGTATACTGTGGGGTGCTATACTACTCTACTGTATACTATGGGTCGCTGTATACTGTGGGGTGCTGTATACTGTGGGAGCTGTATATTGTGGGGTGCTGTATACTGTAGGGTGCTATACTGCTCTACTGTATACTATGGGGTGCTGTATACTGTGGGGGGCTGTATTCTGTGGGGGCTGTATATTGTGGGGGCTGTATACTGTGGGGTGCTATACTGCTTTACTGTATACTGCGGGGTGCTGTATACTGTGGGGTGCTGTATACTGTGGGGTGCTATACTGCTTTACTGTATACCTGGGGTGCTGTATACTGTGAGGTGCTGTATACTGTATACAGTGAGATGTTGTATATCGTGAGGTGTTGTATACTGTGGGGTGCTGTATACTGTGGGGTGCTGTATATTGTGGAGTGCTCTACTGTATACTGTGGGGTGCTGTATACTTTGGGGGGCTGTATATTGTGGGGTGCTGTATACTGTGGGGTGCTATACTGCTCTACTGTATACTATGGGGTGCTGTATACTGTGGGGGGCTGTATATTGTGGGGGTGTATACTGTGGGGTGCTATACTGCTCTACTGTATACTATGGGGTGCTGTATAATGTGGGTGCTGTATAATGTGGGGGCTGTATACTGTGGGGGGCTGTATATTGTGGGGGGCTGTATGCTGTGTGGGGCTGTATACTGTTGGGTTGCTGTATACTATGGGGGGCTATACTGCTTTACTGTCTACCTGGGGTGCTGTATACTGTGGGGTGCTATACTGCTTTACTGTATACCTGGGGTTCTCTATACTGTGAGGTGCTGTATACTGTGAGGTGCTGTATTCTGTATAGTTTGGGTGCTGTATACTGTATACTGTGAGGTGCTATATACTGTGAGGTGCTGTATACTGTGGGATGCTGTAAATTGTGGAGTTCTCTACTGTATACTGTGAGGTGCTGTATACTTTATAGTTTGGGGTGCTGTATACTGTGGGGTGCTGTGTATTGTGGGGTGATATACTGCTCTACTGTATACTGTTAGGTGCTGTATACTGTATAGTATGGAGTGCTGTATACAATGGGGTGCTGTATATTGTGGGGTGATGTATATTGCGGTGTGCTATACTACTCTACTGTATACTGTGGGGTGCAAACTGCTCTACTATATACTGTGGGGTGCTGTATACTGCATCTTATGGGGTGCTGTATACTATAGGGTGCTATACTGCATACTGTGGGGTGCTGGGGTGCACTGTAACGCTAGGGTGAGCCGAGCCCCGGTCTCCTTCCTGAACTCCAGAGCGGTGCTCTCTTCCATCCCTGAGCCCAGCTGCCCAGAGCACTGATCCTGAGCCTGCTGGAGTCTTCAGAACTGTAAGTATTTACAGTCATTCACTGTAAGCTATATTATATATAGTGGTGGAGGGCATGATTGCCTGCTAGGGTGTGGGAAGACGGGATCCAGGGGGCCCAAGTAAATTCTTGCCCAGGGTCCAATCAATATTAAAGATGGCCCTGCCACCAGGTAGGTTAGCAAGCGTGGATACTGGTTCCCATACCTGAGAGCGGCCTGGGGAGGCCCGTACCTTGAACACCAGTAGCTCAATACCAGGTTCTTCCTGGGCACCGCCGGGTAATATAGGGGGTTCGCTTCCCACTATAGCAGCCTGGCGAGGCACAGACCACACCAGGAAGAAGCTGCTCTTCGCAGTCGATTGGATAAACGACTGCGAGACAGCCTTCCAGGTGCTGAAAGACGCCCTTTCAAGCTTCCCAGTACCCCAGGCAGCCGACTTCACGCACCCGTTTATCGTACTGACTGACGCCAGTAATTGTGGCCTCGGTGTCATGCTCAGTCAGGGTGACTCCATTGACCAGGAATGAATGGGATGTGGGTACCAGGAATGAATGGGAGGTGGGTACGCTCCAGCCTTGCGCTCCAGCCATACCACGTTGCTATTAGCCACCAGAGAGGGTGCGGATGGGCGCAAGGGAAAACACAGGAATGTGCTGCCCTTAGTGCTCTCAAAAAGGGGGAGGTGTGAGGAATATAGATTATTATTTTATGTCAGCCTTGTTCCCACACTAGTATCAGCTGTCAGATAGCATAGGTCTAGAGGTCTCTGAAGGGGGTCTAGGCCATTCCCCAGTTCAATGAACATTATAAGACATCATGGAACCGGCGATTCATAAGGAATTATAATTCGCCCGTCCATCACAGACATAAACCAGATACATATTTGTGTCTGCAAGGCCACAACGAACAGGCCCGTGGTCATAGTTTGGTGGTGGGATGCCAGGGAGGGGAGATATACATATCTCCCCTCAGAAATCATTTATTAGTACTATGCTTGGAATCTACTGGCAGCCAGGACCCAGGCGGATGCATTGGTCCCAGAACCACCATCCTGCGACATTCTGATCTGGAGCCATAAGCCCTAATCGGTTTTGTGTCTCATGTGCTGCAAGCCCAGAAGAGGGGATGTGTACCCCTCTTAGAGGTCGTGAGGGGAGGGGTCGGCTACAGGTTAAAAGGCTTGTGCCCGCAAGCAGTCGTGTCTTTTTCTGAAGGGAGTTCACAAGAGATTAAAGCTGTATACTGTTTGGATGCAAGTTATTTCAAGTAAAGCAACGTTTGAACTTCATCTAAAGGTCTGGACATTATTTATTGTGCAAAGTTCCTCTATTACTCCTACTGTCACTACACTCAAATTTATTGCAAGTGAGCCAGGAGCCAGGAGTCCGGCCGTACACAGATAGGAGACACTGTGACACAACTACCAACTATAGGGACATTATAGGCCATTACCCCACTCTGGCATTCCTAACCTGAGATGTGCGTTATAACACCTTAGAAGGGTCCTGGGATAGTACCCTGTGCACGCTGCAATTGGCGTCACGACAAATACTAAACATTATCCCCCCGTACCTGGCCACTGCACAGATTTTCCCTCCTTTATGCACTACTCACAAAAAGTTAGAGATATTTAGCTTGTGGGTGAAATTTCAGGACGAACCTAAAATGCACTCTGACCTGCAGTGCCTCTGCATGAACAACACTGGCCTAATTTCATCTTCATGGAGGACAATGTGACAGCTCATCGAGGTTGCATCAATTCATTAGGGAACAGCTGCTGGAGACTGGGGGACCTCAAATGGAGCGGCCTGCACTTTCTCCAGACCTGAATCCCAATGAAAACCTCTGGGATCTGCTAAGTCACCGTGTAGAGGCTCGAAACTCTGGACTGCTGGTATCCAGGGAAACAGGGGGAGGGGATACCACCTTTAACTCACCCTTGGCCCCTATACCCCCTTGACCCATAACAAAAGACACCGACAACTGTATCACTTTATTGCTGGATGGTGATCGGCCACAGCTTCTTTATTAAAGCGGCAAATTTTAATAAACCATAATATCGGAACGGTATGCCAAAGGCTGGACTCCCAGCGGGCAAGTTAAACCGTAATCATCAGAGCTGTCTGCCAACCGCTGGACTCCCAGCGGGCAGTTACTCCATCTGCTACCACCATATCTCCGCTGTACTCAAATGCCGCCAGCTGTGACTTCATAAACTCGACCAAAATTCGCAGCTCTCCAAAGCCGTAATCATCGGAGCAATATCCAAAACTGCTGGACTCCCAACAGGGTCTTCTTAAGAATAGAAAAAACAAAACAGAATAACCAAGTATCCATAACTGACCAGAACCGTGCACTTCGACCCACCTCCCAAGAATAACCGCAAAGGGAGGGAGGGAGGGCCAATCTGCTTCCACTTGCAAGAGGAAGTGACCAGGACAGAGAGGAGGTATATGTGACCTTCAGGATTTCCTGCACCGCCCCCATCCTGTCTAAGGAGGATCCCCAGGGATTAACCCTCAATGACCCTAATCTGCAACCTACTTAACCATTATTGAGACAGGGCCAGATTCCTGAATGCCCCTAAGGGGAAAAGGGGGGGGGGACCATCAGTCCCTAAGCACCCTCCCTATACAGTCAGGCGCTTTCCATACTCCAGAACCTCAATGACCTGAGGGCCACCCTTCAAGAAGAGTGGGATTCCATGCCTCAGCAGACAATAAGATAACTTGTGAACAGCAGGAGAGTTCTCAAGCTGTTGACAAGGCTACATGAGAAGTTTTTGAGACACTGACATTTTGTGGCGGTGTACCCAGCACTGGGGTCCGCTTTTGTTTCAATAAATTGTTTGAGATGAAGAAATCATCATTGCGGCTTCTACTTAAATGTTCTACTTTCATTATATAATATCATTGGAGCGGGAACTTTTTAGGTTTTCCTTAAATTTTACCCGGAACCCAAATATCTCTAACCTTTTGTGAGTAGTGTATGTCTGCCTGTGTGTCCCACCTCTGGTCTCAGTGGATCTGCCAGGTCACACTGCCGCTGGAGCATATAATAGAGCTACAGTATCAACCATTTGTCTGACATCTGGCCTAACCTGTGACCTTGAACTGTTCCTTGGCCTGTGTTCTGACCAAGTTCTGTCTGTCCTGGCCCGTCCTTTTCA
The DNA here is from genome assembly GCF_014858855.1 of Bufo gargarizans. Lineage (NCBI taxonomy): Eukaryota > Metazoa > Chordata > Amphibia > Anura > Bufonidae > Bufo > Bufo gargarizans. The sequence goes on along the minus strand of NW_025334613.1, from coordinate 258,635 downwards.
TGTCACAGATTCTAAATGGGATTTAGGTCTGGACTGTGACTGGGCCGTTCTCACACATGAAGATACTTTTATCTAAACCATTTCATTGTAGCGCTGGCTGGATGTTGAGGGTCGTTGTCCTGCTGGAAGGTGAACCTCCACCCCAGTCTCAAGTCTTTTGCAGCCTCTACCAGGTTTTCCTCCAGGATTGCCCTGTATTTAGCTCCATCCATCTTGCAATCACCTCTGACCAGCTTCCCAGGGACAGTGAGTTCAGGGGATGTGCAGGGTTAGTTTAGCGTTTTGTATTTAGCCAAAAAGTTCACCTTTGGTCTCATCTGACCAGAGCAGCTTCTCCCACATTTGCTGTGTCCTCTACATGGCTTGTGGCAAACTGCAGATGGGGCTTCTTATGGCTGCTTTCAGAAATGGCTTTGATCTTGTGTAGTTCACAAGCTGAGAGTTACATAGTGGACGGAGCAGGGTCCTCTCAGCAGCACAGAGGATTTCAGGAAAGGAGGGTGCTAATCTGCTAGGAGGTCACAGACTGAGAGTTACATAGTGGAAGGAGCAGGGACCTCCCAGCAGCACAGAGGATTTCAGGAGAGGAGTGTGCTGATCTTGTGGAGGTCACAGGCTGAGAGTTACCTAGTGGAAGGAGCAGGGTCCACAGCAGCACAGAGAATTTAAGGAGAGGAGTGTGCTGATCTGGTAGGAGGTCACAGGATGATAGTTACATAGTGGAAGGAGAAGGGTCCCCAGCAGCACAGAGGATTTCAGGAGAGTGTGCTGATATTGTGGAGGTCACAGGATGAGAGTTACATAGTGGAAGGAGCAGGGTCACCAGCAGCACAGAGGATTTCAGGAGAGGAGTATGCTGATCTGGTAGGAGGTCACAGGATCAGAGTTACATAGTGGAAGGAGCAGCACAGAGGATTTCAGAGGAGGAGTGTGGTGATCTTGTGGAGGTCACAGGCTGAGAGTTACATAGTGGAAGGAGCAGCACAGAGGATTTCAGGAGAGAAGTGTGCTGATCTGGTAGGAGATCACAGGATCAGAGTTACATAGTGGAAGGAGCAGGGTCCTCACAGCAGCACAGAGGATTTCAGGGGAGTGTGCTAATATTGTGGAGGTCACAGGATTAGAGTTACACAGTAGAAGGAGCAGGGTCACCAGCAGCACAGAGGATTTCAGGAGAGGAGTGTGCTGATCTGGTAGGAGGTCACAGGATGAGAGTTACATAGTGGAAGGAGCAGGGTCCTCCCAGCAGCACAGAGGATTTCCGGAGAGGACTGTGCAGTGGTAGTGACTGGCTCATCCATGTGATAATGTTAGTGAGGACAGGTCTGCAGACGATGGGCCGGGTCCTGATATAAGGAGGGGACCATAGACCAGTAGAGAGCTGTTACCCTGGTCTGGAGGAGAGGTCCGGGCTGCAGCCTGATAACTCTGTATCTCACTGATCATATAGGAAGTCCCGTCTCTGTGACATAAGAGCGGCTGCTGCTTGTTGCTTCCCTGCCTCTCAGTCCAGGGATCTGGTGACCGGCACATTGTTTATTCGGCCTATAAACATTGTATTCCTCGTGTTTCCTCATTTGCCTTTAATGATGCAGATCCTGTTTCATGTCCTTCTACATGGGAAGCCATAAAAGTAATGAGTAACTCCCCGTGCTCAGGAATAAGCTGAGACAGATATCTGCTCTTGTAGCTGGAGACAAATAAAACTGCAAAGAAAGTGAATGTCCAGGGCGGAAAGAATCCAAGAAACCTCAAATTATGAGCCTTTTCAATAAATCACCCCTGGTCCAGCCCTTAACAGAGTCACACTTTGCCTTTCTGAGTGTGATTTAGGGTCTATTCATGGTACCTCACAGCACTCTACAGCACTGTAGGGGTTAACTCCCTCTTGCTCTGTGTAGCGGTGCTGGGCTGTGTGGTGCAGAGTTGCCCTGCTTTATGCACTAGTCACAAAAAGTTAGCGATATTTTTCTTGTCGGTGAAATTTCAGGATGAACCTAAAATGCACTCTGACCTTTACAGGTGAACTTAATGTGCCTCTGCATGAACAACACTGGCCTAATTTCATCTTCACGGAGGACAATGTGACAGCTCATCGAGGTTGCATCAATTCATTAGGGAACAGCTGCTGGAGACTGGGGGACCTCAAATTGAGCGGCCTGCACTTTCTCCAGATCTGAATCTCATTGAAAACCTCTGGGATCTGCTGAGTCACCGTGTAGAGGCTCGTGACTCTGTACTCCAGAACCTCAATGACCTGAGGGCCACCCTTCAAGAAGAGTGGGATTCCAGCCTCAGCAGACAATAAGATAACTTGTGAACAGCAGGAGAGTTCTCAAGCTGTTGACAAGGCTACATGACAAGTTTTTGAGACACTGACATTTTGTGGCGGTGTACCCAGCACTGGGGTCCGCTTTTGTTTCAATAAATTGTTTGAGATGAAGAAATCATCATTGCTGCTTCTACTTAAATGTTCTACTTTCATGATATAATATGAATGGAGCGGGAACTTTTTAGGTTTTCCATAAATTTTTCCCGGAAGTCAAATATCTCTAACTTTTTGTGAGTAGTGTATGTCTGCCTGTGTGTCCCACCTCTGGTCTCAGTGGATCTGCCAGGTCACACTGCCGCTGGAGCATATAATAGAGCTACAGTATCAACCATTTGTCTGACATCTGGACTAACCTGTGACCTTGAACTGTTCCTTGGCCTGTGTTCTGACCAAGTTCTGTCTGTCCTGGCCCGTCCATGTACTCTGTCTGCCTGAGCTCAGCCTGGTTCTGTCTGTGTGCTTTGCCTGTTTCTCTGGTGCTTTGTACTGGTGTCTGTGACCTTCATGGGTCAGCTGCTAACTACACCAGATTATTCCAAGAGGAAATGGACTGGTGGCTCCCCTGTAGCGAAGACCAGATCCCTGTATGAGGGTTAAAGAGTGAAAGCCAGGTGACTACCAAGACAATGCCCCCAGGACTAGCCCAACTTCAAACCAGTTAGTTGGCACAATGGTTCCGTAAGAGACAGTCTACAGAGAGGAGGCTTCAGACAGGATATTGGTAGGATGGCAGTGGAAACTTAGGCCAGGACATTGGTAGGATGGTAGTGGAGGTTTCAGCCAGGATATTGATAGGATGGTGGTGGAGACTTAGACCAGGACATTGATAGGATGGTAGTGGAGGCTTCGGTCAGGACATTGGTAGGATGGTAGTGGAGGTTTCAGCCAGGACATTGATAGGATGGTAGTTGAGACTTAGGCCAGGACACTGGTAGTATGATAGTAGAGGTTTCAGCCAGGACATTGATAGGATGGTAGTGGAGACTTAGATCAGCACATTAATAGGATGGTAGTGGAGGCTTCAGCCAGGACATTGATAGGATGGTAGTGGAGGCTTTGGTCAGGACATTGGTAGGATGGTAGTGGAGGCTTCAGCCAGGACATTGATAGGATGGTAGTGGAGGCTTTGGTCAGGACATTGGTAGGATGGTAGTGGAGGCTTTGGTCAGGACATTGGTAGGATGGTAGTGGAGCTTTCAGCCAGGACATTGATAGGATGGTGGTGGAGGCTTTGGTCAGGACATTGGTAGGATGGTAGTGGAGCGTTCAGCCAGGACATTGATAGCATGGTGGTGGAGGCTTTGGTCAGGACATTGGTAGGATGGTAGTGGAGGCCTTAGCCAGGACATTGATAGGATGGTGGTGGAGGCTACAGTTGAGACATTGGTAAGATCGTAGTGGAGGCTTCAGTCAAAACATTGGTATGATGCTTGTGGAGACTTCAGCCAGAACATTGGTATAATGGTAGTGGAGACTTCAACCAGGACATTTGTATGATGGTAGTAGAGGCTTTAACCAGGACATTTGTATGATGGTAATGGAGGCTTCAACCAGGACATTGGTATTATGGTAGTGGAGGCTTCATCCAGGACATTGATATGATGGTTCTTGTTACAGATCCACTGATTATAGATCAAGATGGAACAGTGGTAATATGGAACCACTGTGCCAAGTAACCCGTGTGACGTTGGGCTCAACCTTAAGCGTGTTATTCTGGTGCCTCCCCAGTATTCACCCTCTAACCCTTATACCTCCTGGGATGGTCCCAATATACTTGGCAGCTGTCCCTGGGACTCTGGAACACAGGCAGATCAGGAAACGCACAAAACCACAGGCACAATCTGATCAGGAACGAAGACTAAAACACAGGACTCTGGAACACCACAGCAGGCAGACTGGAACAAGGGCACACAGATGGACCATGCCAGGAACTCGGGCGGGGTCAGGTCAAACATGGCAATGGACACAGATCAGACCTACAGACTGGCAATGACTGGACAGAGAACACAACAACAGATGCAGAGATGGGAACTATTGCTGTTGCTCAGCCAAGGGGCAGGTGCACACAAACAGAAAGAGGGATTAACCTCTATATGGCACACAGAACACACAGCTAGCAAGAGGCGATTAACCCCTGCCTTGCTGAACAAAACTGAAAGGAGAGACATGCACAAAGGTCATGTTCACACCAGTGCCACACTGACACATGTCCCTAGATGCACACTGCTAGAATCCGGCAACCAGCACACATGCAAACAATGGAGCACATGAAGAGAAATCGTTACACTAGTGGAGGCATCAGCCAGGACAGTAGTATGATGGCGGTAAAGGTTTTTATCAAGGATTATACATACAGGGAGTGCAGAATTATTAGGCAAGTTGTATTTTTGAGGATTAATTTTATTATTGAACAACAACCATGTTCTCAATGAACCCAAAAAACTCATTAATATCAAAGCTGAATATTTTTGGAAGTAGTTTTTAGTTTGTTTTTAGTTTTAGCTATTTTAGGGGGATATCTGTGTGTGCAGGTGACTATTACTGTGCATAATTATTAGGCAACTTAACAAAAAACAAATATATACCCATTTCAATTATTTATTTTTACCAGTGAAACCAATATAACATCTCAACATTCACAAATATACATTTCTGACATTCAAAAACAAAACAAAAACAAATCCATGACCAATATAGCCACCTTTCTTTGCAAGGACACTCAGAAGCCGCCATCCATGGATTCTGTCAGTGTTTTGATCTGTTCACCATCAACATTGCGTGCAGCAGCAACCACAGCCTCCCAGACACTGTTCAGAGAGGTGTACTGTTTTCCCTCCTTGTAAATCTCACATTTGATGATGGACCACAGGTTCTCAATGGGGTTCAGATCAGGTGAACAAGGAGGCCATGTCATTAGATTTTCTTCTTTTATACCCTTTCTTGCCAGCCACGTTGTGGAGTACTTGGACGCGTGTGATGGAGCATTGTCCTGCATGAAAATCATGTTTTTCTTACCTTGCAGACTTCTTCCTGTACCACTGCTTGAAGAAGGTGTCTTCCAGAAACTGGCAGTAGGACTGGGAGTTGAGCTTGACTCCATCCTCAACCCAAAAAGGCCCCAGAAACTCATCTTTGATGATACCAGCCCAAACCAGTACGCCACCTCCACCTTGCTGGCGTCTGAGTCGGACTGGAGCTCTCTGCCCTTTACCAATCCAGCCACGGGCCCATCCATCTGGCCCATCAAGACTCACTCTCATTTCATCAGTCCATAAAACCTTAGAAAAATCAGTCTTGAGATATTTCTTGGCCCAGTCTTGACGTTTCAGCTTGTGTGTCTTGTTAAGTGGTGGTCGTCTTTCAGCCTTTCTTACCTTGGCCATGTCTCTGAGTATTGCACACCTTGTGCTTTTGGGCACTCCAGTGATGTTGCAGCTCTGAAATATGGCCAAACTGGTGGCAAGTGGCATCTTGGCAGCTGCACGCTTGACTTTTTCTCAGTTCATGGGCAGTTATTTTGCGCCTTGGTTTTTCCACACGCTTCTTGCGACCCTGTTGACTATTTTGAATGAAACGCTTGATTGTTCGATGATCACGCTTCAGAAGCTTTGCAATTTTAAGAGTGCTGCATCCCTCTGCAAGATATCTCACTATTTTTGACTTTTCTGAGCCTGTCAAGTCCTTCTTTTGACCCATTTTGCCAAAGGAAAGGAAGTTGCCTAATAATTATGCACACCTGATATAGGGTGTTGATGTCATTAGACCACACCCCTTCTCATTACAGAGATGCACATCACCTAATATGCTTAATTGGTAGTAGGCTTTCGAGCCTATACAGCTTGGAGTAAGACAACATGCATAAAGAGGATGATGTGGTCAAAATACTCATTTGCCTAATAATTCTGCACGTAGTGTATGAGGTTGGTGGATGCTCCAGCCAGAGTATGAAGGTGGTGAAGTCTTGAGTCAGTACATTGGTATGAAGGTGGTGAAGGCTTCACAACAGCTTTATTTGGTTAATTTCCTGTTGTCACAAATGTTTTTGTTCTTTACTGCAGACTCACACGTGTCAGGGTCTCCTGTTTTACATTCAGTTTGGTTGGTAGTACAATTATAGTAATTTTGGAGGACATAATGGAGGTATTTCTTTGTCAAATAGGCTTTTACAAGATGGCCTCCCCTATATAGAATGGGTTATGGTCAGCTGGGTTTGTCTTGGCCAAGATTATCTATAGTATGTTCTGTAAGTTCTGGAAAAAAAATGTATGCACTCCCAAGAACATCATGCTGGCCTATCTTATCAAAGCCAAAGAATATTTTTAGCATTTGGCGTCAAACTTCCTGTAAAACTGAGATCACTAGTTGTCTATATCCTGCTCATTAGTCCATCGCTGACCCCGGGGACTCTTCTCATACTTTATAAAAGGGGTTATTAGGGATTCTACTTATTCCACTCCAACCAGTGAAGAAATCTATGCTTACCTGCTCCCTATCCTTCTGTTACGGTTCTGTGGCTTCAGGGCTCTGTTTACTGGACTTCTGGTCCCTGTCTGTCTCCTTCCACAGGCACAGACTGTAGCGGTGACACTTCCCCAAGTGGAACATGACCCAGCACTGATAACCCCATTGAGATGGCCATACACATTAGACACCAAACACCAAACCTACCGGTATATCCCTACCTATAATCAACCCATATACACCGTAGAATAGGACACCAATAGAAGTACGGATGGAGCACAGTTAACACTCCTGTTTTCTGAGATTTCTGAGTTGTGTTATATAATCTAAGCAAACACCTTCAATTGCTTTTCAATGGCTTTTGTCTCAAGATAACGAGATGAGTTAAGAAATTTGAGTTAAGAGCTTGAGTGCTAACCCTGCTACATCTGGCCTAGTGGTAGTCTGGGTGAGGGGTGTCTGAGCCGTAGTCCCTCACCTTGCAGCAGTGTCTGTAATGCAGGGGTTCAGCTTTTCATTCTGCTGTCAGATTTCTTTCAAGTATTCGCTGATTTTCGTTGTTCTCTCTGGAGAATCCTTTACAGGAGCATGATCTCAGCGGGGTGCTTCCTCTCCAACCTGTAGCTAGACAGGAACTCTCCCTCCTGGCAGAACGCAGGACACTTCACTCCTACCAAGAGGGCAGGTAACAGGGTGGGTAGCCCTATCCCTGCCAACCTATAGCCAATCATATCCTTACTGGTACTTACAATACACTACATAACTATTCATAATAATTGCAGATACAAAAAAATGTAAATAAAAAAAATAAAAAAAGTTAAGGAAAAAATTAACTTCTTCCTATAGCCACGCATATAATTGATAGAAAAACATAAAAAAATACAAAACCCTAAACATGTTTGGTATCGTCGCTTCCGTAACGACCTGAGCTATTGAAAGAAGACCGAGGGCTAGGACCAGAGGTACAGAGGGTACACGATACCACACAGACACAGAAGCTGAGAATATATAAAACAGATGGGTAACAGAGAATAGACCTACAGTAAATGTAACACTGTCTAACAATAAACCAGTACATGTGATGTTTTCCCCAAGTCCATAAAGCAGCCTAGCTGCACTTGTATGTTCCTGGACGAGTTCCTCGTTAGGGTGCACCCTAAGTATTGCGCAATACTATTTGTAATCCACAGGGGAATGATGTCTGTCTCTTCTAACTTTAATCCTTACTCCAGCTCCCAGTATATAACACCCTATGAGCAGCCAGTGAGATAGGAATATGTCAGCGTATGAGTCCCTTAGGGCTATGCATTAGCTTGCAGCCCGTACACCGCAATGTAACTGTACTTGGAGCGTTATTGTATGTCCAAATGCCACTTCAACAGTGTGGTGCAATGTAACGCACAAAAGCCGCACTTACAGTTCGTTGAGCAGGTTTTTTGTGCTTTTTCTTAATTCCTGGTCCACTCCATAACTGGACCCTACAGACACGACACTCCTGGGGTCGTCGCTGCAAACCTCCCCTTCCTGCTGTCACCAATCTCCACCGTGAGTTAGTCCACTCCCTTCCAGATTCAGGAGAGATGATCCCTTGTGGTTTCCAGCAGCACCAAGTACAGCCTCTGTCTGTTCACTTCCTGCTTCTAGAGGAACCTCCTCCCCTTACACATGGGAATGTGATGCAATGAGTCATTTGCTAAGTGCAGTGTCAAACCTGCATATTCAGTTTGCTATCACACTTGTAAGAGTCCAAAACAGCCCATAAATTAGCTATTTTCCAACTTTGCAAACTAAATAGGTTATTAGTATTCCTCTGATAGGCAGTCCCAATGTAGACTTTTATCATCTTATCCTTTGCTGCCATCCACTGACCAAAGTGAGATGTTGCAGTAATTATACAATTTACAACATAGCATAGCAATACATTTAAGGTCCCTTGCCCCACATCCTTACATGCCACCCCACTAGAATTTTGGCATCCTAACAGCTCTATCAAATAAATTAAACTGCTGCATAGAGCTGAGGTGGATACCTGCCATGGAGCGCTCCGATCTGTGAAGGCCTGGGTTCACTGCTATTGGTGCAGGAGCAGGACCTGACACCTTCCCTGGGTGGTAACGCATTCTCAGGAATAGTGTCCGCTACTGTACAATTGGGGGTGGCCAACTCGTCAGTCTGTAAAGGCAGCATAGGGATTAGCCACCACCCTTTGTCTCTTGGACTCACAGGCTTTGATTGCCTATCCTGAACACCTCCAGAATTATCTGTTGGGGAACAACTCTCTGAAAGACAAGTTTTAAGCTTGTTATGGTGTAATCTTCGAGTCTGCCTATCAGAGTATTCCCTTTGGACATCTTAGACTGGGCCTTCCAGATACACCTGCCATTTAACAATATGTGGCTGCGGTTCCCAGCGGTCATCAAATTTATCTGTGGGCCTGTGGCGAAACCAACCTCGCCACTGGGTTTTGGAGGGGCCTGTTTGCCAGCCTCTTGCCTCAGGATTATGGCCCATGCTAACTTTAAAGGAGAAGATAGTCCAGCCGCACAGCTTAAATCTGTGAAACTGTTTTGGGCAGGAAAGCCATGCTTGCGGCCGACCAAATGTGACGTCCATGGAATTCGGGAACCCCTGCTCGGATCTGGGTGATTTTTGGATATGTTGTTCACCCAGATCAGAGCTATCCATGGATGTATACATTATGGGGATATGTGTGATTTTGAGGTGTGTGTGACAGAACCATCTGTCTTTGGAAATGGATTGTATGTTATGTGAGGGTACCCAGATAGCTATGCCACCTAATAATATGCACTCAGACTTGAGCTATCTGGGGATATGTTAAATGTCTGTTTATTGTAAGGGTTGTGATTGTGACGTATATTTAAATGGCGATTTCTGTCCTGTTGTCCCCACATGTGTATTGGTGATTTCCCTTTGTCCTGAGAGATAATTGAATTGCTTCTCGGGTGTCTCCAGGGCAGAGAGGAGGAAACCATGTCGCATTGTGGGGATGTATTGTGTCTGTGTAACCTGAATTGCTGCATATCTGTCCTGTGTCACAGTCTCCCATCTGGTCCCCTAGAGGAGTGTCCACCAGATGGGGACCTGCATAAATACGGGCGGGTAGCCCCCAATAAAGAGTTCCTATTTTATATTCAACATAGAGCATTGTCTCATGTGTGTGGGGATTGCTATACGTGTATACTTGTCACGGAAGGTGTACAGGAAACTAGAAGACACAAAATGAATATCCGACTCACTGGATCCAAAACTAAGGAACAAAAGGGAGAGCCCTGCATCAGACATGGCTCTCTCCCTGACTGCTCAGCCTATGCGAAAATCCCAATGGTAGATGATCGCATATCCTCGTACCTCGACGATATAACACCTGAACACCCTATAATAGTGAGGGGACACGGCCACCGGCTCCCTACACTTGATACAGAGGGAGTCAGGGTCACCTGGGATCCAGCAAACAGAAAAACACAAATGAATGAACAAAACTTATCTGTGGAAGATTCAGAAGTAGGATCAGCATGCACACACTCCAGGAAGGAATATAAACCACAAAGTGAAGCAGTCTGGGAAGTAATTTAAAGGGATGCAATCAGTGCAACTACATGAGAGCTGAGAGAGGCTAACGAGATGAGAAAAATGAAAGCAAAACAAAAGGAAGCTCAAGGAGGAGGTTCTGAAAGACATCTGTCAGAGCTTCTCAGATGTCTGGTGGTGACAATACTCCCCTAGCTATTACTCCTAGCTCTTGTAAGAGCTGTTCCTGGTTCCTGTGGTGGTATCGGTGCCAAGTGGAGTGCTTGGAGTCCTCGGGAGGCACTGGGAGCATCCATTAACGGAGGTACGCAGTCGGGGTGTCAGGAGATCAGTTACAGGGCCGTTTAGCACGAACCAATACTCTGTCACTTGGCGACAAGGGTGTAATCAGCACAGGTTGATGATCCCTAGGGGTTTGCTGTTGAAATTTTTCATTGACCAACCGATGAACAGTCCTCAGTTTGTTTTGGTGCTTCTGTACCCACGAGTCAGCTGTCCTAGGGAACTCTTCCGAAAGAGGTCCAAGGTTCATTTTGGCAACTTCTTGCCCTGGTCGACCGAACAGCAGCATGGGTGGAGTATAGTCGGTATTGTTATGAACACGATTATTATACACCTAGAGTACTTCAGGCAAATACTCGGTCCAGGGCAACTTACGTTCTTTCTCCAGAGTACCGAGCATCTCTAGAAGCGTCCTGATGAATCTTTCAAAGGCCCCATTGTCCTGCAGGTGGTATGGCATCGTTCTTATCTTCTCAATCCCATACAGCCAACACAGCTCTTCCATCAACTTTCCTTGGCAGCAAGCTCCTTGTTCAGAATGAATCTGCTTCTGGCATCCGTACACCTGGATAAAGTGTTTGCACACTGCACGGGCTGCTGATTCCGCCGTCTGGTCATGGGTATGTACTGCCACAGAGAACTTTGTGAAATGATCAGTCATCACAGGTCAATTCTGTTGACTACGCACCGACTGGCCAATCAAGATAAAATCGATCATTAGGATTTCCAGCGGCGCGGACGTTCGGATAACTTGAATTGGCGCTCTCTGCTCAGAAGGCTACACCAGCTCGCATGCTCGACACTTCTGGCACACTTCACAGACAATCTGCTCCAACTGCGGGCAGTATCCGAATCACTTTACCCACTTATATGTCTTCTCCGCTCCAAAGTGGGCACCCTTATAATGTCCTTCGAGGGCCACTCTTCGGGCCAGGCTACTAGGTATCACTATCTGCCATCTTTCGTCAAGATCGGTAGTCGGAAACACCTTCCGGTACATGATTCCATTTTAAATTCGCAGCCAATCCCACTGCTGCAACAGCTTCCATGCATCTGAGGACAATCGATTTCGCTCTTAAATCTTGGGCCATATCCTAGTCTTCACCCAGTGTTTGATCTTCTTTAAGTCAGGATCATCATCTTGCACTTGAGCCCATTCTTCCTCATTCTTCCCCAGCAACATAGTGCTGTAAGTAGCCACCCCAATTGACCAGGCCACTGGTAAATGCCGAGGCACTCGACCAAGATGGGGTATCTCAGTCCCTTACTTCCTCTTTGTCAACCTCACCTACTGGGACATCACAGTTGACTCTAGACAGTGCTTCCGCATTTGCGTTGTCTTTACCGGCACAATATTTTATGGTATAGTCAAACTTCGTCAGTCTAGCCATCATTTTCTGCTCCAATGTGCCCAGCTTTGCATTCTGCAGGTGGGCCAATGGGTTATTATCTGTTCTTACTAGGACCTGTGCTCCGTTGAGATACCCTGAGAATTTTTCAAGGAGCTTGAAGGAGCTATAATTTTCCGGATTCAACTCAGAGTCCCATAGGAACCAACTAGCATATGTACGCAATGACTCGTTCCTGCCCATCTTGTTCTTGGGCTAGTCCTGCTCCCAGTCCATGCAAACTTCCATCAATGTAGAGTGTGAATGGTCTGTCATACTGAGCATATGCCAGGATGGGGGCGCTAATCAGGGCTTTCTTCAACTCTACAAATGCTTGCTGCTGTGGCAGCCCCCATGATATGGGCCGTGTCTTTGGACTCTGGGTAGTCCCCTCTCAAGAGTTTGTGTAGCGGACTGGCGATCTTCGCAAAGGTCTTTATAAATCTTTGATCGTAACCAGCCAATCCTAGGAATGCTTTCACTTCTCGAAGCGTCTTAGGCTGCGGCCACTTACTCACTGCCTCTACCTTTCTCTCCGCAGGGCAAACTCCCACAGCTGATACGATGTGTACCAGATACTCTAGGCTTGTTTGGAAGAGATGGCACTTCCTCGGTTTGATTTTAAGGCCAGGAGAGCGGAGCCTACCTAACACTTGCTGCAGTCTCCTCAAGTATTCTTTAAACAAACGTAGGTGCATGGACTATCACGTCATCCAGGTAGATCAGAATCGACTCAAAGTTCAGTTTACCCTGTCACTGTTCCATTAGGCATTGGAATGTACCCAGAGCATTCGTCAGCCCGAAGGGCATTCTGTTGAACTCCTACAGCCCCATGGGTAGGATAAAGGCTGTCTTCTGTCTATCCTTCTCTGCCACAGGTACTTGCCAGTAGCCACTCGCTAAGTCCAGAGTTGAGAAATACTTGGCACGCTGTAGTGCCATCAATGACTCTTCAATCCTAGGCAAGTAAAAAGCGTCCTTTACTGTGGCAGCGTTTAACTTCCGGTAGTTCACACAGAACCTCAAGGACCCATCCTTCTTCCACACCACTAGTGCGGCCCACAAGCTTTGGCTCTCTTTTACTACTCCACTATCTAACATCCGTGACAGCATAATTTTCACTTCTTGGTAGAGAGTAAGCGGAATCTGCTGGTACCTTTCTCGAATCGGGGGAGAATCTCCAGTCGGTATTTCGTATTCGATAGTCATTGTACACCCGAAGTCCTCCTCATATCGGGAAAAGGTGGATTGAAACTCCCTTGGCACTGCTTTAATCTTCTCCATCTGATCGGCGGTGAACAGGTTCGCCTCAATCTCCATTTGTTCCAAGATCCGCCGGCCATTCCACTCGGGCATGAGTTCCTCCACAGAGTTCTGGTCCACTGCCAAAGTCCAGGTATCATTTTCAACAGCCTGTAGGGCGAACTGGCTACCTGCGAGTGGTTCTCCCTGCAGCACATACAACTCAGCCACTTTCTTTCCAGCATGGAAGGTAACTTCATGATCGTGTACATTGACACACCAGACTAACACATGCCCCTCCATGACTGTCACGATGGTCCTGACGACCACTGGGCTCCGGATGGCTTCCGACGCAGCCAGGGGTTCTATCAGCATATCTATCCCATTCAGTTTCCGCCGGCATTCGTATCATCTTCTCCTGTAATTGAGGTACAGTGCAGCCTCTTCCATATGGGGCATGCACTGCTACAACCAGCTTACCCTCAGGAGTGCTTTTGCAGATACCGCATGTCCGGATTAACCTCTGGAATGCTTTCTGAGTAGGCTTGTGGGAAGTAATTTTTCTCCAATAACTCGGGCCCTCCTTTGTAAACATAAGCTGATCCAATTCCTGCAGAACATTAATTCCCAATACAACAGTAGCTCCATACCGAGCCGGTTTCTCTTCAAGCACCACTCCCTTCTTGCCGACATCTTGTCCGCATAGCCTCATTCTCATCCAAGCCACTCCGAACACAGGTATAGCAGTCTGATTTACTGCCATCAGCTTGATCATGGTGCCCTTGTCAGGCTTCATCAGGTGGCTAAAGTATCTCTCAAAGAACTTCACTGACATCGTGGTTACTTTCGACCCTGTGTCTACAAGAAATTCCACCATCTGTTCTTTAATCTGCACCTGTAAGTAGGGGCTTTCGGTCACTAGGTCCCGGAGGTCATTAGGGGTAACCTGGCAACTGGCCTCTCCCGTGGCGTGCCCCACTGCCACGAGGAGTTCCCATTTAATAGTGGCTGTTCTGGATTCAGGGCCTTTTGTGGGCATTGACAGGAGATATGTCCTCTTTCTCTGCAAATCCAACACTGCCGCCCCCTTGCTTTCTGGTCTTTTGGAGGACTACACGACTGTGCATCTGTAGGTGGTGACAGACCAGCCCAGTTCATGGGAGAGTCTCTCACTCCAGCCTCTGGAGTTGCTCGATATAGTGGGGAACCCATGGGGGCAGCACCCCTTTTCCAGTCATCGGACTGAACTGGGGCCATCGATGGAGCCTGTAATTGTGTCAATTGCTTCTGAATCTCTCCCAGGGATGTACTAAGTACCTTAACTGTCTTGCGCAGATCCAGAGCCGGTCCAAGGATTTTTGCCAACACAAGCGAAGCTACATTTTGGCACCCCCCCCTCACATCTCATCTGGCCCTGGTCCCGTCTGCAGCAGCTGGCCTCTGTGTGGTCCTGGTATCTTCTCTCTGCTTCAGACAATCGCTGGTTTGAGGACCGTATTTTTCGCCCTATAAGACACACCTAGGTTTTAGAGAAGGATAATAAGAAAAAAATAATTTCCATTACACCTCAGGTCAGACCATCAATCAGACCCTCAATGTTAATCAGACCTCAGCTAACAGCCCCAATCAGACCCCCAATGTTAATCAGACCTCAGATCAGACCCCCATGTCAGACATCAGCCCCCATCCATCAGCCCCCCATGTCAGCCATCATGCCGCCATGTAAGCCATCATGCCCCCATGTAAGCCATCATGCTCCCATGTAAGCCATCATGCCCCCATGTCAGCCATAAGCCCCCCATGTCAGCTTTCAGACCCCCATGTCACATTTCTTCCCCTTTATGTCAATTCACCCCCCCTTTGTCACATCAGCCCCCCATGTCACATTTCTCCCCCTCCATGTCACATTTGTCCGCCCTCCTCCAGGGTGCGCCCTAAGGCAGCCGCTTGGTCTGCCTTATGGTAGCACCGGCCCTGCGCAGATCCTCCTCATCAGAGAGAGTTTTTTTCGACTTCCTGTAGCCTGCATCCTCACGGTGTAAGCCCCTTATGCCTCTTCCTTTTCTCGGGCCACAGCCTCAGCTTGTATCTGCTGAAACTGCAACGTAGCATCTACGAATATATGTTCCCTGAGAGCCTGGCGGAGAGAAGCGCAACTCAATCCAAGGACGAACTGGTCCCGAGGATTTGATCTCCATTTCCAAAGATGTTAGCACCGTTGGCCTATCTCTTCCGTACATGTGACCAGATCTCCTGGAGGTCGTTGGCAAATTAGGGAATAGTCTCATCTTCACACTGGAAGCGAGTGAAGAAACGGGACATAAAGCTGCAGGTTCTGGTCAATTCTCCGTAGAGAATCGAGAATATAGCATTCAGTGTCTTCCTTTCTTCTTCTGGACGTAGCATGACAGTGCATCTAGCATCCCCTCCCAAGGTGTTCAGCGCCACATCTAATTGTAAATGCAAAGCCAAGTTGTACAACCTGAGGGTGCTCTTAAGGTGTGCGGCCCAGACTTCTAACAGCATGTTTTGGCCATCAAACCACAGTAGCTGATTCAATATTGCCCCTGAGGGCAAACACATGATCGGAGCCTTTTCCATGGCAGGAGGGGTGATGGGGGCCACAGCCGGAACTGCCTAGGTTGGGTTCTGCAGGGCGATCAATGTACTCTGATCGCAGCGCCAAATGAAGGAAAACAGAGGACTGGGGCCACAGGTGGTACACGATGCCACACAGACACAGGCAATGGTTCTTTCCCAGCAGTTGAGTTTACTGAACAATGTAGTGAACAAGAAGCTGAGAATATGTAAAACAGATGGGTAGCAGAGAATAAACCTACAGTAAATGTAACACTGTCTAACAATAAACCAGTAACTGTGATGTTTTCCCCAAAGTCCATTAAGCAGCCTAGCTGCACTTGTATGTTCCTGGACGAGTTCCTCGTTGGGGTGCACCCCAAGTATTGCACAATACTATTTGTAATCCACAGGGAAATTATGTCTGTTTCTTGTACTTTAATCCTTACTCCAGCTCCCAGCATATAACACCCTATGAGCAGCCAGTGAGATAGGAAGGTGTCAGCGTATGAGTCCTTTAGGGCTATGCATTAGCTTGCAGCCTGTACACCGCAATGTAACTGTACTTGGAGGTTACTGTATCACCAAATGCCACTTCAACAGTGTGGTGCAATGTGACATGGCAAAGCCACAGTTACAGTTCCTTCAGCAGGTTTTTGGTGTTTTTTCTTATTTCCTGGTCCACTCCAGAACTGGATCCTACAGACACGACACTCCTAGGGTCGTCGCTGCAAACCTCCCCTTTGTGCTGTCGCCAGTCTCCACCATGAGCCGGTCCATTCCCTTCCAGATTCAGGAGAGATGATCCCTTGTGGCTTCCAGCAGCACCAGGCACAGCCTCCGTCTGCTCACTTCCTGCTTCTAGAGGAACCACCTCCCCTTACACAGTGAGAGTGTGATGCAATAAGTCATTTGCTAAGTGCAGAGTCAAACCTGCATATTCAGTTTGATATCACACTTGTAAGGGTCCAAAACAGCCCATAAATTAGCTATTTTCCAACTTAGCAAACTAAACAGGTTATTAGTATTCCTCTGATAGGCAGTCCCAATGTAGACCTTTATCATCTTATCCTTTGCTGCCATCTACTGACCAAAGTGAGATGTTGCAGTAATTATACAATTTACAAAATAGCAGAGCAATACATTTAAGGTCACTTGCCACACTATTAAAAGATCAAGTTACTTTTGCCACACGGTAAATGCCATTAAAAAAAAAAAAGAAAAGAAAAGAAAAAAAAACTATGATGAAATTGCAATTTTTGCCCACCTCATTTACCAAAAAATGGTCTAAAAAGTGATAAAAAAAAAGTTAAATGTACCCAAAATTAGTACCAAACACACTGTCCCACAAAAAATTACCCCATACATAAGACAATCGTCCAACAAATAAATAAAAAATATGACTTTCAGAAAAGGGAGACACATTTTTTGGTTATTTTGCCTCTAGAGTTGAGCGAACACCTGGATGTTCGGGTTCGAGAAGTTCGGCCGAACTTCCCGGAAATGTTCGGGTTCGGGATCCGAACCCGATCCGAACTTCGTCCCGAACCCGAACCCCATTGAAGTCAATGGGGACCCAAACTTTTCGGCACTAAAAAGGCTGTAAAACAGCCCAGGAAAGGGCTAGAGGGCTGCAAAAGGCAGCAACATGTAGGTAAATCCCCTGCAAACAAATGTGGATAGGGAACAGAATTAAAATAAAAATAAATAAAAATTTACCAATATCAATTGGAGAGAGGTCCCGTAACAGAGAATCTGTCTTCATGTCAGCAGAGAATCAGTCTGCATGTCATAGCAGAGAATCAGGCTTCACGTCAGCCACCACTGTAACAGTCCATTGGCATATATTTAGGCCCAGCACCCAGGCAGAGGAGGGAGGTCCCGTAACAGAGAATCTGGCTTCATGTCAGCAGAGAATCAGTCTGCATGTCATAGCAGAGAATCAGGCTTCACGTCAGCCACCAATGCAACAGTCCATTGTCATATATTTAGGCCCAGGCACCCAGGTAGA
The DNA here is from genome assembly GCF_014858855.1 of Bufo gargarizans. NCBI lineage: Eukaryota > Metazoa > Chordata > Amphibia > Anura > Bufonidae > Bufo > Bufo gargarizans. The sequence goes on along the minus strand of NW_025334613.1, from coordinate 240,793 downwards.
GGAGAGAGGTCCCGTAACAGAGAATCTGTCTTCATGTCAGCAGAGAATCAGTCTGCATGTCATAGCAGAGAATGAGGCTTCATGTCACCCACCACTGTAACAGTCCATTGGCATATATTTAGGCCCAGGCACCCAGGTAGAGGAGAGAGGTCCCGTAACAGAGAATCTGGCTTCATGTCAGCAGAGAATCAGTCTGCATGTCATAGCAGAGAATCAGGCTTCACGTCAGCCACCACTGCAACAGTCCATTGTCAGATATTTAGGCCCAGGCACCCAGGCAGAGGAGAGAGGTCCCATAACAGAGAATCTGGCTTCATGTCAGCAGAGAATCAGTCTGCATGTCATAGCAGAGAATCAGGCTTCACGTCAGCCACCACTGTAACAGTCCATTGTCAGATATTTAGGCCCAGCACCCAGACAGAGGAGAGAGGTCCCATAACAAAGAATCTGGCTTCATGTCAGCAGAGAATCAGTCTTCATGTCATAGCAGAGAATCAGGCTTCACATCAGCCACCACTGTAACAGTCCATTGTCATATATTTAGACCCAGGCACACAGGCAGAGGAAAGAGGTCCCGTAACAGAGAATCTGGCTTCATGTCAGCAGAGAATTAGTCTGCATGTCATAGCAGAGAATCAGGCTTCACGTCAGCCACCACTGCAACAGTCCATTGTCATATATTTAGACCCAGGCACACAGGCAGAGGAAAGAGGTCCCGTAACAGAGAATCTGGCTTCATGTCAGCAGAGAATCAGTCTGCATGTCATAGCAGAGAATCAGGCTTCACGTCAGCCACCACTGTAACAGTCCATTGTCATATATTTAGGCCCAGGCACCCAGGCAGAGGAGAGAGGTCCCGTAACAGAGAATCTGGCTTCATGTCAGCAGAGAATCAGTCTGCATGTCATAGCAGAGAATCAGGCTTCACATCAGCCACCACTGTAACAGTCCATTGTCATATATTTAGGCCCAGGCACCCAGGCAGAGGAGAGAGGTCCCGTAACAGAGAATCTGGCTTCATGTCAGCAGAGAATCAGTCTGCATGTCATAGCAGAGAATCAGGCTTCACGTCAGCCACCACTGTAGCAGTCCATTGTCAGATATCTAGGCCCAGCACCGAGACAGAGGAGAGAGGTCCCGTAACAGAGAATCTGGCTTCATGTCAGCAGAGAATCAGTCTGCATGTCATAGCAGAGAATCAGGCTTCACGTTAGCCACCACTGTAACAGTCCATTGTCATATATTTAGGCCCAGGCACCCAGGCAGAGGAGAGAGGTCCCGTAACAGAGAATCTGGCTTCATGTCAGCAGAGAATCAGTCTGCATGTCATAGCAGAGAATCAGGCTTCACATCAGCCACCACTGTAACAGTCCATTGGCATATATTTAGGCCCAGGCACCCAGGCAGAGGAGAGAGGTCCCGTAACAGAGAATCTGGCTTCATGTCAGCAGAGAATCAGTCTGCATGTCATACCAGAGAATCAGGCTTCACGTCAGCCACCACTGTAGCAGTCCATTGTCAGATATCTAGGCCCAGCACCCAGACAGAGGAGAGAGGTCCCGTAACAGAGAATCTGGCTTCATGTCAGCAGAGAATCAGTCTGCATGTCATAGCAGAGAATCAGGCTTCACGTCAGCCACCACTGTAACAGTCCATTGTCAGATATTTAGGCCCAGCACCCAGGCAGAGGAGAGTGGTCCCGTAACAGACAATCTGGCTTCATGTCAGCAGAGAATCAGTCTGCATGTCATAGCAGAGAATCAGGCTTCACGTCACCCAACATTGGAACAGTCCATTGGCATATATTTAGGCCCCGGCACCCAGACAGAGGAGAGGTTCATTCAACTTTGGGTTGCCCCGCAATATAATGGTAAAATGAAAATAAAAAGAGGATTGAATGAGGAAGTGCCCTGGAGTCCAATAATATATGGTTAAGGGGAGGTGGTTAATGTCTAATCTGGACAAGGGACGGACAGGTCCTGTGGGATCCATGCCTGGTTCATTTTTATGAACGTCAGCTTGTCCACATTGGCTGTAGACAGGCGGCTGCGTTTGTCTGTAATGACGCCCCCTGCCGTGCTGAATACACGTTCAGACAAAACGCTGGCCGCCGGGCAGGCCAGCACCTCCAAGGCATAAAAGGCTAGCTCTGGCCACGTGGACAATTTAGAGACCCAGAAGTTGAATGGGGCCGAACCATCAGTCAGTACGTGGAGGGGTGTGCACACGTACTGTTCCACCATGTTAGTGAAATGTTGCCTCCTGCTAACACGTTGCGTATCAGGTGGTGGTGCAGTTAGCTGTGGCTTGTTGACAAAACCTTTCCACATCTCTGCCATGCTAACCCTGCCCTCAGAGGAGCTGGCCGTGACACAGCTGCCTTGGCGACCTCTTTCTCCTCCTCTGCCTTGGCCTTGGGCTTCCACTTGTTCCCCTGTGACATTTGGGAATGCTCTCAGTAGCGCGTCTACCAACGTGCGCTTGTACTTGCGCATCTTCCTATTACGCTCCAGTGCAGGAAGTAAGGTGGGCACATGGTGCCACCCCGCTGTGACCATGCTTCATCCTCATCCTCCTCCACCTCCTCCTCATCCTCGTCCTCCTCGTCCTCCAGTAGTGGGCCCTGGCTGGCCACATTTGTACCTGGCCTCTGCTGTTGCAAAAAAACTCCCTCTTTGTCACTTTGAAGAGACTGGCCTGAAAGTGCTAAAAATGACCCCTCTTCCTCCTCCTCCTCCTCCTCCTCCTCCTGGGCCACCTCCTCTTCCATCATCGCCCTAAGTGTTTTCTCAAGGAGACATAGAAGTAGTATTGTAACGCTGATAACGGCGTCATCGCCACTGGCCATGTTGGTGGAGTACTCGAAACAGCGCAACAGGGCACACAGGTTTTGCATGGAGGCCCAGTCATTGGTGGTGAAGTGGTGCTGTTCTGTAGTGCGACTGACCCGTGCGTGCTGCAGCTGAAACTCCACTATGGCCTGCTGCTGCTCGCACAGTCTGTCCAGCATGTGCAAGGTGGAGTTCCACCTGGTGGGCACGTCGCATATGAGGCGGTGATCGGGAAGGCCGAAGTTACGCTGTAGCGCAGACAGGCGAGCAGCGGCAGGATGTGAACGCCGGAAGCACGAACAGACGGCCCGCACTTTATGGAGCAGCTCTGACATGTCGGGGTAGTTGTGAATGAACTTCTGCACCACCAAATTCAGCACATGCGCCAAGCAAGGGATGTGCGTCAAACCGGCTAGTCCCAGAGCTGCAATGAGATTTCGCCCATTATCGCACACCACCAGGCCGGGCTTGAGGCTCACCGGCAGCAACCACTCGTCGGTCTGTTGTTCTATACCCCGCCACAACTCCTGTGCGGTGTGGGGCCTGTCCCCCAAACATATGAGTTTCAGAATGGCCTGCTGACGTTTACCCCGGGCTGTGCTGAAGTTGGTGGTGAAGGTGTGTGGCTGACTGGATGAGCAGGTGGAAGAAGAGGAGGAGGAAGCTGAGTAGGAGGAGGTGGCAACAAGAGGCAAAGAATGTTGCCCTGCGATCCTTGGCGGCGGAAGGACGTGCGCCAAACAGCTCTCCGCCTGGGGCCCAGCCGCCACTACATTTACCCAGTATGCAGTTAGGGAGATATAGCGTCCCTGGCCGTGCTTACTGGTCCACGTATCTGTGGTTAGGTGGACCTTGCCACAGATGGCGTTGCGCAGTGCACACTTAATTTTATCAGATACTTGGTTGTGCAGGGAAGGCACGGCTCTCTTGGAGAAGTAGTGGCGGCTGGGAACAACATACTGTGGGACAGCAAGCGACATGAGCTGTTTGAAGCTGTCTGTGTCCACCAGCCTAAATGACAGCATTTCATAGGCCAGTAGTTTAGAAATGCTGGCATTCAGGGCCAGGGATCGAGGGTGGCTAGGTGGGAATTTATGCTTTCTCTCAAATGTTTGTGAGATGGAGAGCTGAACGCTGCCGTGTGACATGGTTGAGATGCTTGGTGACGGAGGTGGTGGTGGTGTTGGTGGTACATCCCCTGTTTGCTGGGCGGCAGGTGCCAAAGTTCCTCCAGAGGCGGAGGAAGAGGCCGAGGCGGCAGCAGCAGAAGAGGCCGAGGCGGCAGCAGCAGAAGAGGCCGAGGCGGCAGCAGCAGAAGAGGCCGAGGCGGCGGCAGCAGAAGAGGGAGCAGGGGGAGCCTGAGTGACTTCCTTGGTTTTAAGGTGTTTACTCCACTGCAGTTCATGCTTTGCATGCAGGTGCCTGGTCATGCAGGTTGTGCTAAGGTTCAGAACGTTAATGCCTCGCTTCAGGCTCTGATGGCACAGCGTGGAAACCACTCGGGTCTTGTCATCAGCACATTGTTTGAAGAAGTGCCATGCCAGGGAACTCCTTGAAGCTGCCTTTGGGGTGCTCGGTCCCAGATGGCGGCGGTCAGTAGCAGGCGGAGTCTCTTGGCGGCGGGTGTTCTGCTTTTGCCCACTGCTCCCTCTTTTGCTACGCTGTTGGCTCGGTCTCACCACTGCCTCTTCCTCCGAACTGTGAAAGTCAGTGGCACGACCTTCATTCCATGCAGGGGACCTCATCGTCCCCTGCATCGTCTTCCACCCAGTCTTGATCCCTGACCTCCTGTTCAGTCTGCACACTGCAGAAAGACGCAGCAGTTGGCACCAGTGTTTCGTCATCATCAGAGACGTGCTGAGGTGGTATTCCCATGTCCTCATCATCAGGAAACATAAGTGGTTGTGCGTCAGTGCATTCTATGTCTTCCACCGCTGGGGAAGGGCTAGGTGGATGCCCTTGGGAAACCCTGCCAGCGGAGTCTTCAAACAGCATAAGAGACTGCTGCATAACTTGAGGCTGAGACAGTTTCCCTGGTATGCATGGGGGTGATGTGACAGACTGATGGGCTTGGTTTTCAGGCGCCATCTGTGCGCTTTCTGCAGAAGACTGGGTGGGAGATAATGTGAACGTGCTGGATCCACTGTCGGCCACCCAATTGACTAATGCCTGTACCTGCTCAGGACTTACCATTCTTAGAACGGCATTGGGCCCCACCAAATATCGCTGTAAATTATGGCGGCTACTGGGACCTGAGGTAGTTGGTACACTAGGACGTGTGGCTGTGGCAGAACGGCCACGTCCTCTCCCAGCACCAGAGGGTCCACTAACACCACCATGTCTGCGTCCTTTACTAGATGTTTTCCTCATTGTTATCGTTGACCACAACAACAAAAATATTATTTGGCCCAAAGTATTGAATTCAAATTCAGGCCTTTTTTTAAAGACACCTAACACTATCTGGCATCTATTTAGGTACCGTATTACACTAATACAGCCACAGCAGTAACCACAGATTTAGCTGACTATAAATTTGAGGCCTAGTATTTAGGTGCTGGGTGACAGGTATAGGTTTACTGATAGAATTAGACTTGGAAATGCACAGTAGCGTGTGTGTGAAGTTATTCAGAATGACCCTATGTGCACCTTGAATCTTATATACCCTTTTAGGGATAGATTTAAAGGAGGTCTGATACAGCAGAAACCACTAATTTAGAGAATTGCTAAATTGGGAATTGTATTTCAACCCAGAACAAAAACTGTGCTTTGACGGACACTAAATAACTTGACCAGCTACAGCAATAACGACAGATTTGGATGACTATAAATTTGAGGCCTATTATTTAGGCACTGGGTGACAGGTATACATTTACGGACAGAATTAGACTGGGATATGGCCAAAAAATAACCACACTATTGATGGTTAAATGCACTTGGTGTGACAGCTTGACCAACCACACTACTGAGGGTTAAATGCACTTGGTGACAGGCGCAGCTTGCCCCTGATGTCGTATATTGCCAAAAAATAACTAGACTATTAATGGTTAAATGCACTTGGTATGACAGCTTGACCCTGATGTAGGATTTAGCCAAAAAACACCTGCACTATTGAGGGTTAAATGTACTTGGTGACAGGCTCAGCTTGCCCCTGATGTAGTATATGGCCAAAAAATAACCAGACTATTGATGGTTAAATGCACTTGGTGTGACAGCTTCACCCTGATGTAGGATTTAGCCAAAAAAACAACTGCACTATTGAGGGTTAAATGCACTTGGTGACACCTTGCCCCTGATGTAGTATACAGTCATGTGAAAAAATTAGGACACCCTTTGAAAGCATGTGGTTTTTTGTAACATTTTTAATAAAAGGTTATTTCATCTCCGTTTCAACAATACAGAGAGATTAAAGTAATCCGACTAAACAAAGAAAACTGAAGAAAAGTCTTTTCAAGATCTTCTGTAAATGTCATTCTACAAAAATGCCTATTCTAACTGAGGAAAAAGATAGGACACCCTTGCCCCTAATAGCGAGTGTTACCTCCTTTGGCTGAAATAACTGCAGTGAGACGGTTCTTGTAGCCATCTACCAGTCTTCGACATCGGTCTGAGGAAATTTTACCCCACTCCTCAATGCAGAACTTTTTCAGCTGTGAGATGTTTGAGGGGTTTCTTGCACGTACAGCCCTTTTCAAGTCACCCCACAGCATCTCAATGGGATTCAAATCTGGACTTTGACTTGGCCATTCCAGGACTCTCCATTTCTTCTTTTTCAGCCAATCTTTGGTTGATTTACTAGTATGTTTTGGGTCATTGTCATGTTGCATGGTCCAGTTCCGCTTCAGCTTTAATTTTCTAACTGATGGTCTCACATGTTCTTCAAGCACCTTCTGATACACAGTAGAATTCATCGTGGATTCTATGATGGTGAGCTGACCAGGTCCTGCTGCAGCAAAGCAGCCCCAAACCATGACACTTCCACCTCCATGCTTCACAGTTGGTATGAGGTTCTTTTCTTGGAATGCTGTGTTTGGTTTACGCCAAACATGTCCTCTGCTGTTGTGTCCAAATAATTCAATTTTGGACTCATCTGTCCAAAGAACATTATTCCAGAAGTCCTGGTCTTTGTCAACTTTATTTCTGGCAAATGTCAGTCTGGCCTCGATGTTTCTCTTGGAAAGCAAAGGTTTCCTCCTTGCACACCTCCCATGCAAGTTAAACTTGTACAGTCTCTTTCTGATTGTAGAGGCATGTACTTCTACATCAACAGTAGCCAGAGCCTGCTGTAGTTCTCGAGATGACACTTTAGGGTTTTTGGAGACCTCTTTTAGCATCTTGCGGTCTGCTCTTGGGGTGAACTTGCTGGGGCGACCAGTCCTGGGCATGTTGGCAGTTGTTTTGAAAGCCCTCCACTTGTAGACTATCTTCCGGACAGTGGAATGGCTGATTTCAAAATCTTTTGAGATCTTTTTAAATCCCTTCCCAGACTCATAGGCTGCTACAATCTTTTTTCTGAAGTCCTCTGACAGCTCTTTTGCTCTCACCATGGTGCTCACTCTCACTTCAACAGTCAGGAGCACACCAAACTAAATGTCTGAGGTTTAAATAGGGCAAGCCTCATTCAACATGCAGAGTAACGATCTACTAATTATGTGCACCTGGTGTGATATACCTGTGTGAGATCTGAGCCAATTTAAGAGGGAATACATGTGAGGGTGTCCTATCTTTTTCCTCAGTTAGAATAGGCATTTTTGTAGAATGACATTTACAGAAGATCTTGAAAAGACTTTTCTTCAGTTTTCTTTGTTTAGTTGGATTACTTTAATCTCTCTGTATTGTTGAAACGGAGATGAAATAACCTTTTATTAAAAATGTTACAAAAAACCACATGCTTTCAAAGGGTGTCCTAATTTTTTCACATGACTGTATGGCCAAAAAATAACCAGACTATTGCTGGTTAAATGCACTTGGTGTGACAGCTTGACCCTGATGTAGGATTTAGCCAAAAAACAACCACACTACTGAGGGTTAAATGCACTTGTTGGCGTGACATCACGAGGTGTACAATTGCACACTGTAATAATTCTTCAGCTCTTAATATGGGTCAGGATCGCCTTTCACCCATGGTGCCTCTTCAGTTTCTTCCACACTTGCTCTCAATTTCACCAAGTAATTTCCCTAAGATATGGGGATTTGCTCATGATCTCAGATTGGGGGACTTGGTGAAATTGGGCCCAAACATTGACTATTATACAACTCTAACTGGTAAATCGGTAGTTGAAATAGATATGATCCAAAAATGGGATTTCGAGAGTACTTGCGCCAGGTTTTTGAGATCGTCCCTTTTGCCTCTTCCAGATCCTACCTGGTTGGAAAACTATGTCCTTCTCCCATCCTCCCCTCCAAAATGCCTCTCGGTGATATATAGACAATTACTGTCTGGTAGAGATATGCAGACTCCGGCTTATTTGAGGGAATGGGAGAGAGAACTAGGTATCACACTGAGTGAACGAGATACAGCATTTGTGCTATCTCACTCCCATGGATTTTCAAGGTGTGTGCGGGTCCAAGAGAACTCAGTTAAGATACTGACTAGGTGGTATCGCACACCGGAATTTCTCCACAAAATTAACTTACTCCCCTCAAGTGAATGCTGGAGATGTTCCAATGGGATCGGTAACATCTCACACATTTGGTGGGAATGTCAGTCACTGAGACATTTCTGGCATGAAATCGAAACCACTATTAATAAGGTATGCCATGTTAATATTGCTCTCACTGCCCCTCTGATCTTATTATGGCGCCCAGAGAAAGACTTTAGACCGAACAAATCCTCGCTAGCTACCCACATGATTACAGCTGCAAAACTCCTTATTCCTATTAAGTGGAGGGAGGTAGATCCACCAACCTTAGCAATGTGGTATGAGAAAATGAATTTAATATGTCGAATGGAAGAGTTGGCAGGATGGGAAAATAATAATAGGAAATTGTTTCTTAAAATATGGCAGCCCTGGCTAGTACATATGGAAGAGAAATATGCTCAGGGAACAGATTAGCGTAGCTTCCAACGAAGTGTATAACTGAGACTGTGTGTTTCATCCAACCACATTCACTCACATTTTATATAGATTCCAGAGGAATAGGTTCAGAGGTGATAATATGAAGACTCAATATTTGACTTCCTGACTGACTTGTTTTTCCCTCCCCTTGTTGGTCTTATGTTTAATGGTTTTCAGGTGATTGTTTTATACTGCCTGAAGTAGGGGGGGGGGGCAGCGACTAGGGGGATGCCTCGCCGGCCAATTTTGTGTTGGTAGCCTTAGGGTACAAAACAGCATGAATGGTAGAGCCACTGGACTCTAGCTTTGTAGGCTATTGCATGATTTTTCTTACTTGTGGCTGGAGAGGACTTGCCCTGCTGGTCAATCCTCGCTCTGCTTTGTATGAAGAACAAAATGATGTACAAGGATTGGATATGTTGTCTTTAATATCAAATGCACTTACCTGATCACTGTATGTCTATATGCGGAAAAATGTTACAAATAAAGATTAAAAAAAAAAAAAAATGCACTTGTTGGCAGCTTCTGCTGGCGCACCACAAGACACAAAATGGCCGCCGATCACCCCAGAAAAAAGTGACTGAAAAACGCTCTGTGCAGCCTAAAAACAGTGAGCAATTGAGTATCAGCAGCTCAATGATCCACAGCTGCAGATCGATCAATTAATCAAGTCCTTTGGAGGAGTTAATCTGCCTAATCTCGCCCTACTGTCGCAGCCGCAACCTCTCCCTACGCTAATCAGAGCAGAGTGACGGGCGGCGCTACGTGACTCCTAGCTTAAATAGAGGCTGGGTCACATGGTGCTCTGGCCAATCACAGCCATGCCAATAGTAGGCATGGCTGTGACGGCCTCTTGGGGCAAGTAGTATGACGCTTGTTAATTGGCTGCTTTGCAGCCTTTCAAAAAGCGCCAAGAAAGCGACGAACACCGAACCCGAACCCAGACTTTTACGAAAATGTCCGGGTTCGGGTCCGTGTCACGGACACCCCAAAATTGAGTACGAACCCGAACTATACAGTTCGGGTTCGCTCATCCCTACTTGCCTCACAAAAAGGGTAATATTGAGCATTTAAAAATCATATGTATCCCAAAATAGTACCAATAAAACTGTCACCTTATCTCGTCGTTTCCAAAATTGGGTCAGTTTTTGCATGTTTCTACTGTAGGGGTGCATCAGGTAGGCTCTAAATGGAACATGGTGCCTAAAAACCAGTCCAACAAAATCTGCCTTCTAAAAACCATACGGCGCTCCTTCCCTTCTCTTCCCTGCCATGTGCCCATACAGCAGTTTTCCACCACATGTTGGGGGGTCTCTGTAAACTGCAGAATCAGGCTAATAGATATTGAGTTTTGTTTGGCTGTTAACCCTTTTTTTTTTTTTTTTTTTTTTTTTAAGTTTTATTGAATAAATCAGTACAATACAAAAATAGAGCAGAAGAGAAGTAAACAAACTCCTCTACTCTTATATATAAGAAAATGGAATACAGGTCTGTCAAATATCAAATATACAGTAGGTATGATAAGCTAGCATCCAAGGGGTTAAGGCTGTTAACCCTTGATGTGTTACAGGAAACAATGGATTAAAATGTAAAATTTGCCCCCCAAAAAAAGAAATTTAGAAATATCATCTTCATTTTCCTATAATTCTTGTGGAACACCTAAAGGGTTAACTAAGTTTGTAAAATCCGTTTTCAATAACTTGAAGAGTGTAGTTTCTGAAATGGGGTCATTTATGGATGTTTTCTACTATGTAAGCCCCACAAAGTGGCTTCAGACCTGAACTGGTCCTTAAAAAGTGGATTTTGGAAATTTTCTTAAAAATGTAAAAAATTTATTCTACAATACTAAGTCTTCTAACGTCCTAAAAAATAAAATTGCATTTTCAAAATTATGCCAACATAAAGCAGAAATATGGGAATGTAAAGTAATAACTATTTTGTGAGGTATCACTATCTGCCTTAAAAGAAGAAAATTTTAGATATTGAAAATTGAATTTTTTGTAATAATAAAAGGTGATTTAAATTGACTCAAATTTACCACTATCATGAACTACAATGTGTCACAAGAAAACAATCTCCGAATGGCTTGGATAAGTAAAAGAGTTCCAAAGTTATTGCCACATAAAGTGACACGTGTCAGATTTGCAAGATTTGCCCCGGTCCTTAAAGAGTAGCTAAAGCTTTGTTACTGTTTTAAATATGTTCTCCCTAATGCCCTAATAAAATTATCTCTAATATACTTTATTAATCAATTTTCGATTTTTACTCCACTTTTTCCTCCCTAAAGTGCACCATTTCCTGTGCTCATAAACCTCAGTTCTCAGTTCTCTGCTGACAGCTCGGCGGTATACGGAGTACGGACTGTGAAGTCTATCAATGGGATGGAGGATTACTAACTCCCTGCATAGCCCATGGGTTCTCTTAGCTTAGCGGAGTAGGCATAGGCAGGAGCGGCTCCGCTCAGCTAATCCAGCATGGTACATAGCTACAGAGTACCGATGTGCTATGCCAGGAGTTAGTAATCCTCCGTACTCCCTGCGCTGCTGTGGCCCCATTGATAGACTTCACAGTCACAGACTACATGCTGGACCTCGCTCTGTTAGCTCTCCGTCCTCTGAACTAATATCAGAAAGGGACAGTGCATACAATGGGGTTATCAGAGAAAATGTAACATAAAATACACAACATATAAACACAGTGCAAAATAACAGCTTGTAAAAAAAAAAGGGATAAAAACAGAACTTAATACGTTATGCGACGCAGAAATATCAGTCAGTCCATCAAACTAGTGATCCCCAAAGAATGACTGTTTGCTTTTCTCCCTGCATGTGTTAAAACGGGTCTGTAGATCCCCCCGTAACCTCCCCCTACCTGTGATGTCATAGGAGGCCGGGGAGTATGGTATTGAGTAGAGATGAGTGAATCAAATCCAATGAAGTGGAATTCGATCCAAATTTCTGGATAAATTCAATTTGCTGCAAAGCTGAATTTCCTTGTGCTTCGTGTGTCACGGCTGAGGATGGGGAAAATCCTCAGCCGTGCGATGCCAGAAGATGTAAACCCCTGCTCGGCCAGGACGAGAGAATTAGGGAGCAGGTCACCTCCTAACGCATCCCTAATCTGTCCCTAACTCCTAGCTGCATGGGCCGACCTTGAAGGTAGGAGGGCCCATGCTCAGGAACCTCGGATCCCTACTCACCCTCCGCCGGTCCCTGAACTAGGAATGAAGGGTAAGATGACCTGTTCCTTCTGGACACGGAGGAACAGGAGTCTCACTGGCCAAGCTGCAGGAAAAAGGGGAACAGAAACAGGCCTATGGATATGGCAGGTGCTGCACTAGTTCCAGCCACCTGCCACAGCCTTGCTGACTGGATCTGTGTGCAGGCAAGCTGAAGTCCACAACAATACAAATAGAACTCAGCACACACACATCCACACACAGGAACCCAGATCCATAGCTGCACAGAATAATAAAGGAAAACATCAACAGAACATCACATAAACTTAAACTTATGACCACAAGGGTGGCCCCCACTGGCAGGTGAAATAAGACAGGAGGCTACTCCAGCTAGTCATGGCTGAAGTACCCCTCAGACAAGTGCTATTCACTGAGGCTTTATAGGCCCAAGTAGTCACACCCACACAGACACGCCCAGTGTTCACACACACAGAAGGGAATTAACCCTTCCAACACCAGGGAGTGTAGTGAGACCACATAAAGGGAAATACACACAGATACTCACTGCAGCTGTTACCGATGACAACGACATGTGTGGCAGACGTGTCCTGGGAGCCGGCCAAAAGGCCGAGACACTGCCACCACATGTACATCAAAACAAACGTTGCCACGGGCAGCTACAGTGAAGGGAAAATGTCACAGTGCACACCAAACATAAAACCAAGTGCACACCAGACATTCAGAGTGCATACATACACACACACCACTCAGGTGTAACCGCATGCACTTGACAGTAAGCTACTTAGCACCAGCTCCGGCTGCTATACTGCCAAGTACAAACACATGTTGCCAACGGCAACCACAAGTGAGGCAACATACTAGCGGCCCTCACCTGTGGCTGAACAACAACACCCAAACCGCAGGCAACAGCATGCGGACACAGGAGTCACGACCATGACCATGGCCGTGACATCATGGTAGCGAATCGATTTAACTTGAAGTGTAAAAACAAAATAAAACATTCTTACCACCTCCATTTGCTTGCGACAGTACAGCCTCCGCCATCTTGATTGAAGATCTCACCAAAATCCCGTTCTTGGTGACGTAAGACATCACCACGCCAGCCGACGTCATCTCGGGCCACGCGAGATTTGGCGCCAGATCTTCAAACAAGATGGCGGCGGTCGGCCCGTCCTGAGCAAATGGAGGCGGTTAGTTAGACTTTTTTTTCTGTTCATTTTACACAGTTTTTATTCTCAGATGCCGCAATCATGAATGAACGCGGCATCTTAGGGGTACAATGATGGGGGGCGGCGCTATCACTGCTCCCTGTCATTGCACCCGTTACTTACAAAAAAAGTAGTTTACAAAGTGAATTAAAAAAAAAATCTGCGAAGCAGCTGATTCGAATTTTCAAAAACTTCTCTAATAATGACCTTTTATGGCAGTTTTTACGACTTATTTCTGTATTTTCTGCCTCAAAATCTTTGTATAGAAATATATTTTTGGGTATTCACCTTAGCGACTTCATATTACTGCCATCCACTCCGTCCAAATGTCCCGCACACGTGCCTACCAGTCATGGCGGAGATAATGGCAGGATAGATGGAGTTATCTAATTGCTCCCTGTTACTGAGCTGGGATCTGTTTGGTTTTGATACCATGGAAACAGATACATGGCCTGAGTTCTCAGGAGGAAGCACGTGGCTCAAATATGGACTAGGCCACGTATTTGTTTTATGTATATTATAAGATAGGGGTTTCATGTGTGAAAAGGACACTAGCCTTTTCCTGACACCTCTAACGGTTCTGGTCTGTATCCCGCTGGTATCCGGCATCTTCACATTTTATGATTGGGGTCTCTGGTTTCTGTGAAGTTGATCCATTTTATTGATACTATGGCTACAATCTCCTGGACATTGACGTGGTTATGACCCAATCCTGGAATTCTGATGGCACCTATGAAGGTGCACTTAGGGGTTGGGTGGTTTCGCTCTGGTAGACAGGATTAGCGGACGCAGTATAGAGGCAACAACAAGTTCTTTGGATCAAACGGTTCAGTATTTTATTCACACTTAAGGCAAGTGACAAAACAAGAAGTCATATATTCAAACAAAAAAGGCACCTTGCGGTGTTGGTGGTAATTCACACCATGCGGCAATTCTGCCTCAAAGAGACCTTAATCTTAACAGCACCAACCGGTTTTCACGCCAAACAGGTAGCAAGCCTTCATCCAGACACACGGCTCCCAGATCCCAACACAGAGACCTCGCTTCTGAGCCCAGCTGCCTATTTAAGGACAGCCAGGTGCTGCCAAAACCCAGACCGGCACTTAAAATCTGGTCCAGTATTTGACCTCACCTGGCTGTAAATCAGCCCAGCAGCACATGCTGGGAGGAAAATACCTGTTTTCCCAGACCAAACCTCTCACTGTCACATAGGATGTTGCAGAGAATATAACAGGGTCACAAAAAAATTATATTAAAGGGGTTCTCTAGGCATTAAGAAAATGAAAATATTTAAATTATTATTATTTATTATTAAATCGCCATTCATTCCATAGCGCTGTACATATGATAAGCGGTGCACATACATAATATAGACAATTGCACTAATCATAAACAAGACGAGTTACAGACTGGTACAGAAGGAGAGAAGGCTCTGCCCGTGAGGGCTTACAATCTACATGGTATGGGAGAAGGACACAGTAGGTGCGGGTGAAGCTGGTCATGGTGGTATAGAGGCAGCAGGGTCACTGGTTGTAGGCTTGTCTGAAGAGGTGGGTTTCAGGTTTCTTTTGCAGGATTCCACTGTAGGTGAGAGTCTGATATGTTGGGGAAGCGAGTTCCAGAGTGTGGGGGATGCACGGGAGAAGTCCTGGAGGAGATTGTGGGAAGAGGCGATAAGAGGAGAGAAGGAGGTCTTGTGAGGATCGGAGAGTGCGTGTGAGGATGTATCAGGAAAGTAGCTCAGAGATGTAGGGAGGGGACAGGTTGTGGACGGCCTTGTATGTATTTGTTAGTATTTTGAACTGAATTCGCTGGGCAATGGGGAGCCAGTGAAGGGATTGGCAGAGGGGGGAGGCAGAGGAGTAACAGGGTGAGAGGTGGATTAGTCGGGCAGCAGAGTTGAGGATAGATTAGAGGGGTGCGAGAGTGCTAGATGGAAGGCTAAATTAAATATTACTTTCTTATAAATATATTCCCAAATACCTTTTATTACTTAGAATGGCTTGTTTTGTCTAGGGATTACAGTATTTTTCGCCCTATAAGATGTACCGGCCCATAAGACACACCTAGGTTTTTGAGGAGGAAAATAAGAAAAAAATAATTTTGAACCAAAATGTGTGCTTTTGGTGGGTTTGGAACTAATGGTGGTCTGTGGATGACACTATTATGGGGGATCTGTGGATGACGCACTGTTATGGGGAATCTGTGGGTGACACTGTTATGGGGGATCTGTTGGTGATACTGTTATGGGGGATCTGTGGGTGACACTGTTATGGGGGATCTGTGGGTGACACTGTTATGGGGGATCTGTGGGTGACACTGTTATGGGGGATCTGTGGGTGACACTGTTATGGGGGATCTGTGGGTGACACTGTTATGGGGGATCTGTGGGTGACACTGTTATGGGGGATCTGTAGGTGACACTGTTATGGGGGATCTGTGGGTGAAACTGTTATGAGGGATCTGTGGGTGACACTGTTATGGGGGATCTGTGGGTGACACTGTTATGGGGATCTGTGTATGACACTGTTATGGGGGATCTGTGGATGACACTGTTATGGGGGATCTGTGAGTGACACTGTTATGGGGGATCTGTGGGTGACACTGTTACGGGGATCTCTGGGTGGCTCTTATTGGAGGTCTCTGGATGGCACTGTTATGGGGATCTGTCTATGACACTGTTATGGGGGATCTGTGGATGACACTGTTATGGGGATCTGTCTATGACACTGTTATGGGGGATCTGTGGATGACACATGTGGCGAAACCAACCTCGCCACTGGGTTTTGGAGAGGGCTGTTTAAAAGCCTCTTGCCTCAGGTTTATGGCCCATAGTAACTTTAAAGGAGAAAACAGACCGGCCACACAGCTTAAATCTGTCTGTAGAATTGTATTTTATGTTATTATGCGTTCGGTTAAATTGTATGTTATGTGAGGGTACCCAGATAGCTAATAGTATTGTATTCGTGTATTCTGAGTGCCATTCACCTAATGATATGCACTCAGACTTGAGCTATCTGGAGATATGTTAAATGTCTGTGTTTGCTGTGGGGGTGTGCCATTGTGTGTTTAAATGGTGATGTCTGTCCTGTTGTCTCCACATGTGTATTGGCGATCTCCCTTTGTCCTGAGAGATAATTGGATTGCCTTCGGTTGTCTCTGGGACAGAGAGGAGGAAACCATGATGCATTGTGAGGATGTGTTGTATCTGTTCTGTATTTGCAAAACTGTAAAAAAAAAACAGGCTGGGTGTGCCAGCACATCAGACCACTGCTAGACCCTCAAGACGGAGCCTTGTCTCGTTATTGGGGGGATTCCCTGTATGCTGTTGGAGACTGATTGCCAGGAGTGTAAGCTGACTGTACGCTTTTCCTGTTCGTCTGCTGGCAGCTATTCGCGAGGTTCCAGTTTGGAGTGCTATTTTGTATCCAGTTCGGGAGTTTGGTGTTCTGCAGTAGCTGTGCCTGTCTCTCAGAAAGGGGCATATCGCCTGAACGGATTTTAACCCCTTGTCTGCTGAAACGGTCCGTTACAACACATATATAGCATCTTATGCTATGTGTCATCCACAGATCCCCCCCATAATAGTGTCCCTGCGGTGTGAATGACCCCCAATACAGGGGGTGGGAGTCGCATCTGGTTTTATAATGACAGCGGGGCCCGTGCAGTGACTATATTCTTCTACACGGGCCCCGCTCACTGTATATAATCGTATCTGTAATTGTAGGCATTGTTAATATATAAAAGTTCATGGTAATCAGCGCCTGTATACCGTACTTACAAGTGCTCGTAGCAGAGAGGAGGAAGGAGGCAGGCCGGGAGGACGGGCGCTGGCAGCGTGAGTCACTACGTCATGCGCCTACGCCGCCTGCTTCATTCATAAAGTGGGCGGCGCAGGCGCGTGACGTAGTGACTCACGCTGCCAGCGCCCGTCCTCCCTCCTCCCTCCTCTCTGCTACTGAGCGCTTGTAAGTACAGTATACAGGAGCTAATTACCTTGAACTTTTAGATATTAACAATTCTTAGAATTACAGATACGATTATATACAGTGAGCGGGGCCCGTGTAGTAGAATACAGTCACTGCACGGGCCCGGCTGTCATTATAAAAGAAGATGCCGGCCCCCAGCCCCTCCTCCCTCTGAGCTGATGCACCCACCGCGCGGCATCGCGGCGTATCTGAAAAATGCAGCATTCGCCCCATAAGACGCACTGCTAGTTTTCCCCACTTTGGGGGGGGGGGGGGGGGGTGCGTCTTATAGGGCGAAAAATACGGTAATCATTAGGAGAAATAAAATGGCCGCTGTCCTATTAGATCACACAAAACCTGTCCTCATCACAAAGGAGGACAAGTTACTTCAGAGCAGTGAGCTAAAGAGCTTCCTCATCCTCCTCTGCTCTACTTGTCAGGTATTATGGTTCTAAGTATGACTGATAAGATCTGCAGCTGAATCGCTGTCGGAATGGAGATCATGAGGAGACATGAAGTACAGAGAGGACAGGACAGACTGTGGCAATGGAGACTGCATACAAGTGCTGCTGCTCATCAGCCACATCCCCCACATCCTCTGTGTACTTCATTACTCATCATGAACTCCATTCCTACAGAGATTCAGCTCAAGATCTCATCATCTGTATTCAGGATCATAATCTCTGACAAGTAGGAGAGGAGGATGAGGCAGCTCTCTAGCTCAGTGTTGTGAAGTAACTTGTCCTGCTGTGTGATGAGGACAGGTTTTGTTTGTACTAATAGGATGGTGGCCATTTTATTTCCCCTGATCATTGCTCCCCAGACAAAACGAGCCACTGTAACTAATGAAAGGTATTTGGAAATACATATATATATATATCTAAGAAAAATGGCGGCACCAGCAGATGAAAGAAAATGTGGGTGCACGTTCTTAATGGAATAGACTTCTTACCCCAATAATAGTCCAGAAAATGAACGGCACTCCATTAGATAGTAGAAAAAATAACTCCTTTATTCACTCGTACGGTGCAACGTTTCGGCTCAGCACTAGAGCCTTTTTCAAGCTTGAAAAAGGCTCTAGTGCTGAGCCGAAACGTTGCACCGCACGGGTGAATATAGGAGTTATTTTTTCTACTATCTAATGGAGTGCCGTTCATTTTCTGGACTACATATATATATATTAAGAAGGTACCTGGAATCATCGTGGATGGAAGGTATGTGTCCCCGAGGTTCCTGGCCTCGGTGAAGTAAGAGCCGGCATTTTATGTGTCATCAGCAGCTATTGCCAACTGACACCTTGAGATTCAGCATGGCTGTCATAGCTGATCTGGGACAGCTCTTACTGGGAGTAATCAAAGTGTTGGGTGGGTGACTACTCCCCATGTTCCAGGCCGGGTTTTGCCAGGCATAAAAAGCAGCCAGCACTGCCAGGTGTGGTGGATTTACCTCCCTCTGACAGTGGAGCTCAGGACGCTGTGTGCTGTGGACTGAGGGCTGTGCTGGGATTGGAGGTTTGAGCCGGGCTGGAGGACTCAGGCCCCTCTAAAGGCGAACAGGCCGCCTATGGACTTGATAAGGTTGAACTGCTAACAGGGTTTAAATTAACACCCAGGAGAAAAGGTGACTTTTATTGTTTATAGACTTTCCTTGTGTGTGAACAGACACCAAGCCTCCTGCGTTTGTTATGCACCAATGTGTGAATAAGCACCGCTGTTTTATTCCAGAACTGTGTACTTTGCCTCTATACTGCATCCGCGAGTCCTAACTACCAGAGCGAATCCCCACAATATATATATACTGTATATAGTATATATATATATATATATATAAAGAAGGACGTAAATATGTATGCATGTATATATGTTCCACGATTACTCAAAAACGCAACCATCGATTTCAACGAAACTTGGTATACACATCCCTTGCTACCTAGAAAGAAATATTGTGGGGGTCACAGGTCTCTAGCACGTACCATTCCTGAGATATAAAAAAAAAGAAAATGCAAATATGGCATATCACATGACCTACATTAGCCAATAGAAGCCTGCAGGTCTTTCTCTTCATAGCCCAACTGCCATACACACGGTCACATGTCCCTTATCAGCCAATAGAAACTTTCAGGTCCTTAGTTTCCACATACACACAGTTTTACACCAGGTTTCCATAACAACCCAGCCATTTTCCCTCACTGCTACAGGTCAGCTTTAAAGGGGTCGGGCGCTGTGGATGACACAGTTAAGGGAGCGGAGTGCTGTGGAGGTCACTGTTAAGGGAGTGGAGTACTGTGGAGGTGACAGTTCAAGGGGCAGGTAGGGTGGCCATTTAGGCCACCCTCAAAAGATGGACTTAAAATCCCCACCCCCAGGTCCCGCTAAGCCACGACCCAAATCCGGTTAGGCCACGCCCCCTCACACTCCGCAGTCAATGGGGATTGAAAAAAATGAAGGTAAAAATCTACTTCTGTCGGCTGCAGGGGTGGGAGGGAGGGTGACTTTCTCCCTGCAGCTCACGCTCAGACAGCACATTGCAGTAGAATGAGCTGTTTAAAATTACATCCCTGCTTGAGATAGTCCCCAAAAATGCATTAGCCAATAGAAGCCTGGTCACATGACCCTTATCAGCCAATAGAAGCTCGCAGTTCCTTAGTCTCCACATACACACAGTTTTACACCAGGTTTCCATAACAACCCAGCCAATTTCCATAACAACCCAGCCAATAACAACCCAGCCGTTCAACATCTCAATTCTCTAGTGGAGTGCTGACTGTATTTTTTATGTAGTACTTTTTGGTTTGCAAAATAGTTAATAAAGGTAAATAAAATGAGCACTCGCTTAGTAATTCAGATTTTATTATATATATATATATAATAATAAAAGTGAAGTATAAAATTTCACCTGGGTCAAGATAGGTCATAGGGCGCTGTGGATGACACTGTTAAGGGAGCGGAGTGCTGTGGAGGTCACAGTTCTGACAGGCCCCGAATGTACTGCCTGTCAGATAGATCCAACTGTATTGCCATCCTCAGGATGGCAATACAATTGAATCTAATGCACTTCAAGAGCTGAAGGACCTGTGATGACATCACAGTCCATGTGATCAGTTCTAAATGCAGTAGCTGAAAAGGACCTGCGATGATGTCACCGTCATGTGACCAGTGCAGAAGAGGACGGCTCAGCAGTGAAGAGAAGTCTTGGGAAGAAGCTGTTGTGAGATCTGTACATGAGGAGAGGTAAGTGAAGGGGTAAATTACTCAGTGTGAGAGGCAGAGCAATGTTGGGAGTTGTAGTTATTTAACTGGGATGTTATTTACATTGGACTGAATATTGAGGGGTAATGTTATTTACATGGGACTGTATATTGAAGGTGGCTGGGGTGGGGGTGATGTTATTTACGTGGGACTGTATTTTGGAGGGGCTGTAGATAGAGAGGGATGTTATTTACATGGGACTGTACATTAGAGGGGGCTAGAGAGATGGTGTGATGGCATTTACATGGGAATCTATGGCGGAGGAGGGAAATAATATTATTTACATGGGACTGTATGGTGGAGGGGCTGAGGAATTATAATTTCTGAGGACAGTAAACGGAGGAATATAACTACAGGGGGCACTGCAGGGGCAATATAAATACTGGGGGCACTTCAAGGCGAGCATTATAACAGTAGGGGGCAATATAAATACTGGGGGCACTGTGTGGGCATTATAACAGTAGGGGGCAATATAAATACTGGGGCACTTCAGGGTGAGCATTATAACAGTAGGGGTTATTATAAATACTGGGGGCACTGTTGGGACATTAAGAGTTCTTATTACTACTAGGGGCTCTACTGTATAGGAGGGACTTATAGATCCACATTATTTCTATTAAGAGCATTATGGGGGACTTTTTTACTACTGAGGGGTCTGTAGAGAGCTTTATTACAACTGGACGAACAATAGGGGACCTATTAATACTACTGGGCTCTTCTACTAATGGGGGCACTCTTGGGGAGCACCATCACTGTTGGGGGCACTGTAGGGGGCAGTATTACTAATGAGGGCATTCTAGAAGAGAATTACTATTGGTGGGACTATGAGGAGTACTATTACTATAGGGGGCACTCAATTTTCTTCAGGATAGTATTTGGGGGTACAGAAAAGTGAGAAAGCTAAGATGTCTGTGTGTCACACTCTGCAGAAACGAGGCGGCTGAGAGAAGTTGTCCAGATGGAATGGAGAAGAGGATGACAGAGAAGATCTACATCCGAGAGGACGTCACCTGGAGGCACTGAATGTGACAGGTATGGGCTGCTGTATAGCAAGTACAGTAAAATGTCTTCAGTGCTAGTGTTTACAGGGGGAGGTGTTGGGGGGGGGGCGATTGGTTGACTTTGAGAATTGGCCAAAATTCATTGGGGCTTGTGCCCCGGATCTTTTGAGATCCTAGCAACGCCCCTGGGGGCAGGTAGGGTGGCCATTCAGGCCACCCTCAAAAGACGGACTTAAAAGTCCAGTCCCCAGGTCCAGCTAAGCCACGCCCCCCCCTACGCCGGGATTGAAAAAATGAAGGTAAAAGTCAACTTCTCTCAGCTGCAGGGGTGGGAGGGAGGGTGACTTTCTCCCTGCAGCTCATGCTCAGACAGCACAGTGCTGCTGTCTGAGAGTGAGCTGTTCAAAAGAACATCCCTGTGTCCTTCCAGGCCCTGCACCAGACGGAGGACAGGGACTCTGAAAGCCGGACTGTCCGGCCTAAAACCGGACCTCTGGCCACCCTAGGGGCAGGCTGCTGTAGAGGTCACAGTTAAGGGGACGGTCAGCTGTAGAGGTCAATGTTAAGGGGGAGATTGCTGTAGAGGCCACTTTTAAGGGAACGGGGTGTTGAGGAAATCACTGTTAAGGAGATGGAGTACTGTGGAGGTCACTAATGAAGTGGTGGCCACTGTGGAGGTCACTGTTAAAGGGGCAGGCTGCTGTGGAGGTTTCTGATAAGGGGGCGGGATGCTGTGGAGGTCACTGTTAAGGGGATGGTCCACTATAGACCTCAGTGTTAAGGAAGCGGGGTGCTGTAGAGGTCATTGTTAAGGGGGCGGGGTGTTGTGGAGGTCACATTTTAAGGGAACAGAGCTCTGTAGAGGTTACTGTTAAGGGGGCAGGTTATTGTGGAAATCACTGTTAACGAGATGGGGTACTGTGGAGGTCACTAATAAATGGATGAGGTGCTGTAGAGGTCACTGTTATAGTGGATACTGTCGATATCTTTAAATTACATTCACAAAAATGTAATTAAATAGATGAAACATATCCGTGCAAAGCGGGGTCCTTCTGCTAGTTTATAATAAAGTAATATTTAAAGGGAACCTGTCACCAGTTTTATGGTGTCCTAACTAAGGGCAACATAAATAAGTGACTGATTCTTTTAGCAAAATGCTGGGTCACTTTCTTTAATTGACCCAGTCAATCTGCCAACATCTTGTATTGAAAAGCTCCAGCTGATAATGATGAGTCATGAATATTCATGAGCTCCTGACTCTCCCCGTCCACCTGCTGCTGAATGACAGTTTGTTTCCATAGGAATCAGCAGCAGGTGGGCAGGGGAGTGGCTATAGCTCTGAATTAAATATACGCTGGACTCAATGACATCACGCTGGACTCGAATCAGCTCATTAGCATGCAGCATCTTTTGTGTAGATTATGAGGTAACCATCTGTCACACCAGTAAGTGAATACATCTAAGGTACTTTTTAGTACTTAATGATTGTATAGAATTAGTTAGATTATAATCAAATATCCACATGACAGGTTCCTTTTAAGTATTTTAATTTCTTAATTCCCGGAGAACCCCTTTAAGTAGCAGTTTCTGCTTTGTGGCCGAGAATCATGTGGCAAAACCCCTGAGCACCTTAAAAATATTGAAACTGGAAAAGGACGATTAAATGTAGTAAGAGGCAAAAAAAAGATACAGACCTGGAAAAAAGCTACATTAGTAAATTAGATTTTAGTTATCCGTGTTGTGTCTACCATTCCAGTGTGACCGCTGCACACTGCCAGCCTTTGCCGCATCAGAGGAGGTATTGGTAGAACATATGAAGTGCAGGCTGAAGAACGATTTCACCCTGGTCCTAATCTGCTTGGTCTTTACCCCATACACAATGGGGTTAATGAGAGGTGGCAGCATCATGTACACGTTGGCCAGTAGGATGTGAAAATGGTTTGGGACATTTTTTCCAAACCTGTGGACAACAGAAGACAAAATGGCAGGAACACAAAATGAAAGAATGGCACAAATATGGGAGGCACATGTACCAAGAGCCTTAGTCCTGGCTTCTGTGGAGGCCAGTCGAAACACAGCTCTAAGAATCATGACATAAGAGCAGATGATGAAGGTCATATCCAACCCTCCAATAAAAAATACCACCACTATGCCATAGATGTTGTTGAACGTGATATCGGCACAGGCCAGTTTCACCACAGCCATGTGCTCACAGTAGGAGTGGTGGATGACATTGGTCAAACAGAAGGGCAGTCTTCTTATAAGGAAAGGTAATGGCAGCATCAGTCCTACCGCTCTACTGAACGCCAACACACCAATATGTGCTATCAGCCATTTTGTTAGTATTACGGTGTACCTAAGAGGGTTACAGATGGCGACATATCTATCAAATGCCATGGCCAAGAGTAAGGCTGACTCTATAATAACAAAGGAGTGGAGGAAAAACATCTGGGCGAGGCACGCCTCAGAGTAAATCTCATGACAGTTCAGCCAAAGGATCCCCAACATCTTGGGTGTGGTGGAATTGCACAAGACTAGATCAATGGAGGACAACATGCAGAGAAAGAAGTACATGGGTTCATGGAGGCTTCGATCTATCCTGATGATGAAAAGCAGCGTGAAGTTTCCAATGACAGATGTGACGTAAACCACGGTGAAGACAACGGCAAGGTAGAGGTAGAGATGTTCAAGGCCAGGGATCCCCAGGAGAAAGAACTGAATGGGAAATAATTGGGTGTAATTCTGCTGAGACATGACGGGATATCTCATAGTCATCGAAGGTCCCTATGAAGAAAAGTGAGACATCATAAATAACATAAATTGGTATTGGGTCAGTGGCTACACCTGTGGCTATGGGTTGGTGCTCTATCACATGCGCAAAAAGACTTCTTTAAGTAGTTTTGGATGTGGGGGGCACTCCAATATCTAGAGTTGTATATGACGATAGAGCGATATCTTGGTACAATTTATATTTATTTGTTGAGAAACTGAAAAAAAAGTGCCATGTGCAGTCATCGAAAAGGACAATTACAATTGTTCTAAAGAATTAAAACCTATTTCCTTAAATGGCTAGCTTAAGATAGAAAAAACAAACAAGGACAAAAATAAAAACTTTAAAAATGTAAGAGTAAAAAATAAATTAAAAAGACATTTAGTTAAGTGTCCACTTGATAGGAATTTTCATCCACTGATATCAGTAGGTTAATAGTCTTCTGACTTGTGCTCAGTGGATGGCGCTATTACTCTCAAGTCAGAGAGTGTAAAGCTACATTCACACGACTGTATTTTTGGCTCTGCATCCGTTCCGCAATTCATTTCAATGGGGCCGCAAAAGATGCGGACAGCATACAATGTGCTGTCCGCATCCGTAGACCCGTTCCGCGGCCCTGCAAAAAAGATAGAGCATGTCCTATCCTTGTCCGCAAGAATAGGCATTTCTATCATCGGGCCGGCTACATTCACACGGCCGGTATCAGTGTTTTGCAGATCTGCAATTTGCGGACCGCAAAACACATACAGTCGTGTGAATTTAGCCTAAAGCGATGGAAGTAAAATGACATCTAATCAAGGTATTAGTTCACATTAGTCATTGATTGTTTTAGTATTAATGACACCGTCCTCCCATATTAGTAAAATGAATTATCTTGTTGTAAGGTTCATACGATAAGATAAGAGATAAGATGCCTTTATTGTCACTGTACAATACAATGTAATACAATGAAATGTTGTTTGGAGCAATCCTAGACGCCATGGACAGAGGAACAAGAACTGACATCTAAACTAAAGCATTGCACTAGAAAAAAACAAAACCTTGCACTAGAAGGCATTACTATTCACAGGTCACAGCATATATATAGTAAATGCTTGTGAGTATATACTTACTGATCAGACACCACTGCAGACAAGAGATCATCATGGGGTCATGAATGCAGCGGTCACTTTCAGTCTGTGGTAGTTTCTATTCTAGGAAGGGGCAATAATCTCCGAGCATTTAGGAGACTGATTGCTTTGGGGTAGATGCTGTTCTTCAGCCTAGTGGTGCGGGCATATAGGGCTCTAAGACGCCTACCAGAGGGTAGGGGAGTGAAAAGGCTGTGGCCGGGGTGAGTTGGATCCCCGCAGATAATTGTTGCCCTGTTGCTGCAGCGAGCAGTGAAGATGTTATCCAGGGATGGTAGCTGAGGACCAGTAATTCTGCCAGCCATTCTGATGATGCGCTTGAGGGTCTTCTTGTCCTCAGAGGAGCAGCCGGAGGACCCCACTGTACTGCAGGATGTGATCGCAGATTCTATGGTGCAGCTGTTTTGGGAGTTGTGCTTTCTTCAGACTCGTCAGAAAATAAAGCCTCTGAAGACCTTTTTTGGTAATTTCTGTTGTGTTTTTTATCCATGACAGGTCCTGACTAATATGACCTCCCAAGAATCTGAAACTTTGAACTATCTCCACGTTTCCACCATTAATGCTATTGGGATGGTGTCCATTTTGTTTCTTCTTCCTAAAATCCAGAATCAGCTCCTTTGTTTTCTTGGTATTGAGTAGGAGGTTGTTGTTCTTCCTCCATCTCTCTAGGTTCTCGGCCTCTTTCCTATAGGCTGTTGTTGGAGATCAGGCCTATCACGGTCGTGTCATCTGCACATTGTATAATGGTATTGTGAATAGGTTTACAGTCATTTGTGAAGAGCGAGTAAAGGAGAGGGCTCCGCACACAGCCTCGCGGTACCCCAGTGTTTAGTGTTAGGGATGAAGAGAAGGGCTTGGCCATGCGTACGATTTGTGGTCTTTTTGTAAGAAAATCCAGTATCCAGTTGCACAGGTGTGAGCTGAGACCCAAGTTGTTCAGTTTTGTTGCCAACTTGTTGGGAGGGATGGTGATGACGGCCGAGCTGTAATCAATGAAGAGCATCCGCACAGCTGTCTCTCTGCTCCAGTGTGACAGCGCAGTGTGAAGGGTAAGTGAGACGTCGTCCTCAGCCGACCTATGTGCTCTGTAAGCAACTGGTATTGGTCCATGGAGGTGCAGATCCTGCTCTTCATGTGCCTGAGGACAAGTTGTTCAAAGTACTTCATAGCAATAGGAGTGAGAGCCACTGGGCGATAATCACTTAAGGTCTTCACCCCGGCCTGTTTTGGAATTGGGACAATTGTGGAGGACTTCAGGCAAGTGGGGACAATGGTCTGCTCTAGTGAGCTGTTAAATATACTGGTAAACACTGTTTTCAGATGTTTAGCACAGTTTTTTAGGACTTTTCCAGGAACTTCATCAGGGCCAGCTGCTTTGTGGGGATGAATGTGGCTGAACATCATGTTCCCCTCAGCATCAGGGAACATGATGGAGCCTCTTGCTGGGCTAATTTGATGACAGGCAGCTCATTGCCTTTGTCAAATCGTGCAAAAAAATGATTTAGGTCATCAGTAGAGTTGAGCGAACACCTGGATGTTCGGGTTCGAGAAGTTCGGCCGAACATCCCGGAAATGTTCGGGTTCGGGATCCGAACCCGATCCGAACTTCGTCCCGAACCCGAACCCCATTGAAGTCAATGGGGACCCGAACTTTTCGGCACTAAAAAGGCTGTAAAACAGCCCAGGAAAGAGCTAGAGGGCTGCAAAAGGCAGCAACATGTAGGTAAATCCCCTGCAAACAAATGTGGATAGGGAAATGAATTAAAATAAAAATTAAATAAATAAAAATTAACCAAAATCAATTGGAGAGAGGTTCCATAGCAGAGAATCTGGCTTCCCGTCACCCACCACTGGAACAGTCCATTCTCAGATATTTAGGCCCCGGCACCCAGGCAGAGGAGAGAGGTCCCGTAACAGAGAATCTGGCTTCATGTCAGCAGAGAATTAGTCTGCATGTCATAGCAGAGAATGAGGCTTCACGTCAGCCACCACTGTAACAGTCCATTGGCATATATTTAGGCCCAGCACACACACAGGCAGAGGAGAGAGGTCCCGTAACAGAGAATCTGGCTTCATGTCAGCAGAGAATCAGTCTACATGTCATAGCAGAGAATGAGGCTTCACGTCAGCCACCACTGCAACAGTCCATTGGCATATATTTAGGCCCAGCACACACACAGGCAGAGGAGAGAGGTCCCGTAACAGAGAATCTGGCTTCATGTCAGCAGAGAATCAGTCTGCATGTCATAGCAGAGAATGAGGCTTCACGTCAGCCACCACTGCAACAGTCCATTGGCATATATTTAGGCCCAGCACCCAGGCAGAGGAGGGAGGTCCCGTAACAGAGAATCTGTCTTCATGTCAGCAGAGAATTAGTCTGCATGTCATAGCAGAGAATGAGGCTTCACGTCAGCCACCACTGCAACAGTCCATTGGCATATATTTAGGCCCAGCACCCAGGCAGAGGAGGGAGGTCCCGTAACAGAGAATCTGTCTTCATGTCAGCAGAGAATTAGTCTGCATGTCATAGCAGAGAATGAGGCTTCACGTCAGCCACCACTGCAACAGTCCATTGGCATATATTTAGGCCCAGCACACACAGGCAGAGGAGAGAGGTCCCGTAACAGAGAATCTGGCTTCATGTCAGCAGAGAATCAGTCTGCATGTCATAGCAGAGAATCAGGCTTCACGTCAGCCACCACTGCAACAGTCCATTGTCATAAATTTAGGCCCAGCACCCAGGCAGAGGAGAGAGGTCCCGTAACAGAGAATCTGGCTTCATGTCAGCAGAGAATCAGTCTTCATATCATAGCAGAGAATCAGGCTTCACGTCACCCACCACTGTAAGAGTCAATTTTCATAAATTTAGGCCCAGAACCCAGGCAGAGGAGAAAGGTCCCGTAACAGACAATCTGGCTTCATGTCAGCAGAGAATCAGTCTTCATATCATAGCAGAGAATCAGGCTTCACGTCACCCACCACTGCAACAGTCCATTGGCATATATTTAGGCCTAGCACACAGGCAGAGCAGAGAGGTCCCGTAACAGAGGATCTGGCTTCATGTCAGAAGAGAATCAGTCTGCATGTCATAGCAGAGAATGAGGCTTCACGTCAGCCACCACTGCAACAGTCCATTGTCATAAATTTAGGCCCAGCACCCAGGCAGAGGAGAGAGGTCCCGTAAAAGAGGATCTGGCTTCATGTCAGCAGAGAATTAGTCTGCATGTCATAGCAGAGAATCAGGCTTCACTGTCAGCCACCACTGCAACAGTCCATTGGCATATATTTAGGCCTAGCACACAGGCAGAGCAGAGAGGTCCCGTAACAGACAATCTGGCTTCATGACAGCAGAGAATCAGTCTGCATGTCATAGCAGAGAATCAGGCTTCACGTCAGCCACCACTGCAACAGTCCATTGTCATAAATTTAGGCCCAGCACCCAGGCAGAGGAGAGAGGTCCCGTAACAGAGGATCTGGCTTCATGTCAGAAGAGAATCAGTCTGCATGTCATAGCAGAGAATGAGGCTTCACGTCAGCCACCACTGCAACAGTCCATTGTCATAAATTTAGGCCCAGCACCCAGGCAGAGGAGAGAGGTCCCGTAACAGAGGAATCTGGCTTCATGTCAGCAGAGAATTAGTCTGCATGTCATAGCAGAGAATCAGGCTTCATGTCAGCCACCACTGCAACAGTCCATTGGCATATATTTAGGCCTAGCACACAGGCAGAGGAGAGGTTCATTCAACTTTGGGTAGCCTCGCAATATAATGGTAAAATGAAAATAAAAATAGGATTGAATGAGGAAGTGCCCTGGAGTCCAATAATATATGGTTATGGGGAGGTAGTTAATGTCTAATCTGGACAAGGGACGGACAGGTCCTGTGGGATCCATGCCTGGTTCATTTTTATGAACGTCAGCTTGTCCACATTGGCTGTAGACAGGCGGCTGCGTTTGTCTGTAATGACGCCCCCTGCCGTGCTGAATACACGTTCAGACAAAACGCTGGCTGCCGGGCAGGCCAGCACCTCCAAGGCATAAAAGGCTAGCTCTGGCCACGTGGACAATTTAGAGACCCAGAAGTTGAATGGGGCCGAACCATCAGTCAGTACGTGGAGGGGTGTGCACACGTACTGTTCCACCATGTTAGTGAAATGTTGCCTCCTGCTAACACGTTGCGTATCAGGTGGTGGTGCAGTTAGCTGTGGCGTGTTGACAAAAGTTTTCCACATCTCTGCCATGCTAACCCTGCCCTCAGAGGAGCTGGCCGTGACACAGCTGCCTTGGCGACCTCTTGCTCCTCCTCTGCCTTGGCCTTGGGCTTCCACTTGTTCCCCTGTGACATTTGGGAATGCTCTCAGTAGCGCGTCTACCAACGTGCGCTTGTACTCGCGCATCTTCCTATCACGCTCCAGTGCAGGAAGTAAGGTGGGCACATTGTCTTTGTAGCGTGGATCCAGCAGGGTGGCAACCCAGTAGTCCGCACAGGTTAAAATGTGGGCAACTCTGCTGTCGTTGCGCAGGCACTGCAGCATGTAGTCGCTCATGTGTGCCAGGCTGCCCAGGGGTAAGGACAAGCTGTCCTCTGTGGGAGGCGTATCGTCATCGTCCTGCCTTTCCCCCCAGCCACGCACCAGTGATGGACCCGAGCTGCGTTGGGTGCCACCCCGCTGTGACCATGCTTCATCCTCATCCTCCTCCACCTCCTCCTCATCCTCGTCCTCCTCGTCCTCCAGTAGTGGGCCCTGGCTGGCCACATTTGTACCTGGCCTCTGCTGTTGCCAAAAACCTCCCTCTGAGTCACTTCGAAGAGACTGGCCTGAAAGTGCTAAAAATGACCCCTCTTCCTCCTCCTCCTCCTCCTCCTGGGCCACCTCCTCTTCCATCATCGCCCTAAGTGTTTTCTCAAGGAGACATAGAAGTGGTATTGTAACGCTGATAACGGTGTCATCGCCACTGGCCATGTTGGTGGAGTACTCGAAACAGCGCAACAGGGCACACAGGTCTCGCATGGAGGCCCAGTCATTGGTGGTGAAGTGGTGCTGTTCTGTAGTGCGACTGACCCGTGCGTGCTGCAGCTGAAACTCCACTATGGCCTGCTGCTGCTCGCACAGTCTGTCCAGCATGTGCAAGGTGGAGTTCCACCTGGTGGGCACGTCGCATATGAGGCGGTGAGCGGGAAGGCCGAAGTTACGCTGTAGCGCAGACAGGCGAGCAGCAGCAGGATGTGAACGCCGGAAGCGCGAACAGACGGCCCGCACTTTATGCAGCAGCTCTGACATGTCGGGGTAGTTGTGAATGAACTTCTGCACCACCAAATTCAGCACATGCGCCAAGCAAGGGATGTGCGTCAAATTGGCTAGTCCCAGAGCTGCAACGAGATTTCGCCCATTATCACACACCACCAGGCCGGGCTTGAGGCTCACCGGCAGCAACCACTCGTCGGTCTGTTGTTCTATACCCCGCCACAACTCCTGTGCGGTGTGGGGCCTGTCCCCCAAACATATGAGTTTCAGAATGGCCTGCTGACGTTTACCCCGGGCTGTGCTGAAGTTGGTGGTGAAGGTGTGTGGCTGACTGGATGAGCAGGTGGAAGAAGAGGAGGAGGAAGCCGAGAAGGAGGAGGTGGCAACAGGAGGCAAAGAATGTTGCCCTGCGATCCTTGGCGGCGGAAGGACGTGCGCCAAACAGCTCTCCGCCTGGGGCCCAGCTGCCACTACATTTACCCAGTGTGCAGTTAGGGAGATATAGCGTCCCTGGCCGTGCTTACTGGTCCACGTATCTGTGGTTAGGTGGACCTTGCTACAGATGGCGTTGCGCAGTGCACACTTGATTTTATCGGATACTTGGTTGTGCAGGGAAGGCACGGCTCTCTTGGAGAAGTAGTGCCGGCTGGGAACAACATACTGTGGGACAGCAAGCGACATGAGCTGTTTGAAGCTGTCTGTGTCCACCAGCCTAAATGACAGCATTTCATAGGCCAGTAGTTTAGAAATGCTGGCATTCAGGGCCAGGGATCGAGGGTGGCTAGGTGGGAATTTACGCTTTCTATCAAATGTTTGTGAGATGGAGAGCTGAACGCTGGCGTGTGACATGGTTGAGACGCTTGGTGACGGAGGTGGTGGTGGTGGTGTTGGTGGTACATCCCCTGTTTGCTGGGCGGCAGGTGCCAACGTTCCTCCAGAGGCGGAGGAAGAGGCCGAGGCGGCAGCAGCAGAATAGGCCGAGGCGGCAGCAGCAGAAGAGGTAGCAGGGGGAGCCTGAGTGACTTCCTTGGTTTTAAGGTGTTTACTCCACTGCAGTTCATGCTTTGCATGCAGGTGCCTGGTCATGCAGGTTGTGCTCAGGTTCAGAACGTTAATGCCTCGCTTCAGGCTCTGATGGCACAGCGTGCAAACCACTCGGGTCTTGTCGTCAGCACATTGTTTGAAGAAGTGCCATGCCAGGGAACTCCTTGAAGCTGCCTTTGGGGTGCTCGGTCCCAGATGGCGGCGGTCAGTAGCAGGCGGAGTCTCTTGGCGGCGGGTGTTCTGCTTTTGCCCACTGCTCCCTCTTTTGCTACGCTGTTGGCTCGGTCTCACCACTGCCTCTTCCTCCGAACTGTGAAAGTCAGTGGCACGACCTTCATTCCATGTGGGGTCTAGGACCTCATCGTCCCCTGCATCGTCTTCCACCCAGTCTTGATCCCTGACCTCCTGTTCAGTCTGCACACTGCAGAAAGACGCAGCAGTTGGCACCTGTGTTTCGTCATCATCAGAGACATGCTGAGGTGGTATTCCCATGTCCTCATCATCAGGAAACATAAGTGGTTGTGCGTCAGTGCATTCTATGTCTTCCACCGCTGGGGAAGGGCTAGGTGGATGCCCTTGGGAAACCCTGCCAGCGGAGTCTTCAAACAGCATAAGAGACTGCTGCATAACTTGAGGCTGAGACAGTTTCCCTGGTATGCATGGGGGTGATGTGACAGACTGATGGGGTTGGTTTTCAGGCGCCATCTGTGCGCTTTCTGCAGAAGACTGGGTGGGAGATAATGTGAACGTGCTGGATCCACTGTCGGCCACCCAATTGACTAATGCCTGTACCTGCTCAGGCCTTACCATCCTTAGAACGGCATTGGGCCCCACCATATATCGCTGTAAATTCTGGCGGCTACTGGGACCTGAGGTAGTTGGTACACTAGGACGTGTGGATGTGGCAGAACGGCCACGTCCTCTCCCAGCACCAGAGGGTCCACTAACACCACCACGACCATGTCCACGTCCGCGTCCCTTACTAGATGTTTTTCTCATTGTTATCGTTCACCACAACAACAAATATATTATTTGGCCCAATGTATTGTATTCAAATTCAGCGGGATATAAATTTGAGGCCTAGTATTTAGGCGCTGGGTGACCGGTATGGATTTAGTGACAGAATTAGACTTGGAAATGCACAGAAGCGTGTGTGTGAAGTTATTCTGAATGACCCTATGTGCACCTTCAATATGATCTACCCTTTTAGGGATAGATTTCAAATAGCTCTGATATAGCAGAAACGACTAAATTATGAAATTGCTAAATTGGGAATTGTATTTCAACCCAGAACAAAAAATGTGCTTTGACGGACACTAAATAACTCGCCCAGCCACAACAGGACAGCGGTAACGAGAGATTTAGCGGGATATAAATTTGAGGCCTAGTATTTAGGCGCTGGGTGACAGGTATGGGTTTAGTGCCAGAATTAGACTTGGAAATACACAGTAGCGGGTGTGTGTGAAGTTATTCTGAATGACCCAATGTGCACCTTGAATATTATATACCCTTTTAGGGATAGATTTCAAATAGCTCTGATATAGCAGAAACCACTAAATTATGAAATTGCTAAATTGGGAATTGTATTTCAACCCAGAACAAGAAATGTGCTTGAACGGACACTAAATAACTCGCCCAGCTACAGCACTAAGGACAGATTTAGCGGGATATAAATTTGAGGCCTAGTATTTAGGCGCTGGGTGACCGGTATGGATTTAGTGACAGAATTAGACTGGGATATGGCCAAAAAATAAACAGACTATTGCTGGTTAAATGCACTTGGTGTGACAGCTTCACCCTGATGTAGGCTTTAGCCAAAAAACAACCACACCATTGAGGGTTAAATGCACTTGGTCGCAGCTTGTGCTGGCGCACCACAAGACACAAAATGGCCGCCGATCACCCCAGAAAAATGTGACTGACAAACGGTCTGGGCAGCCTAAAAACAGTGAGCAATTGAGGATCAGCAGCTCAATGATCCACAGCTGCAGATCGATCAGTTAATCAAGTCCTTTGGAGGAGTTAATCTGCCTAATCTCGCCCTACTGTCGCATCCGCAACCTCTCCCTACGCTAATCAGAGCAGAGTGACGGGCGGCGCTATGTGACTCCAGCTTAAATAGAGGCTGGGTCACATGGTGCTCTGGCCAATCACAGCCATGCCAATAGTAGGCATGGCTGTGATGGCCTCTTGGGGCAAGTAGTATGACGCTTGTTGATTGGCTGCTTTGCAGCCTTTCAAAAAGCGCCAAGAAAGCGTCACAAAAGCGCGAAGAAAGCGACGAACACCGAACCCGAACTTTTACGAAAATGTCCGGGTTCGGGTCCGTGTCACGGACACCCCAAAATTCGGTACGAACCCGAACTATACAGTTCGAGTTCGCTCATCCCTAGTCATCAGGAGAGAAAGAATTTCCAGTGTTGATAGAACAGGTGCTGCTCTTATAATTGTAATGGACTTGATACCAGCCACATGCGTCGGGAATCAGAGCTTGTAAAATGATGATGTATTTTTGTTTTGTAGCAGCGCTTCGCCTCCTTAACGCCCCTCTTCAGATTGGACCGGGCTGTTTTGTACTCCTTTGGGTTTCCCTTTCGGAAAGCAATGTCACATGCCTTCAAAAAATGTTGGACATTTCTGTTTATCCATGGTTTCCTATTTGGGAAGGTTTGAATGATTTTGGTATCAGTGACATTGTCCATGCAGAATGTAATATAGGACAGGACAGAGGAGGCCTATATGTATAAGTCTGGGGGATTGTCCTTTGTAGCTGCCTGTTTAAACAAATCCCAATCTGTGTCCTCAAAACCATCCTGTCGTCTCATTGTGGCTCCTTCAGGCCAAACTCTGATTGTCTGCAAAGTGGGATTAATCCTGGTGATAAGAGGTTTGTATGCTGGAGCCAAAAACAGAGACATGTGGTCCGACCTGCCGAGATGGGGGCCGGTGATGCTGTGTAAGCATTTGCTATGTTGCAATAAACACAGTCCAATGTATTTCTCCCCCTAGTTGGGATTTTAACAAACTGGTAGAATTTGGGGAGCACAGTTTTGAGATTGGCTGTGTTAAAATCACCCGCTAAGATGAACACTCCATCTAAATGGATATTTTGCAGACTGTTCGTAATATCATGCAATTTGGACAGTGCCAGCTTAACATTAGCTTGTGGAGGAATATAAACCACGGTGAGATACACGACTGTGAATTCCCTCGGTAAGTAGAACGGTCTGCATTTAAGTGTCATAAGTTCTAAATCAGCAGAGCAATATTGTCCAGCAATGACTGTGGAGGTGCACCAAGCCTTATGGACATAAATACACACTCCACCTCCCTTATTCTTACCGGACTTAGCGGTTCGATCCATTCGGTAGACAGTCCGATCCGCAAGTTCAATAGCCTCGTCCGGGATGTTAGTATTTAGCCAGGTTTCAGTGAAAAATGAGACACAAGTGTTCATCCTATCAGACGAGATCCTCAGTCTCAGCTCATCGATCTTGTTCACTATAGACTGGGTATTTGCGACGAACAGGCTGGGTAGTGCTTGCTTGTTTGGGGGGTTCTTTAATCGAGTATTGATGCTGCCCCTCTTGCCCCGCTTCTGCTTCCTTTCCCGTCTCCTCCTGTGCCGTCGCTTCGACGGTATAATCATCCAGTCAGGCACCGATGTCCTTACAGTTGCTCGCTGTGCTTAAAATTAAGGTAATAACTATGTAAAAAATAAGAAATTGGCATCTAAATGGAGAGCTCCAGGCTGCTGCATTCATGCGCGCTGCCATCAGTGGAAGCGCATCCTACGATCCTATTATCACACTCCAGTGACGGAATTATGGACGGTACGTTGTCCTTGTAACGGGGATCCAGCAGCGTGGACACCCAGTAATCAGCACAAGTCTCTTCTTAGTCAGACTTAGATTAGGCCAGGGAACTATGCTCTTGGCCACTGAGGCTTTTAAGCTTCTGCCTCCATGGCCAGCAGAGCTGAGGGTGCTCTGGTTGTCGTGGGCACGTCCAGCAAAGACGTGCCCCTGCACACCATTCCCCTTGCAGGGGGTAAACTACAACTAACTTCTAAATGGACCCATCCTTACCTCAGGAAGTAGGGCTATCCCACTTCTCTCCAGAGGGGGGTTAGAATGGAATGGAAAGATCCATGTGTGTGTATATATATATATATATATACATACAGTACAGACCAAAAGTTTGGACACACCTTCTCATTCAAAGAGATTTCTTTATTTTCATGACTATGAAAACTGTAGATTCACACTGAAGGCATCAACACTATGAATTAACACATGTGGAATTATATACATAACAAAAAAGTGTGAAACAACTGAAAATATGTCATATTCTAGGTTCTTCAAAGTAGCCACCTTTTGCTTTGATTACTGCTTTGCACACTCTTGGCATTCTCTTGATGAGCTTCAAGAGGTAGTCACCTGAGATGGTCTTCACTTCACAGGTGTGCCCTGTCAGGTTTAATAAGTGGGATTTCTTGCCTTATAAATGGGGTTGGGACCATCAGTTGCGTTGTGGAGAAGTCAGGTGGATACACAGCTGATAGTCCTACTGAATAGACTGTTCGAATTTGTATTATGGCAAGAAAAAAAGCAGCTAA
The DNA here is from genome assembly GCF_014858855.1 of Bufo gargarizans. Classification (NCBI taxonomy): domain Eukaryota; kingdom Metazoa; phylum Chordata; class Amphibia; order Anura; family Bufonidae; genus Bufo; species Bufo gargarizans. The sequence goes on along the minus strand of NW_025334613.1, from coordinate 204,476 downwards.
GTAAAGAAAAACGAGTGGCCATCATTACTTTAAGAAATGAAGGTCAGTCAGTCCGAAAAATTGGGAAAACTTTGAAAGTGTCCCCAAGTGCAGTCACAAAAACCATCAAGCGCTACAAAGAAACTGGCTCACATGCGGACCGCCCCAGGAAAGGAAGACCAAGAGTCACCTCTGCTGCGGAGGATAAGTTCATCCGAGTCACCAGCCTCAGAAATCGCAGGTTAACAGCAGCTCAGATTAGAGACCAGGTCAATGCCACACAGAGTTCTAGCAGCAGACACATCTCTAGAACAACTGTTAAGAGGAGACTCTGTGAATCAGGCATTCATGGTCGAATATCTGCTAGGAAACCACTGCTAAGGACAGGCAACAAGCAGAAGAGACTTGTTTGGCCTAAAGAACACAAGGAATGGACATTAGACCAGTGGAAATCTGTGCTTTGGTCTGATGAGTCCAAATTTGAGATCTTTGGTTCCAACCACCGTGTCTTTGTGCGACACAGAAAAGTTGAACGGATGGGCTCTACATTCCTGGTTCCCACCGTGAAGCATGGAGGAGGAGGTGTGATGGTGTGGGGGGGCTTTGCTGGTGACACTGTTGGGGATTTATTCAAAATTGAAGGCATACTGAACCAGCATGGCTACCACAGCATCTTGCAGCGGCATGCTATCCCATCCGGTTTGCGTTTAGCTGGACCATCATTTATTTTTCAACAGGACAATGACCCCAAACACACCTCCAGGCTGTGTAAGGGCTATTTCGGTGTTTCCCAACCAGTGTGCCTCCGAGTGTTGCAAAACTACAACTCCCAGCATGCCTTGACAGCCTTTGGCTGGGCGGGCATGCTGGGAGTTGTAGTTTTGCAACAGCTGGAGGCACACTGGTTGGGAAACACTGGGCTATTTGACCAAGAAGGAGAGTGATGGGGTGCTGCGCCAGATGACCTGGCCTCCACAGTCACCGGACCTGAACCCAATCGAGATGGTTTGGGGTGAGCTGGACCGCAGAGTGAAGGCAAAATGCCCAACAAGTGCTAAGCATCTCTGGGAACTCCTTCAAGACTGTTGGAAGACCATTTCAGGTGACTACCTCTTGAAGCTCATCAAGAGAATGCCAAGAGTGTGCAAAGCAGTAATCAAAGCAAAAGGTGGCTACTTTGAAGAACCGAGAATATGACATATTTTCAGTTGTTTCACACTTTTTTGTTATGTATATAATTCCACATGTGTTAATTCATAGTTTTGATGCCTTCAGTGTGAATCTACAATTTTCATAGTCATGAAAATAAAGAAAACTCTTTGAATAAGAAGGTGTGTCCTACAGCATCTCCTCCGTTCACAGTATATACACAGCTCCTCTGCTCACAGTATATACACAGCATCTCCTCCGCTCACAGTATATACACAGCATCTCCTCCGCTCACAGTATATACACAGCATCTCCTCCGCTCACAGTATATACACAGCATCTCCTCCGCTCACAGTATATACACAGCATCTCCTCCGCTCACAGTATATACACAGCATCTCCTCCGCTCACAGTATATACACAGCATCTCCTCCGCTCACAGTATATACACAGCATCTCCTCCGCTCACAGTATATACACAGCATCTCCTCCGCTCACAGTATATACACAGCATCTCCTCCGTTCACAGTATATACACAGCATCTCCTCCGCTCACAGTATATACACAGCATCTCCTCCGCTCACAGTATATACACAGCAGCTCCTCCGCTCACAGTATATACACAGCATTACCTCCGCTCACAGTATATACACAGCATTACCTCCGCTCACAGTATGTACACACCATCTCCTCCGCTCATAGTATATACACAGCATCTCCTCCGCTCACAGTATATACACAGCATCTCCTCCGCTCACAGTATATACACAGCATCTCCTCCGCTCACAGTATATACACAGCATCTCCTCCGCTCACAGTATATACACAGCATCTCCTCCGCTCACAGTATATACACAGCATCTCCTCCGCTCACAGTATATACACAGCATCTCCTCCGCTCACAGTATATACACAGCATCTCCTCCGCTCACAGTATATACACAGCATCTCCTCCGCTCACAGTATATACACAGCATCTCCTCAGCTCACAGTATATACACAGCATCTCCTCAGCTCACAGTATATACACAGCATCTCCTCAGCTCACAGTATATACACAGCATCTCCTCCGCTCACAGTATATACACAGCATCTCCTCCGCTCACAGTATATACACAGCTCCTCCGCTCACAGTATATACACAGCATCTCCTCCGCTCACAGTATATACACAGCATCTCCTCCGCTCACAGTATATACACAGCATCTCCTCCGCTCACAGTATATACACAGCATCTCCTCCGCTCACAGTATATACACAGCATCTCCTCCGCTCACAGTATATACACAGCATATCCTCCGCTCACAGTATATACACAGCATATCCTCCGCTCACAGTATATACACAGCATATCCTCCACTCACAGTATATACACATCATCTCTTCCGCTCACAGTATATACACATCATCTTCTCTGCTCACAGTATATACACAGCATCTCCTCCGCTCACAGTATATACACAGCATCTCCTCCGCTCACAGTACATACACAGCATCTCCTCCGCTCACAGTATATACACATCATCTCCTCCGCTCACAGTATATACACAGCATCTCCTCCGCTCACAGTATATACACAGCAGCTCCTCCACTCACAATATATACCCAGCATCTTCTGCGTTCACAGTTTATACACAGCATCTCCTCCGCTCACAGTATATACACAGCATCTCCTCCGCTCACAGTATATACACAGCATCTCCTCCGCTCACAGTTCGTACCGAAATTTGGGGTGTCCGTAACACGGACCCGAACCCGGACATTTTCGTAAAAGTCTGGGTTTGGGTTCGGTGTTCGTCGCTTTCTTGGCGCTTTTTGAAAGGCTGCAAAGCAGCCAATCAACAAGCGTCATACTACTTGCCCCAAGAGGCCGTCACAGCCATGCCTACTATTGGCATGGCTGTGATTGGCCAGAGCACCATGTGACCCAGGCTCTATTTAAGCTGGAGTCACATAGCGCCGCCCGTCACTCTGCTCTGATCAGCATAGGGAGAGGTTGCGGCTGCGACAGTAGGGCGAGATTAGGCAGTGATTAACTCCTCCAAAGGACTTCATTCAGTGACCGCTCTGCAGCTGTGGATGATTGAGCTGCTGCTATTGAATTGCTCACTGTTTTTAGGCTGCCCAGAGCATTTTTCAGTCACTTTTTTCTGGGGTGATCGGCGGCCATTTTGTGTCTTGTGGTGCGCCAGCACAAGCTGCCACCAAGTGCATTTAACCCTCAATAGTGTGGTTGTTTTTTGGCTATATACTACATCAGGGTCAAGCTGTCACACCAAGTGCATTTAACCATCAATAGTCTGGTTATTTTTTGGCCATATCCCAGTCTAATTCTGACTGTAAACGTATACCTGTCACCCAGCGCCTAAATAATAGGCCTCAAATTTATAGTCATCCAAACCTGTCGTTACTGCTGTGGCTGGTCAAGTTATTTAGTGTCCGTCAAAGCACAGTTTTTGTTCTGGGTTGAAATACAATTCCCAATTTAGCAATTCTCTAAATTAGTGGTTTCTGCTGTATCAGGCCTACTTTAAATCTATCCCTAAAAGGGTATATCAGATTCAATGTGCGGATAGGGTCATTCTGAATAACTTCACACACACACACACTACTGTGCATATCCAAGTCTAATTCTGTCCGTAAACGTATACCTGTCACCCAGCGCCTAAATACTAGGCCTCAAATTTATAGTCAGCTAAATCTGTGGTTACTGCTGTGCCTGTATTAGTGAAATACGGAACCTAAATAGATGCCAGATAGTGTTAGGTGTCTGTAAAAAAAGGCCTGAATTTGAATTCAATACATTGGGCCAAATAATATTTTTGTTGTTGTGGTGAACGGTAACAATAAGGAAAACATCTAGTAAGGGACGCGGACATGATCGTGGTGGTGTTAGTGGACCCTCTGGTGCTGGGAGAGGACGTGGCCGTTCTGCCACATCCACACGTCCTAGTGTACCAACTACCTCAGGTCCCAGTAGCCGCCATAATTTACAGCGATATTTGGTGGGGCCCAATGCCGTTCTAAGGATGGTAAGGCCTGAGCAGGTACAGGCATTAGTCAATTGGGTGGCCGACAGTGGATCCAGCACGTTCACATTATCTCCCACCCAGTCTTCTGCAGAAAGCGCACAGATGGCGCCTGAAAACCAAGCCCATCAGTCTGTCACATCACCCCCATGCATACCAGGGAAACTGTGTGAGCCGCAAGTTATGCAGCAGTCTCTTATGCTGTTTGAAGACTCTGCTGGCAGGGTGTAACAGTCCTACAGGCTCACCTGTGTCAGAGGACCGCTGGCTGGAGGTAGGAGTGGAGCCCAGTGGCAAGGACCGCAGGCAGGTAGTAAGCGTGGTCAGACAATCCGGATGGCAACGGTGGTAGCAGTTCAGTAGGTAGGTATAAGGCAGAAGAGTAGTCGGTAGGCAGGCGGTAGGTCAGGGCAGGCGGCAGTAAGCGTGGTCAGACAATCCGGATGGCAACGGTGGTAGCAGTTCAGTAGGTAGGGATAAGGCAGAAGAGTAGTCGGTAGGCAATTCCTGGTCAGCAGTGGACTTCCAGCAGTAGCAAGAGCAACAGATGAGGAGAAGCTTGATCAAGGCTCAGGAGCTCAATAATCAGCAAGCTAGAGTGCAAGGGGCTGGACTTATATAGGGAAGTACCAGGTGTGGGGAATCAAGGGTGATGAGCAAGGCTTGGCAAGACTGAGGTTAACTAATAGGTTTCAGGGAGGAATGTCCAGAGAGGATGGTAGCCTAGTAAGCAGGGCTACTGCCTGGGATGTGGCTGGTCACGGGTTCGAATCCCGACAGTACTCCCCCCCTTCCAAGGTGACCTCCGGGCACCGCAGGGGCAGGCTTACCGGGGTGCCGTTGGTGGAACTCTTTTACCAGTCTGGGGGCGTGGACATTCTCTTCTGGCTCCCAGGAGTTATCCTCGGGAGGGTAACCCTCCCACCCAATTAGGTATTGTAGTCTTCCCCGGTGGATCCTGGAGTCGAGGATCTTTGCGACAACGTATTCTTCTTCACCCTGTACCCTCACGGGTGGTGGTGGGGGCGAGTGGCGGCCTGTGAAGGTGTTCTCCACGTATGGCTTGAGGAGAGAGCAATGGAAGACAGGGTGCACCCTAATGGAGTCCGGAAGGTCGAGCCGGAACGTGACCTCGTTGATTTGTGCGGTGATCCGGAACGGACCCATGTATCTTTGGGCAAATTTTTTGGAGGGGACCTTCAATCTGAGGTTCCTGGTGGACAGCCATACCTTGTCTCCCACATGGAAGCCCGGGGTGGGTTTGCGACGTCTGTCTGCTCCCTGTTTAAAGCGCCTCTGGGCAAGCTGGAGGTTGTCTATAATGTTCTCTTGTGCCTCCTGTAGGGTTGTTAGGCGTTCGGCCACTGCTGGGAGGGTGGAGGCAACGGGTAGGTGGGGAATGAACACCGGGTGCGAGCCTGTGTTAGCAAAGAAGGGGCTGTGCTTGGTTGAGCTGTGCTCAGCATTGTTGTAGGCGAACTCGGCCGTGGGGAGATGATCAAGCCAGTCATCCTGCAGGTGGGAGCTGAAACAGCGTAGGTATTGCTCTAGGGTCTGATTAGTTCTCTCCGTCTGCCCGTTTGACTGAGGGTGGAAAGCAGAGGACAGGTTCACTTTAACCCCGAGCGCCAGGCAGAAGTTCTTCCAGAACTTTGAGGCAAATTGTACACCTCGGTCGGAGACCACGTCGTCCGGGATCCCATGCAGCCTGAAGACCTCTCTGAGAATAAGATCGGCCGTCTGTTTGGCTGTGGGTAGGCCTTTGTAGGGGATGAAATGGGCCATCTTGGTGAGACGGTCGACCACGACCAGGATGGTGTTCATCCCTTTTGAAGGAGGAAGGTCTACCACAAAGTCCATGGAGATCGAGCCCCAGGGGCGGGAGGGAATCGGGAGAGGTTGTAACAGACCCACGGGAGAGGAACGAGGAGTCTTATTGCGGGCACAGACCGTGCACGAGGAGATGTACCTCTTGATGTCCTCCTTGTATGTTGGCCACCAGAAGGAGCGGGAGAGAAGCTCCTGGGTCTTTCTTGTGCCAAAATGGCCGGCCACCTTGGAGTCATGGTTGAGTTTGAGCACTTCGAGCCGTGCGATTTCTGGTACATATAGTTGTAGGTCCTGATGAAACCAATGACCGTTCTTAAACGTAAGGCTGACATTGCCTGTGGGGTGGGAGAGGAAGGGGTCATTTTCATATCCTTCTTTGATTGTGCCCAGGAGTTCTTTAGAGTAGGTGGCCCCTACGACCCTTCTCTCGGGCAAGATGTTATTTTGGCCCTTGTTACTCTGTGAGGGCTCGGAAAACATTCTGGAGAGGGCGTCAGCCTTGCCGTTTTTTGATCCAGGGCGATAGGTGATGAGATAGTTGAAGCGGGAAAAGAATAGGCTCCATCTGGCCTGTCTGGCTGAGAGTCTCTTAGCGCTGCGGATGAACTCGAGGTTCTTGTGGTCAGTTAGTACGATTATGGGGTTGGTGGCTCCCTCCAGCAGGTGTCTCCACTCGGAGAAGGCATCCTTGATCGCCAGTAGTTCTTTGTTCCCGATGTCATAGTTCTTCTCAGAGGGGGACATCTGGCGGGAGAAATATGCGCACGGGTGTAATAGCATCCTCTCCCCTGTCCGTTGTGACAAAACTGCCCCCACCGCAGAGTCTGATGCATCCACTTCGACTGTAAATGGGAGCTCGGGGTTCGGGTGGATTAGGATTGGGGCAGAAGTGAAGAGGAGTTTCAACTTGGTGAAGGCCTCCTGGGCCTCGGGTGTCCAGGAGAAGGGGACTGCCTTCTTGGTGAGTTGGGTGATTGGTGCTATGACCTTGGAGAAGTTCCGGATAAACTTCCGATAGAAGTTGGCGAAGCCAATGAATCTTTGTATCTCCTTCTCGTTTTTCGGAACGGGCCAGTTCATCACAGCTTGGACCTTCCCCGGGTCCATACTTAGGCCCTCTGGGGAGATGATGTATCCGAGGAACTGAGTGGTGGTTCGCTCAAACTCGCATTTCTCTAGCTTGATATAGAGAGAGTTCTGTCTGAGCCTCTGCAGTACCCTGCGGACGTGTTCGCGGTGCTGCTCGAGGTCTTCAGAGAAGATCAAGATGTCGTCCAGGTAAACGACTACAAACAGATCCAGCATGTCCCTGAGGACGTCGTTAATGAAGTGCTGGAAGGTGGCGGGAGCATTGCAGAGTCCGAAAGGCATGACCAGGTACTCGAAATGACCATAACGTGTCCGGAAGGCGGTCTTCCATTCGTCCCCAGGGCGGATTCGGACGAGGTTGTAGGCCCCTCGAAGGTCGAGTTTGGTGAAGATCTTCGCTTCCCGGAGTCTCTCAAGGAGTTCGGAAATCAGTGGGAGCGGGTACCGTTTTTTACGGTTATGTCATTAAGCTTTCTGTAGTCTATGCAGGGACGCAGGGAGAAGTTTTTTTTTTCTCTACGAAGAAAAAGGGGGCTCCCGCTGGAGAGGTGGAGGGCCGGATGAACCCCTTCCTCAGGTCCTCGTCCAGGTACTCTTTCAGAGCCTTGAGTTCAGGCTCTGAGAGGGAGTAGATACTGCCAAAGGGTATTTCGGCCCCGGGCAACAGTTCTATAGGGCAGTCGTAGGGTCGGTGTGGTGGCAGCTTGTCTGCGTTTTTCTTGTCGCAGACATCCTGGAACTCGCTGTATTGAGGGGGTAGCAGATCCTTGACAGATAGTTTTGAGATGGTGGTGTCTTCGGGTGGAAGGACGGGTTTGTGGGAGCAATTTAGCGTGCAGAACTCGGACGGGAATCGTATGCAGCGGGTTTCCCAGTCCACCGAGGGGTTGTGGGTGGCCAACCATGGGATGCCCAAGATCACTGGGAACTTCGGGGAGGCGATCAGAGAGAAGTGGATCTTTTCACGGTGATCTGGTTCTATGAGGAGTTGTAGTTCGGTGGTCTCGTGAGTGGCCGGCCCCGAGGAGAGTGGGGATCCGTCGACGGTTTCCAGGTCAACGGGGGCTGCCTTGATTGTCAGTGGAATATTCTTTTCGCGGGCGAAGGTTAGGTCCATGAAGTTGCCTCCCGCCCCGGAGTCTAACATCGCTGAACAGGGGAGTTGTCGCCCCTCAATCTCGATGAGGATGGGGACGATGAAGTGGGATCCATGAGCCGCCGTGTTGTTATTTTCAGGGGCTGCTGGTGGGGTTGGAGTCTGTGGTTGCTCCTTTAGTTCCGTGACGGCAATAGTCTTTCGGATCTTATGAGGACATTTGATGGCAAAATGACCCGGCTCCCCACAGTAGAGGCAGAGGTTTTCAGGCCAGCCGTCTCTCCTTCTCAGCTGTGGATAGAGACCTACGTAGAGCGTCGACCTGCATAGGTTCAGTTGCTGACCGGGGGTCGCGCTGGGCGGTGGAAGAGAAGGAATAAGTGGGTCTGTGGTCCAAGGACCAGAGTCTTTCTTTCTTCCTCTCGGAGAGTCTTTGATCTATCCGGATGCATAACTGAATGAAGTCATCCAGATCGTCCGGGGCCTCAACTCTGGCGAGTTCGTCCTTTATTAATTCGGACAGGCCTCGCCGGAATTGGCTCCTCTGTGCCGCTGGGTTCCAGGTGGTGTCCGTGACCCAACGGCGAAACTCAGCGGTGTATTCGGCGACGGAGCGTCTCCCTTGCCGCAGACTATGTAGTCGCGCCTCGGCTGTCGCACAGCGGTTGGGGTCGTCGAAGACTTGGCTCATTGCGGTGATGAAGTTGTTTAGGTTGTTCAGGAGCTGACTGTTAGTCTCCACGTATGGTGATGCCCATGCTAATGCTTCATCCGTCAGGAGATTGACCATGAATAGCACCTTCTTCTTCTCGGTGGTGAAGGGGGCCGGGTACATCTGAAAATAGATGCGGCATTGGTTTAGAAACCCCCGATACTGGCGTCTATCACCGCCGAATCTTGGTGGGAGTGGCATGCGGGTGTCTGCAGCCGTGCCGCGGACAGTCCAGGAGTTGCCTCTGTAGTTCAATAATCTCGCTCTGTTGGCTTTGGACTACGACTTGGAGCTGGGCAAATTTCTCCTGATATGTAGTACCAAATTCTTGAAGTTCAGAGACCTGCTTACGCAGAGTGGTCCATTGCGGACTCCATAGTGTGGCTGATTATTCTGTAACAGTCCTACAGGCTCACCTGTGTCAGAGGACCGCTGGCTGGAGGTAGGAGTGGAGCCCAGTGGCAAGGACCACAGGCAGGTAGTAAGCGTGGTCAGACAATCCGGATGGCAACGGTGGTAGCAGTTCAGTAGGTAGGGATAAGGCAGAAGAGTAGTCGGTAGGCAGGCGGTAGGTCAGGGCAGGCGGCAGTAAGCGTGGTCAGACAATCCGGATGGCAACGGTGGTAGTAGTTCAGTAGGTAGGGATAAGGCAGAAGAGTAGTCGGTAGGCAATTCCTGGTCAGCAGTGGACTTCCAGCAGTAGCAAGAGCAACAGATGAGGAGAAGCTTGATCAAGGCTCAGGAGCTCAATAATCAGCAAGTTAGAGTGCAGGGGGCTGGACTTATATAGGGAAGTACCAGGTGTGGGGAATCAAGGGTGATGAGCAAGGCTTGGCAAGACTGAGGTTAACTAATAGGTTTCAGGGAGGAATGTCCAGAGAGGATGGTAGCCTAGTAAGCAGGGCTACTGCCTGGGATGTGGCTGGTCATGGGTTCGAATCCCAACACAGGGTTTCCCAAGGGCATCCACCTAGCCCTTCCCCAGCGGTGGAAGACATAGAATGCACTGACGCACAACCACTTATGTTTCCTGATGATGAGGACATGGGAATACCACCTCAGCACGTCTCTGATGATGACGAAACACAGGTGCCAACTGCTGCGTCTTTCTGCAGTGTGCAGACTGAACAGGAGGTCAGGGATCAAGACTGGGTGGAAGACGATGCAGGGGACGATGAGGTCCTAGACCCCACATGGAATGAAGGTTGTGCCACTGACTTTCACAGTTCCGAGGAAGAGGCAGTGGTGAGACCGAGCCAACAGAGTAGCAAAAGAGGGAGCAGTGGGCAAAAGCAGAACACCCGCCGCCAAGAGACTCTGCCTGCTACTGACCGCTGCCATCTGGGACCGAGCACCCCAAAGGCAGCTTCAAGGAGTTCCCTGGCATGGCACTTCTTCAAACAATGTGCTGACGACAAGACCCGAGTGGTTTGCACGCTGTGCCATCAGAGCCTGAAGCGAGGCATTAACATTTTGAACCTTAGCACAACCTGCATGACCAGGCGCCTGCATGCAAAGCATGAACTGCAGTGGAGTAAACACCTTAAACCAAGGAAGTCACTCAGGCTCCCCCTGCTACCTCTTCTGCTGCTGCCGCCTCGGACTCTTCTGCTGCTGCCACCTCGGCCTCTTCCTCCGCCTCTGGAGGAACGTTGGCACCTGCCGCCCAGCAAACAGGGGATGTACCACCAACACCACCACCTCCGTCACCAAGCGTCTCAACCATGTCACACGCCAGCGTTCAGCTCTCCATCTCACAAACATTTGATAGAAAGCGTAAATTCCCACCTAGCCACCCTCGATCCCTGGCCCTGAATGCCAGCATTTCTAAACTACTGGCCTATGAAATGCTGTCATTTAGGCTGGTGGACACAGACAGCTTCAAACAGCTCATGTCGCTTGCTGTCCCACAGTATGTTGTTCCCAGCCGGCACTACTTCTCCAAGAGAGCCGTGCCTTCCCTGCACAACCAAGTATCCGATAAAATCAAGTGTGCACTGCGCAACGCCATCTGTGGCAAGGTCCACCTAACCACAGATACGTGGACCAGTAAGCACGGCCAGGGACGCTATATCTCCCTAACTGCACACTGGGTAAATGTAGTGGCAGCTGGGCCCCAGGCGGAGAGCTGTTTGGCGCACGTCCTTCCGCCGCCAAGGATCGCAGGGCAACATTCTTTGCCTCCTGTTGCCACCTCCTCCTTCTCGGCTTCCTCCTCCTCTTCTTCCACCTGCTCATCCAGTCAGCCACACACCTTCACCACCAACTTCAGCACAGCCCGGGGTAAACGTCAGCAGGCCATTCTGAAACTCATATGTTTGGGGGACAGGCCCCACACCGCACAGGAGTTGTGGCGGGGTATAGAACAACAGACCGACGAGTGGTTGCTGCCGGTGAGCCTCAAGCCCGGCCTGGTGGTGTGTGATAATGGGCGAAATCTCGTTGCAGCTCTGGGACTAGCCAATTTGACGCACATCCCTTGCTTGGCGCATGTGCTGAATTTGGTGGTGCAGAAGTTCATTCACAACTACCCCGACATGTCAGAGCTGCTGCATAAAGTGCGGGCCGTCTGTTCGCGCTTCCGGCGTTCACATCCTGCTGCTGCTCGCCTGTCTGCGCTACAGCGTAACTTCGGCCTTCCCGCTCACCGCCTCATATGCGACGTGCCCACCAGGTGGAACTCCACCTTGCACATGCTGGACAGACTGTGCGAGCAGCAGCAGGCCATAGTGGAGTTTCAGCTGCAGCACGCACGGGTCAGTCGCACTACAGAACAGCACCACTTCACCACCAATGACTGGGCCTCCATGCGAGACCTGTGTGCCCTGTTGCGCTGTTTCGAGTACTCCACCAACATGGCCAGTGGCGATGACACCGTTATCAGCGTTACAATACCACTTCTATGTCTCCTTGAGAAAACACTTAGGGCGATGATGGAAGAGGAGGTGGCCCAGGAGGAGGAGGAGGAGGAGGAGGAAGAGGGGTCATTTTTAGCACTTTCAGGCCAGTCTCTTCGAAGTGACTCAGAGGGAGGTTTTTGGCAACAGCAGAGGCCAGGTACAAATGTGGCCAGCCAGGGCCCACTACTGGAGGACGAGGAGGACGAGGATGAGGAGGAGGTGGAGGAGGATGAGGATGAAGCATGGTCACAGCGGGGTGGCACCCAACGCAGCTCGGGTCCATCACTGGTGCGTGGCTGGGGGGAAAGGCAGGACGATGACGATACGCCTCCCACAGAGGACAGCTTGTCCTTACCCCTGGGCAGCCTGGCACACATGAGCGACTACATGCTGCAGTGCCTGCGCAACGACAGCAGAGTTGCCCACATTTTAACCTGTGCAGACTACTGGGTTGCCACCCTGCTGGATCCACGCTACAAAGACAATGTGCCCACCTTACTTCCTGCACTGGAGCGTGATAGGAAGATGCGCGAGTACAAGCACACGTTGGTAGACGCGCTACTGAGAGCATTCCCAAATGTCACAGGGGAACAAGTGGAAGCCCAAGGCCAAGGCAGAGGAGGAGCAAGAGGTCGCCAAGGCAGCTGTGTCACGGCCAGCTCCTCTGAGGGCAGGGTTAGCATGGCAGAGATGTGGAAAACTTTTGTCAACACGCCACAGCTAACTGCACCACCACCTGATACGCAACGTGTTAGCAGGAGGCAACATTTCACTAACATGGTGGAACAGTACGTGTGCACACCCCTCCACGTACTGACTGATGGTTCGGCCCCATTCAACTTCTGGGTCTCTAAATTGTCCACGTGGCCAGAGCTAGCCTTTTATGCCTTGGAGGTGCTGGCCTGCCCGGCGGCCAGCGTTTTGTCTGAACGTGTATTCAGCACGGCAGGAGGCGTCATTACAGACAAACGCAGCCGCCTGTCTACAGCCAATGTGGACAAGCTGACGTTCATAAAAATGAACCAGGCATGGATCCCACAGGACCTGTCCGTCCCTTGTCCAGATTAGACATTAACTACCTCCCCATAACCATATATTATTGGACTCCAGGGCACTTCCTCATTCAATCCTATTTTTATTTTCATTTTACCATTATATTGCGAGGCTACCCAAAGTTAAATGAACCTCTCCTCTGCCTGTGTGCTAGGCCTAAATATATGCCAATGGACTGTTGCAGTGGTGGCTGACGTGAAGCCTCATTCTCTGCTATGACATGCAGACTGATTCTCTGCTGACATGAAGACAGATTCTCTGTTACGGGACCTCCCTCCTCTGCCTGGGTGCTGGGCCTAAATATATGCCAATGGACTGTTGCAGTGGTGGCTGACATGAAGCCTGATTCTCTGCTATGACATGCAGACTAATTCTCTGCTGACATGAAGCCAGATTGTCTGTTACGGGACCTCTCTCCTCTGCCTGGGTGCTGGGCCTAAATTTATGACAATGGACTGTTGCAGTGGTGGCTGACGTGAAGCCTGATTCTCTGCTATGACATGCAGACTGATTCTCTGCTGACATGAAGCCAGATTGTCTGTTACGGGACCTCTCTGCTCTGCCTGTGTGCTAGGCCTAAATATATGCCAATGGACTGTTGCAGTGGTGGCTGACGTGAAGCCTGATTCTCTGCTATGACATGCAGACTGATTCTCTGCTGACATGAAGCCAGATTGTCTGTTACGGGACCTCTCTGCTCTGCCTGTGTGCTAGGCCTAAATATATGCCAATGGACTGTTGCAGTGGTGGGTGACGTGAAGCCTCATTCTCTGCTATGACATGCAGACTGATTCTCTGCTGACATGAAGACAGATTCTCTGTTACGGGACCTCCCTCCTCTGCCTGGGTGCTGGGCCTAAATATATGCCAATGGACTGTTGCAGTGGTGGCTGACATGAAGCCTGATTCTCTGCTATGACATGCAGACTAATTCTCTGCTGACATGAAGCCAGATTGTCTGTTACGGGACCTCTCTCCTCTGCCTGGGTGCTGGGCCTAAATTTATGACAATGGACTGTTGCAGTGGTGGCTGACGTGAAGCCTGATTCTCTGCTATGACATGCAGACTGATTCTCTGCTGACATGAAGCCAGATTGTCTGTTACGGGACCTCTCTGCTCTGCCTGTGTGCTAGGCCTAAATATATGCCAATGGACTGTTGCAGTGGTGGCTGACGTGAAGCCTCATTCTCTGCTATGACATGCAGACTGATTCTCTGCTGACATGAAGCCAGATTGTCTGTTACGGGACCTCTCTGCTCTGCCTGTGTGCTAGGCCTAAATATATGCCAATGGACTGTTGCAGTGGTGGGTGACGTGAAGCCTCATTCTCTGCTATGACATGCAGACTGATTCTCTGCTGACATGAAGCCAGATTCTCTGTTACGGGACCTCTCTCCTCTGCCTGTGTGTGTGCTGGGCCTAAATATATGCCAATGGACTGTTGCAGTGGTGGCTGACGTGAAGCCTGATTCTCTGCTATGACATGCAGACTGATTCTCTGCTGACATGAAGCCAGATTGTCTGTTACGGGACCTCTCTCCTCTGCCTGTGTGTGTGCTGGGCCTAAATATATGCCAATGGACTGTTGCAGTGGTGGCTGACGTGAAGCCTGATTCTCTGCTATGACATGCAGACTAATTCTCTGCTGACATGAAGACAGATTCTCTGTTACGGGACCTCTCTCCTCTGCCTGGGTGCCGGGGCCTAAATATCTGAGAATGGACTGTTCCAGTGGTGGGTGACGGGAAGCCAGATTCTCTGCTATGGAACCTCTCTCCAATTGATTTTGGTTAATTTTTATTTATTTAATTTTTATTTTAATTAATTTCCCTATCCACATTTGTTTGCAGGGGATTTACCTACATGTTGCTGCCTTTTGCAGCCCTCTAGCCCTTTCCTGGGCTGTTTTACAGCCGTTTTAGTGCCGAAAAGTTCGGGTCCCCATTGACTTCAATGGGGTTCGGGTTCGGGACGAAGTTCGGATCGGGTTCGGATCCCGAACCCGAACATTTCCGGGATGTTCGGCCGAACTTCTCGAACCCGAACATCCAGGTGTTCGCTCAACTCTAGTCTGTAGTTAGAGCATTGTTTGGGGTCTTTCCCTTCCTTAGGAATCAATGTGATATGAGCTACGGTCATATCTCTTGAAAGTGGGATTCCACATAATGTCTGATTACAAACTTCTAAAAGGTGAGGTAGGAGAAGCTCTTGGAAAGTTTTATAATATGAGATCAGGAGGCCATCGGGACCTGGGCTCTTTCCTGGGGGCATTTGGTGTATTGCATTTTTAAGTTCAATTAGGGTAAAAGGGGCTTCTAAGTTTTATTTCTATTCAGTAGATATAGAGGGAATATTGGACGAATCCAGAAAGGCTAGGATGGCGGATGCACGTGTTTCTGGCGTTACAGGGGAGGTAAGATTGTAAAGGTTATTATAAAATGAACGGAATTGTGCAGCAATCTGGTGGACTGAGAAGATTGGATTGCCTTCAGGCGAGGACAATTGATGGATAAAGTTAGCGGTTCTCCTCTTCTTAATCCTGCTCATTAGAAACTTGGTGGCCTTGTCACCATGGGCAAAAAACTTGTGCTGTGTGTTCATGTAATATTTGGCCGCCTTAGTTATTAAGAGGGACTTAGGTTTTGCCCTATATTCCGACAGTTCCTGTAAATGACAATCAGGGGGTCTGTTTTATGCCGAGATTCAAGGCTCTGAATTTTTTAAGCACTTCGTCGATGGCTTTTTCCCTCAGTCTTTTTTGATGGGACCCAATGTTAATAAATTGACCCCTGATGACGGGCTTATGTGCGTCCCAAAGGGTATTATCAGAAATGTCGGGGCGTTAATTTAGGGAGAAGTATTCTGTAATGTGCTTAAAGACTAAGTCTACCGAATCTTGGTAACCTAGGTGGGACTCGTTTAACCGCCAATTAAAGGAGGAGGGACTTTCATTAGGGGCTAGTACTTGGGTATAGATGGGAGAGTGGTCCGAGATGTGAATGGAGCCTATCGATGAGTCACTGCACAGATGCAGATGCTCCTTAGAGATGAACAAGTAGTCTAAGCGGTGATATGTACCATGCATTGGAGAGTAGAACGTGTAATCCAGGGTATTGGGGTGGTGGGTCCGCCAGATATCTATCAATTGGAGATTCCATAAGTTATTCCTGATATATTTAAGGGATTTGCCGGAATGGGTCGATTTATGCGAGGATACATCTAATTGTGGGAATAGGGCAACATTTAAGTCACCTCCCAATATCACTATTCCCTCCTTAAAAGAGTCAATGATTGGGAACAGGTTAGAGAACCATTGGGATTGATTTGAGTTGGGGGCATATAAGTTTATAAAGGTATACGTTTGTGAACCTATGGTACCCTTGAGTAAAATATACCTTCCGTCAGGGTCTAACACTTGGTCAACGTGGTTAAAGGGGATCCTCCTCTGAAACCCTATGCTAACCCCTCCGGATGCTGAAGAGTTGGGGTAGTGGTTGAAACGGAAGTGCGTCTCTTGGAGGAACACCACTCTTGCACCTGCTTTTCTTAGAATGGTAAAGATCTGACTCCTTTTTAATGGGGAGTGAAAGCCTTTAACATTATAAGAAGCTATGTGTAAATCAACCATTGAGAGGGGTGTGTGTGAATTTACCTTTTAGCTGATGGTGTATCCTCCAAGAGAGTGGGTAAATATCGCGGGTCTCCGTCTTTTGGTGTAAAATCGGAACCATATAATCGCGGGGATCACATAGTACTAGAAAAAAAATCATGTACCTTGGGAGGACACAGAACAAAACATATTAAACCAACAAGAAAAAGTAGGTCAAGCATAATTATATATGCATTATACATGAGGGGGTAGTTGGTCAAGTGACCGGGAAGGAGGTTACATAACAGTAGAGCCAAAGGGATATCAGCGAGAATGGATCTAGCCTTGACGCTGGACCCATAGGGGGCAACAGGAAATATAATCATTCTAAAACAGTATCTTTCAGATGATTACAAGAGCATAACATCTAACTGAAGACGTAACCTTTGTGATCAGGAACAAAGTGCAGTCCCAGCTATTGATCTTGAGAAAGGCTCCTGGGAGTGAGATGGTGGCCTCTTTTCCTGGACCGTGAGGACTTCGGGGTACGCATTATCTCGAAGGGAGCCACTTTAGGGAGGTCCGGCAGGTCACCCAGGTCTTGAAAGAATTCCCAGTTGTCAATAGGCATAGGAGAAACGAAAGCTGCGAGATCAGAGTAGGATGAGATGTTGATCCTTTGTCCTGAATAGGAGAATGAGAGTCCGAAGGGGTAGGTCCATCGGTATATAACTTTGTTGGACCGGAGCCAGTCGGTCAAGGGTTTAAGAGCCCTGCGTTTTTTCAATGTAGAAGGGGCTAAGTCCTGGTAAATTTCCAACCTAGACTCCTCATAGGCTAGGTCAGGGTGATTACGTGCGGCTTCCAGGATGGCGGACTTTACAGGAAAGTTTAAAAACTTACAAATAATGTCCCTAGGTGGTTCAGTAGGTTTGGGTTTAGGGTGAAGGGCTCTGTGAGCCCGTTCAATGACCACATTTTGCTTGAAGTCGGGACCCAGTAACGAGCCGCATATGTTGAGGATAGCCGCAGGTATGTCGCTCGGCAGTACCGACTCAGGAACCCCTCTAAACCTTAAGTTATTGCGGCGCCCCCTGTTTTCTTGATCTTCAAGGGCACTATGAAGCTCATTTAGGTGGGCAGTGCAACGGCGGAGTGAGGCCGATACCGCAGTTTGGTGAGTTAAGGATGCGATTTGGTGG
This sequence comes from Bufo gargarizans, assembly GCF_014858855.1. NCBI lineage: Eukaryota > Metazoa > Chordata > Amphibia > Anura > Bufonidae > Bufo > Bufo gargarizans. Next base: position 186,846 of record NW_025334613.1, on the reverse strand, counting down.
GATTCCAGTGTCTCCACCCGCTCCCCAATATGTCTCACCTCTTGCCTGCATGCCGACAGCTCCGTAAGAATAGGTTCCATTACCCTGTTAAGGGCTCGATCTAAGTATTTTCTTGTCAGGGTAGATCGGAGCTAGCCTGGATATCCTCCGCTTCGCTTTCTCCCTCTGAGTGAGCAAGAGCGCGCTTCGGTGCCTTGGGCTGTGAAACCAGCGCCATTTTGGATTCTCTAGATGCGACTGTGGCGGCCGCTTTCTTGAGAAATTTCTCCATATCTCCACCTGCAATCTGACCCTTTGGGGTAGCAAGATGTTCTCCTTGCTTAGGGTTCCCGATTTTCACCATTCTCGCTCGTTTGTGCTGCAAAATGCTGGTGTTAGAGACAAACCTCCTAGCAGAGTAGTGAACTATGCGTCCATCTCCGTCTGGAGCAAGCTCCGCCACCCTTTCCACCCAATCTTCATCAACTTTTACTGTTATGGGAAAAATTTATGAATCCATTATTTTTACATAATCTGGGTTTGAAAACAAATTTCCTCTCGAGATTTTCCCACTCTTCCTAATGATATCTTATCATTTGTGAGGTCTCCAGACCATGTAGCTGACTCATTTCCTTTTATCACGATACTCCAGTATAATACATCTATCGATGTACACTCCCATGTGCCTGTTCTATTGTTATGTGTGAATGTTCCTTGTTATTGAGTGAACTTGGTCCTGCTGTTGCATGTAATTCAATGTGTGTATCATGTCTGAAGTGTAATTCAATACAACAGTTAACGCCATAACCCACGCAAAGACTTCCGGAAATGTCTCTGGAATTATCTTGAATTTGTTCTTCCAGAAAATCCTCAAGACGAAATCCTCTTCTTCTTCGTGCAAGGATTGAAGTCTCTGTATCATGGTCACTCTTTTTATCATGAAAGAATTCTGCGAATGTAGTTGTGAACATCATCATCAACAATGACATTCTCACCATGAAACCATGTTTTTCTGAAGACATCTTTTTCCGTTGTAGAATGCATATTCCATGAAGAATTTAATTCCCTATGAAGAAAAGCAGTATCATTATTTTGGTACATACAATTTACATTGATCAACATGTACCCACAATTTATGTTGTCTGCGAGTATTCTTTAAAGCATTTGGTGCTCTTTGAACCAAAATCATTACTTGTCCCATAGTATCAATGATTTCAAAGGGACCTTCCCAATTACTTTCCCAAGGTCCACTCTTCCTGAAGGTCTTAATCATTACAAAAGTACCTTTCACAAATTTAGAAGAGTGAGGTGGTATCATGCGTTGCATTTTGGATGCAGCATATGGAAGAATTGTACTTAAATTCTCCTGTAATAACTGTAACCACCTGGACCTTGCTACTGCATCTTTTTGAGGAGTAGACAAGAATGGTTCGTTTGGGAAAATTAATGACATTGTTCTTCCCGTCATTAATTCAATTGTGTCGTAGAGGAAACAGTTCCTCTTATACTCATCAGTACAAAGGGCACTGCATCAACCCATGTATTCCCTTTGTCTAATAACATTTTAGCAATCCTTGTCTTAATTGTTCTGTTCATTCTTTCCACAATGCCTGCAGATTGTGGGTGATACGATACATGGAACTGTTGTTTTACGCCTAGAATAGCACAAACTGTTTGCATGATTTTACCTGTAAAATGACTTCCTCTGTCAGAGGTAATCATTCTTGGGATCCCCCAAGTACAAAACCCATGATTCATCAATGCCCTTGCTGTAGACAGAGCATCATCCTTCCTGACAGGTAAGATCTCTACCCATTTTGAAAATACATCCACCACCACTAATGCATACCTGAGTCCATGTTTACCTGAAGGTAGAGGACCTATGTAGTCTATCTGTAATGTAGATCAAGGACCATCTGCAGGTGCAATTCGTAAAAGTGGAGGCTTTTGTCCTTTAGGTCGTGGGTTGACTTGAGCACAAATGAGACATGACTGAACAACATCTTGTATAAGTTAAATCCACGGCACTCCGAAAGTTTTTTGCAAAATAAAATTTCACATTTTAATTCTTAGTATACAGAATATCACCCTGCCTACAGACCCCGCTGAAGAAGGTCCCACAGACCGAAACGTTCGGGAATTATCTGATATGGCATAATACTTACTATATGTAAATGAATTGCACTGGATGTACATTAATGATATTCTGTATACTAATACTGTCTAAGCCACTCTCACAGGCACCCACACTGGATACAAGGTGTGCAGAGTACATATTTATCTAATTGAACAACATCTTGGACAGTCTTCTCCATTTTGTCCCAGTAAAATTTCTCTTTGAGAACTCCTAACAATTTTTCCTGACCCAAATGACCTAAACTCTCATGATTGTATTTGGTGAATTCAATTTGTAAGTGTTTTGGGACAACAGGATGCAATTCCCCCTTACAGTCATGACACAAAACCCCGTTTTCACAAACAAAGGGAGGTTTTAGATCAACCTGAGAAGTAGCAATGGATGAATCCTTTGCTTGTTCTTCTGCAAAAGAAGGCAAATGCGTGTCTGTTTTCCTAACTGGTAAAGCTTTCAAAGATTCAGTTTCTCCCTCCAACTTTCCTGTCTTAGCTGCTTCCTTAGCCTATACATCTACAGTATTGTTTCCAATAACTAGCTCATGTTTGCCTTTTTTATGTGCGGGAACTTTGACTATAGCATAGCCATTAGGATTTTTAGTAGCCAACTTCCTTCCCAGTGTGTGTGTGAGTCACTGGGTGTGTCTGACCGTTGGGTGTGGCCTCTTGGCCTATAAAGCCTCTGTCTTTGGCTTGGCTCAGTAGGTTGCTTCAGCCAGGCATAGCTGGAGCAGCCTACTGAGCCAAGCCAAAGACAGAGGCTTTATAGGCCTAAGAGGCCACACCCAACGGTCAGACACACCCAGTGACTCACACACACACTGGGAAGGGAGTTAACCCTTCCAGCACCAGGGAAGGGAAAACACCACTTAAAGGGGAAGTGCACACAATACAAGAAACACAGTGTACACCATACACATACACCTAACATAAAGGAAGTCAGGTGAGACCGCATGCCACAGCAGCAAGCTGCCTAGCGACGCTCAGGCTGCTCTGCTGCACACACACTTCCACAACTAGTTGCCCGCGGCAACCACAAGTGAGGCCACAACCAGCGACCCACACTTGTGGTTGAAACCCAAACTAAACAGCAGGCAACCGCATGCGGTAAAGGAGTCACGGTCATAGCCATGGCCGTGACACTAACTCTGCTCTCTGAGCTGAATAGTGTCCTGGTAGCCTATGCTGAACCGCATAACCCTTCTCAGGATGCCAGATAGCATAACCTGAATAGTATTTTCCCTCTGACCAGAATATGGAGCCGTCTACGAACACTGGTTCATCAACGTTCTCTGCATCTCTTCTGAAAATAGATGAATTTGGTTCACAAAATGTCTCTAAGCACTCATGCACTTTCCCTTCATACTGCATTAGTTGAGGAAGTACATACTTGGCTTTATGATCAATCTCAATTTGCTTTGATGATAAAGACAACAACCAATGTGCAAATCTTTGATGTGACACACCCGGGATGTTTTTCTCAAGGAGAAGTTTTAATGTGGAGTGAGGAGTCTGCAGAATGATTTTGTTAAATCCAACTATGTGTTCTGTTTTACACAGCCGTGTCTGAGGTATGAACCTGCAAAGCAAAAGGTGCCAGAGGCATAGCCGTTATCAATGATGGAGAGTTTTGCATATTTCTCTTTAAAAGTTCAAATGCCTCCTGTTGTTCCTCTTCCCATGGTCCAAAAGAGTCATCATCATTATTTTTCAAGAGATCATATAGAGGCTTAGCTTTTTCTGCAAGCCCTTCTATGAATTCTCTGGAAAAGTTTACCAGACCCCAAAAATGTCTTAGAGCCTTGTGTGATGGAATGGGAAGAGAAGCAATAGCTTCAATCCTTTCTTGAAGAGGCTGTCTCTTTCCTGGACTGATTAACGCTCCAAGATATCTCACTTTATTTTGCAACAACTTGACTTTTTGGGTATTCAATTTCAAACCTGCTTCGTGCAACAATGAAAACAATTCTGCTAAGAGAGACAAATGGAACTTTCTATCCTCAGTGGCTAAAAGAATATCATCAACATATTGCAACAGACAATCGGGTCTTGAAAATTTGGACAATACTTTTGCTACTGCCTGATGAAATATGCTAGGTGATAAATGCGCTCCTTGAGGCAATCTGCAAAATACATATTGCTCATCCATGAAAGAACATGCAAACTTGTATTGACAACTCTTTGCAAGAGGAATGCTAAAAAAAACATTACTGATGTCTAAAACAGAGAAAAACTTTGCCTTAGCATTCAGTCGTGCCACATTTGGGGTATACTTATTCAGCAGTCTTAGGTCCAATAACATTCGGTATGAACCATCAGGCTTCACGTACACCACAAAGGATTGTTCGTTACTGAATTAGCTTTTCTAATGACACCCTGATCAAGCAGTTCCTGTATGATTTTAGACATGGGACCAATTGATTCAGGTGGCAATTTGTACTGCTTTTGGGGAGGAGGATCTCTCCCCTCCACATTCAATACTTCTCTCATTGTGCCCACATCATTTCTGAATTGTGCCCACAAAGAAGGAGTACATTGTACAATTCCTTTTAAAACTTCATCATCACCAGTGTCTGGCCACAAATGTTCTGAAGAAACAACTTCAGTTAAGCTAACAGTCCCAACCTGACTGTATACGGTGGGATCAATGACTACAGGTTTAGATCCATCAACATCTTTCCAGATCCTCTTATTCCCTAAGTCAATGACCCAACCCCATTTCTTCATGATGTCAGTTCCTATGATGTTTTCAGAGTTAGTACTCTGCCAAATGTCAATTTCAGTTTTCAGATAGCCAGGTATTTCCAAACCCACATTCTGAGCTAAAGTCTCTTTAGTGCCGCTCTTTCCACTAAAACCTACAATTGTACAAACCGGTGCATTTGGTGTTAGAGGCAGGTCCTGATTAGTCACGCTTAATTGAGCTCCTGTGTCAATGAGAAATGTCACCTCTTTGCCCTGTAAAGATCCCTTTACAAAAGTTCTCCCGCACTCATCTAATGAAACTGGAGCTACTAGTTCCAAAGGACGAGAGGTCAGAGTTCGTCCTAGTCATGGGGAAGGTAACAAACCAGTTGTCCCCTCAATCTTATCACCATAAGATTTCCCCTTGTACATTGTGTTATTCAATGTTAATTCCCTAATTTGTCGTATTAGAGGTGCACACGGTGACTGTGACTGATCCTGCTCTGGAGAAGGAGCTGTCGGCACAAAACCATTTTCTTTCCCTGAATTTTGTGTCTCGCTAAAGAATTTCCTACATTGCCATTTTAAATGTCCTATTTTCCCACAATGATAACAAGTAACTTGTCCTCTGTGAAACGACACCTTTCCTTTCTGTTTGGAATATTCTCCTTTCATGGGACGGTTTGGTTTACGATGACTTGAATTAGTTCCCTGTTTTTCATCCTTCTTTTGGACAGCAACAACTTTGGCCTTTACACTACTTTGTTTCATCAATCTCCTAATCTGATCAGTAAATGTCGCTGCCTCTTGAAGACTAAGCTTTCCTAATGCTAACTCCCTGGAGACTGGATCAAGGTATTTCAATCTTTTTACAAATGACTTTATCATCGAGGTGGGTTCAGAATCCTCCTCAATTTCCATGACCATTCTATAAGCCTGTTCAAATTTTATTAAGAATGCAAATGGGTCATCCTGTAAAGTTGGCTTTAACATGTCAAGGATTTCAGATGTAGGAGTAAATTCTCCAGTAGTAAATAAAAGTAGTTGCCTCAATCGATCTGCTGGGATACTATGTATTATTTCACGCTCATCATTAGTGATGAGCGGCAGGGGCAATATTCGAATTCGCGATATTTCGCGAATATTTGGGCGAATATTCGCCATATATTCGAGAATTCGCGAATTCATGATCTCCAGGTATTATTTTCTTGATTGCGAAAATTCGCATAAAATTCGCATACAAATTTTCGCATACAAATTCGCATGGACTGGTATTTTCACAAAAAACGAATATTCGCAATTACGAATATATTTTGCGAAATTCGAAATATTCGCGAATTCTCGAAGTGCCGATATTCGCGATTAAAATTCGCAATTCGAATATTCGTGATCAACACTACTCATCATTTGTTCTTGGCGTGGTCTCTAATCTCCTTGCCATATGTGAGGGAATCCATACTTTAAATACTTTATTTTCTGTTCATTATTAAGGTTAAACTTATCAGTATTAGATTCAAAGATATCAGCATTGTGACATGCATCCAGTATAAGTTGGGATATCTTTAGTAATTTTCATTAATTGATCATGTATTTTTAAATCTAGTTTGGCCGCCCTATCATGTAATTTCCTCCTCCTGACTTCCTCAGCCTCTATGTCTTCATCTACATCAGCTGGACTTGTGTCGGGATGGTAGGACGCACCCGTATCTCTGCCACTTTTTGTAACAACAGAAACTGTTTTCATACTGTGGCGTAATTTTGATATTAGTTGTGTCCTAGTTTCCATCTGATCTTCCAGATCTTCTATGTGTTGTGCCAAAATGTGACAATTTAGACAATCATTAAAATCAACCTCCTCTAAATGTTCCTGTGTGTCAGTATTATGTGTATCCTTATTATTCACACATATACTATGTGTCTGATTCTGTGGCTACCTGTCTTCAATAACTAATGTATTGAATATTTTGACCATATGTAACACATTTCTAAGTTTCTTTTGTAATTTATCTATAAATAACAACTTTTTATCAATTCTTTTGTTCTCCTCTTCACATTGACTATATAAACTTGCCCATAGTTGTGCATTAGTATGAAATACTCACAACTCTAAACTCCAATTTACTTTTATCAGAATAAGAATCAAGAAATTCCATTACTTACTCAGGTACAATGTCCTCGATGTCCCCTTCGCGTCTTGTTCTACAGTCTATGGAAGGATCCCTGTGTACTTTCTTCACAGGCCTCCGTCTGTAATACGTCTGGGAAGTGACACTTTGAACACGTGCAACAGATGTATGGCTCACTCCTTCTTGTATAAGTTTGTTTTTGTTGATTTCCTGAAGCTTGTAATAATAATTACTTAGTAGACCCCCCTTTCCAAGCAGAAAGAAAAATCAGAAAAAATCCGATCCTGGCTCGCCATTTGTTAAATATCGTCCAGCATGTCTTAATTTTGTAAGAGATGCTTCAGAAGGAGCCAACAAAATATGGAGAGATCTTGATGAAAGATAAAAGTTTAAAGGATTTAATTCGCATAAAAAGAAACGGTTACAAAGTTTAGGAAGAGAAAAAGAAAGCACAGCAGATGAATCTCAAAAGGTAACAGGCAAGCAATAAACCAATTTAAAACGAGAGAAGAAAGTAATTCCGTTAAAGTAACGTGTATGTGTGAATGTGTGTGTGTAGAGAGCAACAGGTGTCTTGTCAAAGAATGCTCTCCCAATGTCATGAGACAAAGCTGGTTGACTCTCCATAGAGTTACATTGTATCCTAAATTTACCATTCTAACAGACATACAGTACAGACCAAAAGTTTGGACACACCTTCTCATTCAAAGAGTTTTCTTTATTTTCATGACTATGAAAATTGTAGATTCACACTGAAGGCATCAAAACTATGTATTAGCACATGTGGAATTATATACATAACAAAAAAGTGTGAAACAACTGAAAATATGTCATATTCTAGGTTCTTCAAAGTAGCCTCCTTTTGCTTTGATTACTGCTTTGCACACTCTTGGCATTCTCTTGATGAGCTTCAAGAGGTAGTCACCTGAAATGGTCTTCACTTCACAGGTGTGCCCTGTCAGGTTTAATAAGTGGGATTTCTTGCCTTATAAATGGGGTTGGGACCATCAGTTGCGTTGAGGAGAAGTAAGGTGGATACACAGCTGATAGTCCTACTGAATAGACTGTTAGAATTTGTATTATGGCAAGAAAAAAGCAGCTAAGTAAAGAAAAACGAGTGGCCATCATTACTTTAAGAAATGAAGGTCAGTCAGTCCGAAAAATTGGGAAAACTTTGAAAGTGGCCCCAAGTGCAGTCACAAAAACCATCAAGCGCTACAAAGAAATTGGCTCACATGCGGACCGCCCCAGGAAAGGAAGACCAAGAGTCACCTCTGCTGCGGAGGATAAGTTCATCCGAGTCACCAGTCTCAGAATTTGCAGGTTAACAGCAGCTCAGATTAGAGACCAGGTCAATGCCACCCAGAGTTCTAGCAGCAGACACATCTCTAGAACAACTGTTAAGAGGAGACTGTGTGAATCAGGCCTTCATGGTAGAATATCTGCTAGCAAACCACTGCCAAGGACAGGCAACAAGCAGAAGAGACTGGTTTGGGCTAAAGAACACAAGGAATTAGACCAGTGGAAATCTGTGCTTTGGTCTGATGAGTCCAAATTTGAGATCTTTGGTTCCAACCACCGTGTCTTTGTGCGATGCAGAAAAGGTGAACGGATGGACTCTACATGCCTGGTTCCCACCGTGAAGCATGGAGGAGGAGGTGTGATGGTGTGGGGGTGCTTTGCTGGTGACACTGTTGGGGATTTATTCAAAATTGAAGGCATACTGAACCAGCATGGCTACCACAGCATCTTGCAGCGGCATGCTATTCCATCCGGTTTGCGTTTAGTTGGACCATCATTTATTTTTCAACAGGACAATGACCCCAAACACACCTCCAGGCTGTGTAAGGGCTATTTGACCATGAAGAAGAGTGATGGGGTGCTGCGCCAGATGACCTGGACTCCACAGTCACCGGACTTGAACCCAATCAAGATGGTTGGGGGTGAGCTGGACCGCAGAGTGAAGGCAAAAGGGCCAACAAGTGCTAAGCATCTCTGGGAACTCCTTCAAGACTGTTGGAAGACCATTTCAGGTGACTACCTCTTGAAGCTCATCAAGAGAATGCCAAGAGTGTGCAAAGCAGTAATCAAAGCAAAATGTGGCTACTTTGAAGAACCTATAATATGACAAATTTTCAGGTGTTTTACACTTTTTTGTTATGTATATAATTCCACATGTGTTAATTCATAGTTTTGATGCCTTCAGTGTGAATCTACAATTTTCATAGTCATGAAAATAAAGAAAACTCTTTGAATGAGAAGGTGTGTCCAAACTTTTGGTATGTACTGTATATGGTTAACAAGTAAAACCCTTTACATCATGATTTTCTAAGTATTCCTTATTTGTAAAACTAATAATAATATGCTGAGGAGGAGGATTCCTAACCTTTCCAAATACTATTGTCATCTCAAGAACTGTCAAAATTGACACTTCACACAAGTGCTGACCTTTCATTGTCCTTAAAATACCCTATCCTACTAAAAAGTGTTAATATGTTATTTTACAGTGTATATGCCTAATTTTTCTGGCCTCTAGTGCTGCACTGTGGCTGCAAAAAAACAAACAAAAAAAAAGGCACATACATGTGTCAATTCCCCTTCGTGATCGTTACCTTGTTGTGGTGAAGAGGCTTGCGTATCACAATGAAGCGACCACCTCTATGAGTGTGTTGGCAATGGCAATGTTGGCACACCCCAGATGATGAGGTCGTTGCTTCATTGCGAACAGACCAAAAGCGATCGGCTGGATAATTTTGCATAGAAAAAACTTTAATTTTCTTTGTGATCATCTAAGGTGATCATTAAAGCCTACTAGGCCAACAATGGGCCCACACTGCAGAATCATTGTTTTCTGGGTCACTTAACTGTCACTGAACTACCTCAGCATGACCATAGGCTTTGAAAAACCCCATCGCCTGCAATCTCCCAAGCGTGCGCACGAGCACAGTCATCACTACACCAAGATTGACACATAGAGGAATAAAATTTATGTCATGAGTGTGTCAACTATTGACAACTCTTTGCGGTTGTCTAAAATCTATTCCATACACGTCCCCTGATAGGGGACGTAACAGGGATTAAACTGATAGGAATAGTACTACTTAACATACCACTCATATCTGGTGGCACAGTACATTGCACGCGCAGTGCCCCAAATTGGAAGTGGGAGGACCAACCAAGCATCTTTTTCCATCTCCCGGTTCCTAAAATCTATTCCAAAGACCGGCCCCTGATAGGGGACGTAACAGGGATTAAACTGATAGGAATAGTACTAGTTAACACACCTTATAATAATAATAATAATACTAGTGAACGTAACATGGATTAAACTGATAGGAATAGTAATACTTAACACACCACTCATATTGGGATTGCACAGTACATTACACGGCGCACGCGCAGTGCCCCAAATTGGAAGTAAGAGGACCGACAAAGCATCTTTTTCCATCTTCCGGTTCCTGAAATCTATTCTATACACGTCCCCTGATAGGAGACGTAACAGGGATTAAACTGATAGGAATAGTACTACTTAACACACCACTCATATCTGGTGGCACAGTACATTGCAAGCCGTACGCGCAGTGCCCCAAATTGAAAGTAAGAGGACCGACCAAGCATCTTTTTCCATCTCCCGGTTCCTAAAATCTATTCCATACACCGGCCCCTGATAGGGGACAAAACAGATTAAACTGGTAAGAACAGATTTTTTTAATAAAAAAAAAAGCGGACAGCCTCTGCGGAGCTGGGTATTTTTTGGCCGCGTTACTGAACGCTCATGCACAATGACTGTAGGCTCATGCGTCCTTTTGCGGAGGTGACAAACCTTGTCAGTAAAACCCAAGGCAACATCATCGACCTCATCCCATTTTTTCTGGAGCGTGCCCTGCGAAGATTGCTGGATCAGGCCGTAGATGAGCATGAAGAGGAAGAGTTGTGATCACCATCACCACCAGTAGCAGCCTTGTCGTCTTCGATTGCTGAACCTGCGGCAACGCAAAGAGAGGAGTCTGAAGAAGAAGAGTCAGAGGAGGAAGGTGGCTTTGAGGAGGTGGAAGACCAACCACAGAAGGCGTCCCAGGGGGCTTGTTGTCACCTTTCAGGGACCCTTGGTGTTGTACGTGGCTGGGTGGAGGAAGAGACCTTCAATGACGTCAGTGAGGACAAGGAACGGGACATGGCTAGCTTGGTATCCAACCTTGTGCAAATGGGGAGTTTGTGGTTATGCAAATGGACTGTTTGCGGTTGTTTGTGGTGCGTTAAACAGGGAGTTTGGTCTGTCAGAGTTTGGTCTGTCACTGTGAAGCGGGCGTAACCCTTACACTACTTGATCGATACAACATCATACCTGATCGTATACACACACTGTATGTTTTAAAGCACGTTATTCCAAACAATTTAGGAATGTTAGGTGATTTATGCCCTTTATGGATTAAAACCCGACTCTGCGTCAACTACGTAATTTTCCATGGGAGTTTTGCCATGGATCCCCCTCCGGCATGCCACAGTCCAGGTGTTAGTCCCCTTGAAACAACCTTTTTATCACTATTGTGGCCAGAAAGAGTCCCCGTGGGTTTTAAAATTTGCCCGCCCATTCGCGAACATTTGCGGAAATTTGCGTTCGCCGTTCGCGAACTAAAAATTTTATGTTCTCGACATCTCTACCAACCACTCTACAGTGTTTATCGCAGCCCTAACCCATCTCTTCAATGTATCACTTCCCCTGCTCTTTAAACATGCTACCATCACACCCATTTTAAAAAGCCTTGCATTGACCGTCCTCTTTGTCTAGCTATGGCCCCATATCACTTCTCACATATGCCTCAAAGCTATTTGTGCAACATGTCCTCCTACCTCTACCCCCCACAACTGAACTGAGACCTCCCTAACAAAGGTTTCTAACAACCTGCTAACTGCCAACGTCAAACAACATTACTCTGTCCTCCTCCTCCTGGAACTGTCCTCTGCCTTCTACATTACTCTGTCCTCTTCCTCCTGGACCTGTCTTCCTCCTCCTTGACCTTTCCTCTGCCTTCTACATTACTCTGTCCTCCTCCTCATGGATCCTTTCTCCTCCTTCTGGACCTGTCCTCTTCCTCCTGGACCTGTCCTCTTCCTCCTGGACTTGTCCTCCTCCTCCTGGACCTGTCCTCCTCCTCCTGGAATCTTCCTCCTCCTCCTCCTCCTCCTGGACCTGTCCTCTTCCTCCTGGACCTGTCCTCTTCCTCCTGGACCTGTCCTCTTCCTCCTGGACCTGTCCTCCTCCTCCTGGACCTTTTCTCTGCCTTCTACATTACTCTGTCCTCCTCCTCCTGGACCCTTCCTCCTCCTTCTGGACCTGTCCTCTTCCTCCTGGACCTGTCCTCCTCCTCCTGGACCTGTCCTCTTCCTCCTGGACCTGTCCTCTTCCTCCTGGACCTGTCCTACTCCTCCTGGACCTGTCCTCCTCCTCCTGGACCTTTCCTCTGCCTTCTACATTACTCTGTCCTCCTCCTCCTGGACACTTTCTCCTCCTTCTGGACCTGTCCTCTTCCTCCTGGACCTGTCCTCTTCCTCCTGGACCTGTCCTCCTCCTCTTGGACCTCCCCTCTGCCCTCTACATTACTCTGTCCTCCTCCTCCTTGAACTGTTTTAAATACATACTATTTAACAAAGATATAGGTCCCATAAGCACACTGTCTGATACATGGATGGTGGTTAACTTACATGAAGCTGTCCTGCATTGATAACACACCTCTCTGCTGTTCCATATTGTCAGGTTTGTAGTGGCTGCTGCTGGGCTGGCAGAGGCCATTTTCATGACCACAAGACCTTTCCAGCAGCGGTGACCTGGACAGCTGGAGCAGGACAGACAGCAGTAGCTCTGGAATCTGCTTGTCCTGTCTGAATCTCCTGCAGGTCTGGGTCTGGTCCTCCGCTGCTAGGCCTGAGTGAGGTGCGGAGCTAAACACAAGCCCTGCTTCTGCTCTGATACTGGGACACCAGTGCGGGGCTGCTGGCCGGTCTCGCTGCACTTCAGCCCAGCTCACCATGGAGCCGCTCCTGTCATGTCTGTTTTAATAGCTCCATGCATTCCCCACGTACTAACAATTCTGGGGCCTCTATTCTTATGGCTCTATGTTGTGCCATTCCTTTTTTATTTGCACTAGAAGTCATGAATGAATTGGTAGCAGTCTGCAGTAAGGGTACAGAGGGGTGGTAACCAGTTGGGGGGTGTACCTGCACAGTCTGAAAATGGCAGCACTGATTGGATAGAGCCAGTCTGTGCAGGTACACCCCCCAACTAGTTACCTCCCCTCTGTGCCCTTACTGAAGGCTAATAGCAATTCATTCATAACTTCTAGTGCAAATAATAAAGGAATGGCACAAGGAATAGAGGCCCCAGAATTGTTAGTACGAGGGGAATGCATGAAGCTATTAAAACAGACATGACCGGAGCGGTGAGAGGTCCTCTTTACTGTGCGCCTGGCTGATGTCATTTGGGGTCCGCACTGGTGGCTCAATATAACCAAAAAAAGAAGCTGCAGTGCAGTGAAAAATACAGCTATCGGCCAGAGATTGGGGGCAATGTGCTTGTAGTCCGGGGTCTAAGCCCTGAATCTACATGCCTAGCGACGCCGCTGTTACTCCATATACTGTATATATTGTCTACTCTCCTCGGTGTGATGTCTTTCGCCTCTCACCTATGTCGGTGCACGCTCTGGAGCCGTGGACTTTGATGCAGCAGGATCCTTACAGAGTCAATAAGAAGAATTTATAGAGAAGAGGAATGATCAGAGTCTTCTGGGGTTTATGGTGGAGATCATTAGAGCGCTCGCTGGAGATCACTGTAATTCTCCTCTGGATGGAAACCTTCAGCCTCTGAGAGCAAGGAGATGATTGTCTTCAATAACATTTTGCAGCCGACTTTTAGGGAATTTGAAGAAAAATGCTCGTTGGATTTTTTTTCTTCATGTTTGAACGTGGTCTAAAGTGCTTGTCCTGTGATTAAATATGACATTTCTCTGACACAAAACACATCAACTTCTTGGATTGATGACAGATACTTGTAATGGCACCCTGTAAGGTGGTGGCACTCCACTGGAAGAACGCAGAACCTTTTGAACACACAAGCATCCTTACTCTTCTTCTGGCAGAGAGGCACAGTGCACTCCGTGGTTACAGGTCACAAAGGTGGTACGGTCACCTGATTATGTCTCATGCTTGGTGGGATGTTGTGCTTTAAGACAACCTGTCCCTTTAAGGGCCACTCAATTGCATCCTGGAACAAGAGCAATCCAGCAGCTTGCATCCGATGCAGGACCATGTGTCTCTTCTCACTGTATGGCCTTTGTCCAGTAATTCCCAACAGAGGCCACTTGTATCTTCTCAGCATCCAGGAGGATGGTACACGCCGAGAACATATCCCATTCTCCCTCTGACCCCAGTGCACACTTTGTGCAGGCCTTTCCTACACAGACCTCTTCCTAAGCCAATACTCACTCAGCTGATGCTGTCTCTGGGCTGCCATGTCTTCGGCTAACAACTGAGGCCTTCTGTGCTAGAAGCAGAATCTGCTGCGCTAGTTATTTAGAGCTTGGATTATTTGCACAAAAATTTTAATTTGATATAATTGAAGGTACACATCGATCAGTATGAGGTACGCTGCCTGCAACCACCACAAGGGGCAGTATACCTCATACTGATCTATGTGTACCTTCAATTATATCAAATAAAATTTTAGTGCAGGAGCGTGCACGGATAGGGATCCTCTGAATCAACTGATAGAGGACTAGGAATATTTCTGACTGCTGACAGAGTCGGGACCCTGGTGTTTGCACCAGTCACCCAGAAGGCAGCTAACTGCAGCAGTGTGTACAGAGTCCAACAAAGGCGGAGTAGAGGAGCAGATGATCTGTACTGGCAGAAGGTAGACAAAAGTCACTTGCAATAAAGGCAAAACAAAGTTTAGAGTAATACGGTAAACTGAGACAGGCGAACTCAGTCAGAAATCCAGGCGAACTTACAGAAGACGGCAGGCAGAATCGTAGTCAGGTAATGCTGGGGTCAATAGTCCAGATAATCCAAGTAGCAGACGACAGGCTTCAGCAGAAGTTACCAGGTATACAACCACGCTTTGGCACTTCATGGTAAGTAAAGCTGCCCTATATACCAGTATCTCTGCCTCCGGGTGGGGTCAGTGATTGGGAGCCTGCTCGCCACTCCCATAAGAATGGAGAGATGTGCCCACATGCGCAATAGCACACCAGATGATACCTGGCCGTGAGGATGGATGCGGAGGTATGCTGGCGGGTGCCTGCTTCTCCTGTGAGGTAAGCCAGCACTAGGACCCATGGTGCTGCAGTGAGATCACGGACCCAATACTGACACTGTGAAATTACCTTATTGGTTGCAATAACTCTAAGAAGGTTAGAGGAGTGGGTGAAGGAGCTTGAGCTCCGAGTGCGACAGGAGCTGTGGCTGGAGAATGCCTACCAAGCGCTCTGGTGGTATACTGCTCGGCATACACCCTGGAAGGCGCAGCATGACAACCCTGAGGCGTATGATTACGATGGCTCTGGTCCGTTGTGGGAGGCTTTCACAGAACTGGAGTTCGGGAGCACTACGGAGACCCGATTTTAGGACATCTACGACTTCAGGGAGGGTATGCAAGATTGGGCTGACCCCAACGAGGTGAGACCAGACTTAGAATATCTAGTGACACTGGAGTGGGGGCTGGAGCAGGACTACTGACATCCGCTCCACGTAACTGAGAATACCCTGCAGGAGAGTTGGGTGGCAGTACCAGACTTAAAGCCCTGCAGCGGGGAAGACCCGACTGAGGTACCCCCTACTTCACTACCTGCTACAGAGGTAGGGGACCTGATAGACGGGTTCTGGGGAGAACTCCATATGGCAGGTGGAGATGGGACCGAGGTCTCTCCACTGGCCCTACAGGGATGCTGGTCAGCCTAGATCCCCAATGGCAGCCGAAGTTTCAGGGAGTAGGGACAGTCGGTCCTGCTCCCCAGCGGCAGTATGTTTTGCAGGGAGAGGAGAGCATTGTCTCCTTTCCCCAGCGGCAGTGTACCTTGCAGGAGAGGAGACAACCGGTCTCTCTCCCCAACCACAAGGGGACAGCACCCCTAACTCCAAAGGTGCAGACGGGACCACGGTTTCTGCACCAGACCTACAGGGATGCTGGATGGCTGGTACAGATCCCCAACCAACCCCGCAGGAATGCCAGGAGGAGGGAGTAAGCAATCCCTCCTCTCCACAGCAGATCCGCAACCAGGTCCTGGGGGTAGGATTCCCTGACCACATCCCAGTGGAAGAGCAGGCATATGGGCAGAGTGCTGTCGGCCTCTGCCCTTCCCTATCCTCTTGTCCAGAGCCTGACTCCTCACAGGATACCCCAGCAGAAGCGCTGGCATCCGGGCAGAGCGCCGTTAGCCTCTGCCCTACCTGTTCCTTTGTTACAGGGCAGGATTGCGCACCAGTTTGCCCAGCTGAAGCGCTGGCACCAGGGCAGAGTACTGCTGATCTCTGCCCACAAAGAAACCTCCACTCCCAGCCAGAGAGCAACACAGAGACCGGAAGTACCAGTTGCCAACACAACCTTGGTAGACTCACTGGACAGAGGCAGGCTACCAAATTCAACAGGTCCAGTATTTGGCAATGGGTTGTCTGCCAGACTAACTCAGGTATCAACCGGTGTGAGGTCAGGCACCTGGTTAGTCTTCCCTGGATGGGGGAGATGTGTGGCAGAAATAACCTCGCCACTGGGTTTTGCAGAGGCCTGTTTGCCAGCCTTTTGCCTCAGGATTATGGCCCATACACTAAAACTTTGAAGGAGAAGAGAGACTGGACGCACATCCTAAATCTGTGGAACTGTTTTGGGCAGGAAAGCCATGCTTGCGGTCGGTCAAAAGTGACTTCCATGGAATTCTGGAACCCCTGTTGGATCTGGGTGATTTCTGGATATGTTGTTCGCCCAGATCTGAGCTATGCAGGGATGTATAAATTATGGGGATATGTGAGGCTTTGGGGTGTTGTCTGTGTTTTGGCCTGTGTGTTTCTGCCTGTGAGTGATTAAGTTAGCCCATTGTGTTTGTTAATTGAATCACAGGCAGAGCCCATTGTGTTTGTTAATTGTATCACAGGAAGAGGGGAGGTTGTGTACAGTTGCTGGGAGTGTTTCCATACTGTAAATGCATGTGATTGGCTAATGTAAAAACTGTCTCAGTCTTCCACAAGGTCCCCAGGGGTGTGTCCCTTGATGAAAGACCTGCATAAAATGCTGACATGTAGCCACATTAAATAGTTCCCGTTTTACCCTCAACATAAAGCCTCGTCTCATGTGTGTGGGGAAAAGGCTAAATCTACAATAGGGAATGCTATACACTGTATACTCCCCCGGCTATAATCCCTGAGCTCTTTTAAGAGCTTCTTCCTGCATCACTCTCTGAAGGAAGAGAGGTTCATCCACTGGGGCCTGGTGCCTTGTCATAGGTCCAGGGTGGGTAGAAGACGGTGAGATCCCAACCAAGCTGCGGTGGTTCGTGGGGTCGGCAGTGCTTACGGTGTCAAGTAGAGTGCTTGGAGCCTTCGGGAAGCACTAGGAGCATCCATCAATGGAGGTACCCAGTTGCGGTGCCAGAAGATTCGTAACAGTGGTGGGCCATGGGGGCGTTATTACTCTGCTCTAGTGCCCAGTAACGCCCCTCTCCACTGCCCAGCCAGCCTCTCTTCCGATCCCAGCCGGCCTCCTAAGAAATAAATGTCCTCCCACATACTTGCCGAACGGCGCAGCCCCCTCCCCACTACGCCATTTAATTTATTAATTGTACCGTTGTGCTTCCTCCTCTCTTGGCCTACGGCGCTGCCCCATCCCCATTACGTCATTTATTTTATTCATTGCACCGGACCTCAGTATCGGTGAGTGCCTGCGCCTGCACGATTCTCCTGTTCCAGAGGGCAACAGCCTCAATAGTGTCAATGGGCATGCGCTGAGCCCAGTGACACTATTGAGGCTGTTGCCCTCTAGAACAGGAGAATCGTGCAGGCGCAGGCACTCATCGATACTGCGCCTGCGCGGGATTTCGGAGGACAAGAGAGGAGGAAGGGAGGTCCGGTGCAATGAATAAAATAAATGACGTAATGGGGAGGGGGCGGCGCCGTAGGTCAAGAGAGGAGGAAGGAACGCCCGATGAAGTAAATAAATTAAATGACGTAGTGGGGAGGGGGCGGCGCCGTTCGGCCGAGAGAGGAGGAAGCACGATGCTGCAATGAATAAATTAAATGACGTAGTGGGGAGGGGGCGGCGCCGTAGGCCGAGAGAGGAGGAAGCACGATGGTGCAATGAATAAATTAAATGACGTAGTGGGGAGGGGGCGGCGCCGTTCGGCAAGTATGTGGGAGGACATTTATTTCTTAGGAGGCCGGCTGGGCACCTTGGAACCTCATTTGCATATCAGACAAATCGCTTTTTTATAAAAATGAAAAGTTGAGTAAAAGAAAGAAGACACATGTAGGTAAGAAGGTACTTTATTGCACATTGCTATGTAAACGGTTTTATATGGTCAAAATAGGTGACAGATTCCCTTTAATGGTAATTTGCAGTACATGTGCTGAATAGCAGCAAGGGAGCATTCACATATGCGTCCTTCGATATTTCTCCACTTGCCCCAACATATCCCAAGATGTGTGGCTCGAGATGATCAGGGTTTTTTTAAAACATGATTACAATCACGATACTCTCACAAAATAGCTATCCTATATGTGCCCGTGTGCTTCCTCCCAGTGGTTCTGATGTGAATTGCAGCCTGTCAAGAGTTTTAATTTGTCTTCAGTTGGAGCCCTTAACCAAACTTGATTGCAGATAAGAGTGGACGCATCAACAAATCGGTATATCAACAGAGTGAGGTGGGAATGAGCCTTAGGGTAGCTTGTCCCTTGTCTCATATACAGTCTTCAAAACAGTATTGTGCTTGAGCCAGATGAACATCATATGGCTCAGATGGAAGGTTCTTATGTATGCCACTATTGTATCAGAATTCCATATCATACATCACCTATAGTCGTCCATGTAAAAAAATGCTTAGTTTTCCATCAGAGATGTGTCACTCAGACCGCAGGCTCCATACATAGTTTTGAAGATTAAAACAAAGGAAACACCAAAAATATGGTTTATTGTTCTCCAAAAATAAAAAAGAGAAAAAAAACTCGCTACTCCACCTTATTGACATCAGTGATGAAGGAAGTAGCTACATTCTCCTCCTACTTGCTTTCAATAGCAGACCATACTTCTGTCGGGGAAATAACTGCAATTAAACAGGTAATACATAGTTTTATTGCTCAAGCTGAGACACAAACTCCAAAAGAAACAGAAGTGACGTTGGTAATTGGCATTTTATTATATATTTTTATTATACCTATTTTTAGTTGATGTGTCTACCATTCCGATATGAGTGCTGCTTACTATGATCCTTTGTCATATCAGAGCAGACATTGGTAGAACATATGAAGTCCAAAGACAGATTTCACCCGGTTTTTTATCTGCTTGGTCTTTACCCCATACACAATAGGATTAATGAGAGGTGGCAGCATCAGGTACACATTGGCCAATAGGATGTGAATATGATTTGGGACATTTTTTCCAAATCTGTGGACAACAGAAGACAGAACAACCGGAATGTAAAATGAAAGGATGGCGCAAATATGAGAGGCGCATGTGCCAAGAGCCTTAGTTCTGGCTTCTGTGGAGGCCAGCTTAAACACAGCTCTAAGAATCATGACATAAGAGCAGATTATGAAGAACAGATCCAACCCTCCAATGGAAAGAGCCACCACTATGCCATAGATGTTGTTAGGGGTGGTATCGGCACAGGCCAGTTTCACCACAGCCATGTGCTCACAGTAGGAGTGGTGGATGACATTGGCCGAACAGAAGGGCAGTCTCTTTAAAAGGAAAGGTAAAGGCAGCATCAGTCCTACCGCTCTAATGATGGCCAACATGCCGATATGTGCTATCAGCCATTTTGTTAGTATCGAGGTGTACCTAAGAGGGTTACAGATGGCAAAATATCTATCAAATGCCATGGCCAAGAGTAGGGATGACTCCATAATGGCAAAGAAATGGAGGAAAAACATCTGGGTGAGGCACGCCTCAGAGTAAATCTCATGAGAGTTCAGCCAAAGGATCCCCAACATCTTGGGTGTGGTAGAATTACACAAGACTAGGTCAATGGAGGACAACATACAGAGAAAGAAGTACATGGGTTCATGGAGGCTTCGATCTATCCTGATGATGAAAATCAGCATGACGTTTCCAATAATAGATGTGAAATAAACCATGGTGAAGACAACGGCAAGGTAGAGGTAGAGATGTTCAAGGCCAGGGATCCCCAGGAGAAAGAACTGTATGGGAAGCAACTGGGTAGAATTCTGTAAAGACATGATGTCTAATCTCAAAATTCATGGAAGGTCCCTATGAAGAAAAATTGAGACATCATTAGTCTTAAAATTTTATTTTGGGACTGAATAAATTTATTGAATAGAAAGTTCTCAGATTGCCCCCAAAAAGTCTTATACAAAATTCGGGTTCATTAGAATTTACACGTTTTAGAATCAGTTTGCTCATATCTAGTTCTTTTTTTTTTCTAGTCTTCATCAGGTGGAGATGTGTATGTGTGATGTTATAGATGGATCATCAGCCATGATGAGACTGAGATCTACCAGTGTAGCAATCCACACCTTGACCCTTAACAAGTTAAATAAACCATGGCAAGATGCTTTTTCTTGATTTTTTTCAATGTCATCATTTGTGATGTGATATCACAGTTATGTTAGAAACTGCTCTATCCAACCTCCAAGTGGCTGTCATCTACCACCCTTCAGGACCTGTCACCATCTTTTTCAACACCTTCACCACCTGTCTACCACACTTTCTTTCCACTGACATTCCCACTATCATGAGTGATTTCAACATTCCCACTGACACTTGTCACTCAGCTACCTCTCACAGAGTTCTTCCACTGCCACTCACAAAGATGGTTACAAACTGGATCTTATCTTTACACAACTCTGTTCCCCATCTAACCTCTCAAACCTACCTCTCCTTCTATCTGACCACAATCTACTCACATTCTCTTCACTTGCCACCACTGTATAACACCTCAATAAATACAGCTCTCAACTCATTTGCCCCCCCCCCCCCCATAACACTTAGAAAATTAATAGGTAACCCTGGCACACCAATTTGACTGAAGAACTGAGACAAGCTTCTAGGGTTGCAGAGCAACCAAAACAACTATTTATCACTTTCACCTCTTTTTCATACTATAAACAAAAGATCGACATAAAAAAAAGCTTCAGCCTACAGTCCCCACAGCTCCTCTATACAACTATTCATTCTTCTTGCTCCAAAACCAGCATTTCCAATCTACTCTCCAGATCACATCCCATCCCACCTCATCCCCAACCACTAGAGATGTCCCGAACTATTCGCCGGCGAACAGCTCCCGGCCAACATAGCTTGTTCGCGTTCGCCGCGGCGGGCGAACATATGCGATGTTCGGTCCGCCCCCTATTCATCATCATTGAATAAACTTTGACCCTGTACCTCACAGTCAGCAGACACATTCCAGCCAATCAGCAGCAGCCCCTCCCTCCCAAACCCTCCCACCTCCTGGACAGCAGCCATCTTAGATTCATTCAGAAGCTGCAGTGTTAGTGAGAGGAGGGACAGTGCGGCTGCTGCTGCTGATTCAATAGGGAAATCGATAGCTAGGCCAGTGTATTCTGTGTCCACTCCAGTCCTGAAAGACTCATCTGATCTCTGCTGTAAGGACAGCACCCCAAAAAGCCCTTTTTAGGTCTAGAACATCTGTATTATTTTTTATTTTTTTCCTGTGTAATCTGTTTGCAGTTGACTGCCAGCGTGTGTGTCAGGCTCACAGTGTTTACTGTGCCCACTTGCCCAGTGCCACCACTCATATCTAGTGTCACAGTAGCTTGCATTTAAAAAAAAAAAAGCTTTTTTGACTGTAATAGAATAGCAGTCAGTTGCCTGCACGCGTGTGTGTTTCAGGCCCTGCAAGTGCACAGTGTCACCAGCGCAGCTCATATCTGGTGTCACAGTAGATTACATTAAATAAAAACAACTATTTTGACTGTAATATAATAACAGTTAGTTGTCTGCAAGCGTGTGTGTCAGGCCTACAGCGTGTACTCTGCCAACTTCTGCCAGTGCACAGTGCCACTCATATCTGGTGTCACAGTAGCTTGCACGCATAGTACAACTAAACTAATCTAAAAAAAAATGACAGGCAGAGGCAGGCCACCCCGCAGGGGCCGTCGTAGTCGTGGTGCTGTGATTCCCTTTAGCCCTAGAATAATGCCCAGTGTTCAGAGGCCACGTACCCTGAACTCAAAAAGTTCTGAGGACATAGTTGACTGGCTAACACAGGACACCCAATCTTCTACAGCTTCCGCTCGGAACCTTGACGCACCATCCTCCTCCAGCTCAGCTTCGGGCACCTCTCAAGTTCCCACTCGCCCGCCTGCCGCCACTACCACCACAGCCACCACAGCTGCTTCACTTGATCCCTCAGAGGAGTTATTTACACATCAGTTGGATGAAATTAGTGATGCGCAACCATTATTGCCAGAGGATGTAGATAACAGGGATATGTCTCAGTCAGGCAGCATTACACACATGGACGTACAGTGTGATGATGATGTTGTACCCGCTGCTGCTTCCTTTCCTGAGGTGTCAGATACAAGTGAAGCGGTTGATGATGACGATGTGTCCGTGGATGTCAAGTGGGTGCCTGCTCGAAGAGAAGAAGTACAGGTACAGGAAAGGTCAGATGGGGAGACAGAGAGGAGGAGGAGACGAGTTGGAAGCAGGGGGAGGTCGTCGCAAGGAGCTAGTGGCACAGTCAGACAGCATGTATCGGCACCCGGGGTCAGCCAGACAGCACGCCAATCAACGCATGCTGTTGCCACCAACAGAATGCCGTCATTGCAAAGCTCAGCAGTGTGGCATTTTTTTTGTGTGTCTGCCTCTGACAACAGCGATGCCATTTGCAACCTGTACCAAAAGAAACTGAGTCGTGGGAAGTCCAACACCCACCTCGGTACAACTGCTTTGCGAAGGCACATGATCTCACATCACAAACGCCTATGGGATCAACACATGAGTACAAGCAGCACACAAATTCAAAGCCACCATCCTCCTCCTGGTCCAGCATCTTCAGCCACGTCAACCACTGCTGTCCTCCTTGCCCCCTCTCAACCATCCGCCACTCCGCCTCTTGCCTTAAGCAGTTCCTGCTCATCTGCCCACAGCCAGGTGTCTGTCAAGGAAATGTTTGAGCGTAAGAAGCCAATGTCACAGAGTCACCCCCTTGCCCGGCAGCTGACAGCTGGCTTGTCGGAACTCTTAGCCTGCCAGCTTTTACCATACAAGCTGGTGGAGTCTGAGGCCTCCAAAAAATGTGTAGCTATTGGGACACCGCAGTGGAAGGTACCCGGCCGAAATTTCTTTGCACAAAAGGCAATCCCCAACCTGTACTTGTCACGGCTGAGGATGGGGGAAACCCTCAGCCGTGCGATGGTGGAAGATGGTCGCTGCTCGGCCAGGACCACAGGATTAGGGAGCAGGTCACCTCCTATCGCGTCCCTAACCTGACCCTAACTCCTAGCTGCATGGGCCGACCTTTAAGGTAGGAGGACCCATGCTCAGGAACCTCGGAGCCCTAACTCACCCTCCGACCGGTCCCTGGGCTAGGAGTCAGGGTAAGACAACCTGTTCCTTCTGGATACGGAGGAACAGGAGTCTCACTGGCCAAGCTGCAAGGAAGGGAGAACAAATGCAACCTATGGCAATGGCAGGTACTTGCCACAAACATAACTCTCACCTGCCACAGACACAAAGCCTGGAACCCATGTGGAAGTACAGCCCACAGACAACAGGACTCAGCACACAACACACTACACACGGGAACCCAGGACCATAGGTGCAATAAACAAACATAAAACCAAACACATCTTCAAGACACCAAACAAGATATTGTATTTGCTATGACCAGAAGGATGGCCCCCACTGGCAGTTGGTAAGTAACCAGGAGGATGTCTCTAATATCACAATAAATATAATAATAGGATGGGACAAAATATTCCCAACTGCTGTTTGTGCAGAAGATTTTGTCCACATATTTACAGATTTCTTCAATTTTCCCCACCAAGATGTTCCAGACATGGTATTCCATTCATGTTCTATTTCTGATAATTGTCCCTGATGATGATTAAATGCAATTTCAGCTTCTTTTACTTGTTCGTTTAATATTTTTAAAAGACCTTTATCCTTTTTAATTTCTTCTGTCCACTTATCCCACGGAAATGTATCAATTTGAGTGAGATTGAATTGTATTGGAAAGGTTTTCAATTGATTTGTATTTATGGAAGAAATATTAAGTCTTCCTAAATTCATAGAAATAGCTTTCAGATCTCCTTCCAAACAATATAGACCTCTTGTCAAATTCTCGTAATGTATACAAGAAGAAAAGAATGCTACGACCTTTTCTTTCTCAGACATCACTTGTACACAAACTTTGTTTAAACCAACTTGAGTTACCAGATCATGAATTGAGTGCACATTCTCAATCCGTGCATGGCAAGAAGTTTGATTATGGAAACAAGAATGATAAATCGCCTTATCTTGCTCCTGTAAACAGATTATTTTAGAAACAAAGTGTAGACATAAAGAAAGATCCAATTGTTCTATATGAGAACCATCATATGCAAATTCTGTATATTGCAATTGATAATAAATCAACTGTGTTTCACTCACAGGAATTCCTAAAACAATTATTGGAACGACCATTTGTTCTCTTCCAGCTACTGGAATCAATGAGGTCGCTGTACATGTGTTCTCATTACATCCTAACCACTTATTTACCCATAAATCTATATGTCTCATACTGTCTCCAATTTTCCACCCAATCTTTTTATTTATTTTTTATTGATATTCCAAAAAAGAAGGAACAAGGGGTAACAGGGCCCCAAGGCATAGGCACGCAGGCCTGACTGACAAAACTTGTAAGTACATAGTGAAAATACAGAAATACAGCATTGATCCGATGTTTACAATTTAGCAGGGAAGACCGTACATGGCAATCTTTAGAGAGGCGTACAAACTAGTAATGAGGAGAGGTTTAGGCATCAAAGGATTAAGATAATCAGGCAAATTGGTGTGTGCTAAGATAAGACTGTGATTAAGATGAGAGTTTGAGTAGGGCGCTAGACCATGTATCAACAGGAGGAGCATTGCATAGGATAATCCCAGACCCAACCTATAGCTATGAACCTGAGGAGGAATTGTGTGAAATGTCAGGAGGATGGAGAGGAGGAGCAACTCCCATAGTCTTAGATTCAGTGCAGAGTAATAAGGGGTTCACCATGTCTTTAGGAGCCCTGTATTTAGCCCAAAGAGACCAGTTTTTGAGAAAGACCCTATGAGTACGCGTTTCCCAGGAGGACAGTTCCTCAAACCTATGGAGCTGGTCCATTTTCTGGATCCATTGCTCCATGGTTGGAACCAGGGATTGCAGCCATAATCTAGGGAGTAGAAGGCGGGCAGCTGTCAGCATTTGAGAGAAGACAAAGGGCGGTTTTGTGTGAAGCTTTCCTTGGGAGATGGAAAGAAGGGCAAGCTGAGGAGACAATCTTGTTAGCAGTAGTAAATATTTCATTCCACCACTTGTGTATGGGGGGACATGTCCACCAAATGTGGAAGAAAGTCCCCTTCCCCCCATGGCACCTCCAAAATGCGTCCGAAGCAGATTCAGAGTACATAGAAGTCTTATCTGGCGTATTATACCATCTAGTAAGAATTTTATAGCAGTTGTTCTGTATTCGGACACAGCGGGAGGCCCCATGGGGGGATTCAAGGAGTTTGGGGAGGGAGTCGTATGGGACAACAATGTTCAAATCCAATTCCCATTGCTTTACAAAAGACAGTTTGGCTAACATTGGTGGATGTCGCAGTTTACCATAGATCTGTGAAATGGGCTTCCCAGGAGTAGAGTGGTGGGAGATTAATGATTCGAACCAGACTAACGGACGTGTCAGATCCCCTATTTTGATATATTGTTTTAAATAGGCCCTAAGGTATGTGATCGAAAAAAAATCACACGGGTGAGGGTTTAGTAGAGCATTTGTGGCTTCTTAATCCATCCATTCCCCAGAGGGGAGGGAAAGTGAAGTTATAGGTATCGGGGAGGACCTCAGCCCATGAGAAATCGAAGTTCTTAGGGAAGGGGGAGCAGTGCCGAGTATGTCTTTTACTGTCAATAAAGGGGAGAAAAAGGGGATGGAGCAATGTGAGGATGAAAGCCATTTCCAAGCATCCAGAGTAGCTTTAATGATTGGGTAATGGTTCATTGAGCCAGGGAGGACCGATTGGTGACCTAGGAGGAGTGCCCTGGGTGATCCGTTCAGTATGTCTATTTCAGTTTCCACTGCTAAAGAAGGTGATGAGGGGAGCAGCCAAGCAACTGCTCGAGAGAGAAGAATGGCCTTGCCATATAATTCAGGGTTTGGGAGACCTATTCCCCCTGCTTGCCTGGGTTTAGTAAGGAGAGAAAAAGAAAGTCTCGCTTTCCTACCACTCCATATGAAGGATCTGAACTTTTTTATAATTGAGTTGTAATAATGTTTAGGAACGTGGATAGGTAGAACTTGTTGCAAGTAAGTGAGGCGGGGAAGGATTAATGACATAAGGAGATTTTTACGGCCAAACCAAGATAATGTTGGATTTGACTGGGCCAGATTATCAATGGCGTTAAAAATTGAAATTCTTAAGGGGGTGTAGTTGAGGGAAAAAAGGTCGTATATGTTGGGGCTAATTTTGACTCCTAAGTACGTAATACTAGGGGAGGACCAGTTGAATGGGGAGTCGACCATTAATTGGCGTTGGATGGATTGGGGAATGCCCGAGCAAAGGACTAAAGATTTATTGGCGTTGATTTTAAAGTCTGATACAATGCTATAGGCGTCAAGGTGATTCTGAATACGTGGTAGAGAAACTTTCGGATTGACCGACATCACAAGGACGTCGTCAGCGAATGCAGCAATTTTTTGGTCCCTGCCTCCCAAACATAGACCTTCATTCTCTCTATCCAATCTTATGGTGGAAAGAAGTGGCTCAAGTGCTAGTATGAATAGGAGGGGTGAAAGGGGGCAGCCCTGGTGAGTACCATTGTTTATTGGAAATGGGGAAGATAGGTTGCCATTTACTAGTACCAAGGCCGCAGCCTGCTCATACATGGCAAACGTCGCTTGTACGAAAGAACCAGGAAGGCCAAATCTCGACAGCGTTTGTTTTAGATACTGCCAATTTGCCCTGTCGAATGCTTTCTCAGCATCTGTGCTGAGGAACAGTAAAGGGGAGGAAATTCTCTTGGCATGGCATAAGGTATTAATCACTCTGGAGGTATTGTCTTTGCCCTCTCTGTTGCGGATAAAGCCGACCTAGTCCCCATGAACAAGCTGAGGGAGAAGGGTAGCTAATCTGTTAGCTAACATTTTGGCCAGGAGTTTGAGGTCTATGTTTAGGAGGGATATAGGTCTGTAGTTAGAGCATTGTTTGGGGTCTTTCCCTTCCTTAGGAATCAATGTGATATGAGCTACGGTCATATCTCTTGAAAGTGGGATTCCACATAATGTCTGATTACAAACTTCTAAAAGGTGAGGTAGGAGAAGCTCTTGGAAAGTTTTATAATATGAGATCAGGAGGCCATCGGGACCTGGGCTCTTTCCTGGGGGCATTTGGTGCATTGCATTTTTAAGTTCAATTAGGGTAAAAGGGGCTTCTAAGTTTTATTTCTGTTCAGTAGATATAGAGGGAATATTGGACGAATCCAGAAAGGCTAGGATGGCGGATGCACGTGTTTCTGGCGTTACAGGGGAGGTAAGATTGTAAAGGTTATTATAAAATGAACGGAATTGTGCAGCAATCTGGTGGACTGAGAAGATTGGATTGCCTTCAGGCGAGGACAATTGATGGACAAAGTTAGCGGTTCTCCTCTTCTTAATCCTGCTCATTAGAAACTTGGTGGCCTTGTCACCCTTCTGGACCTGTCCTCTTCCTCCTGGACCTGTCCTCTTCCTTCTGGACCTGTCCTCTTCCTCCTGGACCTGTCCTCCTCCTCCTGGACCTGTCCTCCTCCTCCTGGACCTGTCCTCCTCCTCCTGGACCTGTCCTCCTCCTCCTGGACCTGTCCTCTTCCTCCTGGACCTGTCCTCTTCCTCCTGGACCTGTCCTCTTCCTCCTGGACCTGTCCTCTTCCTCCTGGACATGTCCTCTTCCTCCTGGACCTGTCCTCTTCCTCCTGGACCTGTCCTCTTCCTCCTGGACCTGTCCTCCTCCTCCTGGACCTGTCCTCCTCCTCCTGGACCTGTCCTCTCCTCTTCCTTCTACATTATTCTGTCCTCCTCCTCCTTGAACTGTCTGTTTTAAATACATACTATTTAACAAAGATACAGGTCCCATAAGCACACTGTCTGATACATGGATGGTGGTTAACTTACATGAAGCTGTCCTGCAGTGATTACACACCTCTCTGCTGTTCCATATTGTCAGGTTGGTAGTGGCTGCTGCTGGGCTGGCCATTTTCATAAGACTTTTCCAGCAGTGGTGACCTGGACAGCTGGAGCAGGACAGCCAGCAGTAGCTCTGGAATCTGCTTGTCCTGTCTGAATCTCCTGCAGGGCTGGGTCTGGTCTTCCGCTGCTAGGCCTGAGTGAGGTGCGGGGCTAAACACAAGCCCTGCTTCTGCTCTGATACTGGAACACCAGTGCGGGGCTGCTGGCCGGTCTCGCTGCACTTCAGCCCGCCTCACCATGGAGCCGCTCCTGTCATGCCTATTTTAATAGCTACATGCATTCCCCACGTACTAACAATTCTGGAGCCTCTATTCTTATGTCTCTATGTTGTGCCATTCCATTTTTATTTGCACTAGAAGTCATGAATGAATTGCTATTAGCCTTCAGTAAGGGTACAGAGGGGCGGTAACCAGTTGGGGGTTGTACCTGCACAGTCTGAAAATGGCAGCACTGATTGGATAGAGCCAGTCTGTGCAGGTACAACCCCCAACTAGTTACCTCCCCTCTGTACCCTTACTGCAGACTGCTAGCAATTCATTCATAACTTCTAGTGCAAATAATAAAGGAACTGCACAACATAGAGCCGTAAGAATAGAGGCCCCAGAATTGTTAGTGCATGGGGAATGCATGAAGCTACTAAAACAGGCATGACCGGAGCGGTGAGAGGTCCTCTCTACTGTGCGCCTGGCTGATGTCATTTGGGGCAGCACTGGTGGCTCAATATAACCAAAAAGAGAAGCTGCCAGTGCAGTGAAAGATACAGCTATCGGCCAGAGATTGGGGGCAATGTGCTTGCAGTCCGGGGCCCAAGCCCTGAATCTACATGCCTAGCGACGCCGCTGTTACTACATATACTGTATATATTGCCTACTCTCCTCGGTGTAATGTCTTTCGCCTCTCACCTGTGTCGGTGCACGCTCTGGAGCCGTGGACTTTGATGCAGCAGGATCCTTACAGAGTCAATAAGAAGAATTTATAGAGAAGAGGAATGATCAGAGTCTTCTGGGGTTTATGGTGGAGATCATTAGAGCGCTCGCTGGAGATCACTGTAATTCTCCTCTGGATGGAAACCTTCAGCCGCTGAGAGCAAGGAGATGATTGTCTTCAATAACATTTTGCAGCAGACTTTTAGGGAATTTGAAGAAAAATGCTTGTTGGATTTTTTTCCTTCATGTTTGAACGTGGTCTAAAGTGCTTGTCCTGTGATTAAATATGACATTTCTCTGACACAAAACATATCAACTCCTTGGGATGATGACAGATACTTGTAATGGCGCCCTGTAAGGTGGTGGCACTCCACTGGAAGGACGCAGAACTTTTTGAACACACAAGCATCCTTACTCTTCTTCTGGCAGAGAGGCACAGTGCACTCCATGGTTACAGGTCACAAAGGTGGCACCTGATTATGTCTCATGCTTGGTGGGATGTTGTGCTTTAAGACAAGCTGTCCCTTTAAGGGCAACTCAATTGCATCCTGGAACAAGGGCAATCCAGCAGCTTGCATCCGATGCACGACCATGTGTCTCGTCTCACTGTACGGCCTTTATCCAGTAATTCCCAACAGGGGCCACTTGTATCTTCTCAGCATCCAGGAGGATGGTAGACCCTGAGAACATATCCCATTCTCCCTCTGACCCCAGTGCACACTTTGTGCAGGCCTTTCCTACACAGACCTCTTCCTAAGCCAATACTCACTCAGCTGATGCTGTCTCTGGGCTGCCATGTCCTCGGCTAACAACTGAGGCCCTCTGTGCTAGAAGCAGAATCTGCTGCGCTAGTTATTTAGAGCTTGGATTATTTGCACTAAAATTTTAATTTGATATAATTGAAGGTACACATCGATCAGTATGAGGTACGCTGCCTGCAACCACCACAAGGAGCAGTATACCTCATACTGATCTATGTGTACCTTCAATTATATCAAATAAAATTTTAGTGCAGGAGCGTGCACGGATAGGGATCCTCTGAATCAACTGATAGAGGACTAGGAATATTGCTGACTGCGGACAGTCGGGACCCTGGTGTTTGCACCAGTCACCCAGAAGGCAGCTAACTGCAGCAGTGTGTCCAACAAAGTCGGAGTAGAGGAGCAGATGATCTGTACTGGAAGAAGGTAGACAAAAGTCACTTGCAATAAAGGCAAAACAAAGTTCAGAGTAATACGGTAAACTGAGACAGGCGAACTCGTGGTCAGGCAGTGCAGGGTCAGAAATCCAGGCGAACTTACAGAAGACGGCAGGCAGAATCGGAGTCAGGTAATGCAGGGGTAAATAGTCCAGATAATCCAAGTAGCAGACGACAGGCAGAATCGTAGTCAGGCAATGCAGGGGTCAATAGCCCAGATAATCCAAGTAGCAGACGACAGGCTTCAGCAGAAGTTACCAGGTATGCAACCACGCTTGGGCACTTCATGGTAAGTGAAGCTGCCCTATATACCAGTATCTCTGCCTCCGGGTGGGGTCAGTGATTGGGAGCCTGCTCGCCACTCCCATAAGAATGGAGAGATGTGCCCACATGCGCAATAGCACACCAGTTGATACCTGGCCGTGAGGATGGATGCGGAGGTATGCTGGCGGGTGCCTGCTTCTCCTGTGGGGTAAGCCAGCACTAGGATCCATGGCGCTGCAGTGTGCAGGTGACGATCTGCCACCCTGCAGTGAGATCACGGACCCAATACTGACACTGGGAAATTACCTTATTGGTTGCAATAACTCTAAGAAGGTTGGAGGAATGGGTGAAGGAGCTTGAGCTCCGAGTGCGACAGGAGCTGTGGCTGGAGAATGCCTACCAGGCACTCTGGTGGTATACCGCTCGGCATACACCCTGGAAGGCGCAGCATGACAACCCGGAGGCGTATGATTACGATGGCTCTGGCCAGTTGTGGGAGGCTTTCACACAACTGGAGTTCGGGAGCACTACGGAGACCCGATTTTAGGACATCTACGACTTCAGGGAGGGTATGCAAGATTGGGCTGACCCCAACGAGATGAGACCAGACTTGGAATATCTAGTGACACTGGAGTGGGGGCTGGAGCAGGACTACTGACATCCGCTCCACGTAACTGAGAATACCCTGCAGGAGAGTTGGGTGGCAGTACCAGACTTAAAGCCCTGCAGCGGGGAAGATCCGACTGAGGTACCCCCTACTTCACTACCTGCTACAGAGGTAGGGGACCTGATAGACGGGTTCTGGGGGGAACTCCATATGGCAGGTGGAGATGGGACCGAGGTCTCTCCACTGGCCCTACAGGGATGCTGGTCAGCCTAGATCCCCAATGGCAGCCGAAGTTTCAGGGAGTAGGGACAGTCGGTCCTGCTCCCCAGCGGCAGTATGTTTTGCAGGGAGAGGAGAGCATTGTCTCCTTTCCCCAGCGGCAGTGTACCTTGCAGGAGAGGAGACAACCGGTCTCTCTCCCCAACCACAAGGGGACAGCACCCCTAACTCCAAAGGTGCAGACGGGACCACGGTTTCTGCACCAGACCTACAGGGATGCTGGATGGCTGGTACAGATCCCCAACCAACCCCGCAGGAATGCCAGGAGAAGGGAGTAAGCAATTCCTCCTCTCCACAGCAGATCCGCAACCAGGTCCAGGGGGTAGGATTCCCTGACCACATCCCAGTGGAAGAGAAGGCATCTGGGCAGAGTGCAGTCGGCCTCTGCCCTTCCCTATCCTCTTGTCCAGAGCCTGACTCCTCACAGGATACCCCAGCAGAAGCGCTGGCATCCGGGCAGAGCGCCGTTAGTCTCTGCCCTACCTGTTCCTTTGTTACAGGGCAGGACTGCGCACCAGTTTGCCCAGCTGAAGCGCTGGCACCAGGGCAGAGTACTGCTGATCTAGGCCCACAAAGCAACCTCCACTCCCAGCCAGAGAGCAACACAGAGACCGGAAGTACCAGTTGCCAACACAACCTTGGTAGACTCACTGGACAGAGGCAGGCTACCAAATTCAACAGGTCCAGTATTTGGCAATGGGTTGGCTGCCAGACTAACTCAGGTATCAACCGGTGTGAGGTCAGGCACCTGGTTAGTCTTCCCTGGATGGGGGAGATGTGTGGCAGAAATAACCTCGCCACTGGGTTTTGGAGGGGCCTGTTTGCCAGCCTTTTGCCTCAGGATTATGGCCCATACACTAAAACTTTGAAGGAGAAGAGAGACTGGACGCACATCCTAAATCTGTGGAACTGTTTTGGGCAGGAAAGCCATGCTTGCGGTCGGTCAAAAGTGACTTCCATGGAATTCTGGAACCCCTGTTGGATCTGGGTGATTTCTGGATATGTTGTTCGCCCAGATCTGAGCTATGCAGGGATGTATAAATTATGGGGATATGTGAGGCTTTGGGGTGTTGTCTGTGTTTTGGCCTGTGTGTTTCTGCCTGTGAGTGATTAAGTTAGCCCATTGTGTTTGTTAATTGAATCACAGGCAGAGCCCATTGTGTTTGTTAATTGTATCACAGGAAGAGGGGAGGTTGTGTACAGTTGCTGGGAGTATTTCCATACTGTAAATGCATGTGATTGGCTAATGTAAAAACTGTCTCAGTCTTCCACAAGGTCCCCAGGGGTGTGTCCCTTGATGAAAGACCTGCATAAAATGCTGACATGTAGCCACATTAAATAGTTCCCGTTTTACCCTCAACATAAAGCCTCGTCTCATGTGTGTGGGGAAAAGGCTAAATCTACAATAGGGAATGCTATACACTGTATACTCCCCCGGCTATAATCCCTGAGCTCTTTTAAGAGCTTCTTCCTGCATCACTCTCTGAAGGAAGAGAGGTTCATCCACTGGAGCCTGGTGCCTTGTCATAGGTCCAGGGTGGGTAGAAGACGGTGAGATCCCAACCAAGCTGCAGTGGTTCGTGGGGTCGGCAGTGCTTACAGTGTCAAGTAGAGTGCTTGGAGCCTTCGGGAAGCACTAGGAGCATCCATCAATGGAGGTACCCAGTTGCGGTGCCAGAAGATTCGTTACAGTGGTGGGCCATGGGGGCGTTATTACTCTGCTCTAGTGCCCAGTAACGCCCCTCTCCACTGCCCAGCCCGCCTCTCTTCCGATCCCAGCCGGCCTCCTAAGAAATAAATGTCCTCCCACATACTTGCCGAACGGCGCAGCCCCCTCCCCACTACGCCATTTAATTTATTAATTGTACCATTGTGCTTCCTCCTCTCTTGGCCTACGGCGCTGCCCCATCCCCATTACGTCATTTATTTTATTCATTGCACCGGACCTCAGTATCGGTGAGTGCCTGCGCCTGCACGATTCTCCTGTTCCAGAGGGCAACAGCATCAATAGTGTCAATGGGCATGCGCCGAGCCCAGTGACACTATTGAGGCTGTTGCCCTCTAGAACAGGAGAATCGCGCAGGCACTCACCGATACTGCGCCTGCGCGGGATTTCGGAGGACAAGAGAGGAGGAAGGGAGGTCCGGTGCAATGAATAAAATAAATGACGTAATGGGGAGGGGGCGGCGCCGTAGGTCAAGAGAGGAGGAAGGAACGCCCGATGAAGTAAATAAATTAACTGACGTAGTGGGGAGGGGGCGGCGCCGTTCGGCCGAGAGAGGAGGAAGCACGATGGTGCAATGAATAAATTAAATGACGTAGTGGGGAGGGGGCGGCGCCGTTCGGCAAGTATGTGGGAGGACATTTATTTCTTAGGAGGCCGGCTGGGCACCTTGGAACCTCATTTGCATATCAGACAAATCGCTTTTTTATAAAAATGAAAAGTTGAATAAAAGAAAGAAGACACATGTAGGTAAGAAGGTACTTTATTGCACATTGCTATGTAAATGGTTTTATATGGTCAAAATAGGTGACAGATTCCCTTTAATGGTAATTTGCAGTACATGTGCTGAATAGCAGCAAGGGAGCATTCACATATGCGTCCTTCGATATTTCTCCACTTGCCCCAACATATTCCAAGATGTGTGGCTCGAGATGATCAGGGTTTTTTTAAAACATGATTACAATCACGATACTCTCACAAAATAGCTATCCTATATGTGCCCGTGTGCTTCCTCCCAGTGGTTCTGATGTGAATTGCAGCCTGTCAAGAGTTTTAATTTGTCTTTAGTTGGAGCCCTTAACCAAACTTGATCACAGATAAGGGTGGACACATAAATAAATCAGTATATCAACAGAGTGAGGTGGGAAGGAGCCTTAGGGTATCTTGTCCCTTGTCTCATATACAGTCTTCAAAACAGTATTGTGCTTGAGCCAAATGGACATCATATGGCTCAGATGGAAGGTTCTTATGTATGCCACTATTGTATCAGAATTCCATATCATACATCACCTAGAGTCGTCCATGTAAAACAATGCTTAGTTTTCCATCAGAGATGTGTCACTCAGACCGCAGGCTCCATACATAGTTTTGAAGATTAAAACAAAGGAAACACCAAAAATATGGTTTATTGTTCTCCAAAAATAAAAAAAATAAAACAAACTCGCTACTCCACCTTATTGACATCAGTGATGAAGGAAGTAGCTACATTCTCCTCCTACTTGCTTTCAATAGCAGACCATACTTCTGCCGGGGAAATAACCACAATTAAACACGTAATACATAGTTTTATTGCTCATTGCTGAGACACAAACTCCAAAAGAAACAGAAGTGACGTTGGTAATTGGCATTTTATTATATCTTTTTATTATACCTATTTTTAGTTGATGTGTCTACCATTCCGATATGAGTGCTGCTTACTATGATCCTTTGTCATATCAGAGCAGACATTTGTAGAACATATGAAGTCCAAAGACAGATTTCACCCTGTTTTTTATCTGCTTGGTCTTTACCCCATACACAATAGGATTAATGAGAGGTGGCAGCATCAGGTACACATTGGCCAATAGGATGTGAATATGATTTGGGACATTTTTTCCAAATCTGTGGACAACAGAAGACAGAACAACCGGAATGTAAAATGAAAGGATGGCGCAAATATGAGAGGCGCATGTGCCAAGAGCCTTAGTTCTGGCTTCTGTGGAGGCCAGCTTAAACACAGCTCTAAGAATCATGACATAAGAGCAGATTATGAAGAACAGATCCAACCCTCCAATGGAAAGAGCCACCACTATGCCATAGATGTTGTTAGGGGTGGTATCGGCACAGGCCAGTTTCACCACAGCCATGTGCTCACAGTAGGAGTGGTGGATGACATTGGCCGAACAGAAGGGCAGTCTCTTTAAAAGGATAGGTAAAGGCAGCATCAGTCCTACCGCTCTAATGATGGCCAACATGCCGATATGTGCTATCAGCCATTTTGTTAGTATCGAGGTGTACCTAAGAGGGTTACAGATGGCAACATATCTATCAAATGCCATGGCCAAGAGTAGGGATGACTCCATAATGGCAAAGAAATGGAGGAAAAACATCTGGGTGATGCACGCCTCAGAGTAAATCTCATGAGAGTTCAGCCAAAGGATCCCCAACATCTTGGGTGTGGTAGAATTACACAAGACTAGGTCAATGGAGGACAACATGCAGAGAAAGAAGTACATGGGTTCATGAAGGCTTCGATCTATCCTAATGATGAAAATCAGCATGACGTTTCCAATAATAGATGTGATATAAACCATGGTGAAGACAACGGCAAGGTAGAGGTAGAGATGTTCAAGGCCAGGGATCCCCAAGAGAAAGAACTGAATGGGAAGCAACCGGGTAGAATTCTGTAAAGACATGATGTCTAATCTCACATTCATTGAAGGTCCCTATGAAGAAAATTGAGACATCATTAGTCTTAAAATTTTATTTTGTGACTGAATAAATTTATTAAATAGAAAGTTCTCAGATTGCCCCCCAAAAGTCTCATACAAAATTCGGGTTCATTAGAATTTACACATTTTAGAATCAGTTTGTTCATATCTGGTTCTCTCTATTTAGTCTTCATCAGGTGGAGATGTGTATGTGTGATGTTATAGATGGATCATCAGCCATGATGAGGCAGAGATCTACCAGTGTAGCAATCCACACCTTGACACTCTTCCTCCTGGATCCATCCTTCTCCTTCTTGACCTGTCCTCCTCCTTCTGGACCTGTCCTCTTCCTTCTGGACCTGTCCTCCTCCTTCTGGACATGTCCTCTTCCTCCTGGAACTTTTCTCCTCCTCCTTGACCTCTCCTCTGCCTTCTACATTACTCTGTCCTCCTCCTCCTGGACCTGTCCTCCTCCTCCTTGACCTCTCCCCTGCCTTCTACATTACTCTGTCCTCCTCCTCCTGGACCTGTCCTCCTCCTCCTTAACCTCTCCCCTGCCTTCTACATTACTCTGTCCTCCTCCTCATGGACCTGTCCTCTTCCTCCCTCCTGGACCTGTCCTCCTCCTCATTGACCTCTCCTCTGGATGATGTGTGGATGATCTCATACCTCACAGACTGGACATTTAGCGTCTCCCACTCACACACCACCGTCTCATCTCGTCCCCTCTCTGTTGGTGCCCCCCAAGGCTCTGTCCTAGGACCCCTGCTCTTTTTCAATCTAAACCTACAGTCTGAGGCACTCAGAGAGTCCCATGACTATCAGTATCACTTATATGCTCGTGACATGCAAATGTACCTCTCTGGTACAGATGTCACCTCCTTTCTAATCAGAATCCCATCTGTTATATCATCCTTTTTCCCCTTATAGTTTCTAAAACCTAACATGGAGAAAGCCAAATGTATTATCTTTCCCCATCTCACTCAGCTTCCTCCTTAACCGACCTATCTATCAGAGTCAATGGCTGCACACTCTCCCCAGTCAACCAAGTCCACTGCCTTGGGGTAACCTCCAATTCTGCTCTGTTTTTCAAACTCCTGCTGAATCCAACTCAAAAATATCTCTCGGATCCGCACATTCCTCAACCAAAAGTCTGCAAAAATGCTTGTGCATGTCCTCCTCATCTCCCACCTAGACTACTTCAACATCTTCTTTGGTCTCCCATCTACCAGTCTTATGCCCCTCCAGCCTATCCTCAACTCTGATGCCCGGGTAATCCACCTCTCCGTCAATCTCTTCACTGTCCCCCTATTAGCGACAATATCCAGTACAAAACATAAAGTATGACATACAAGGCTGTGCACAACCTGTCCCCTCCATATATCTGTGACCTGATCTCCGCACACAATCTCGGATCTTCACAAAACCTCCTTCTCTACATCCCTCCTATCTGCTCTTCACACAATCACCACCGAGATTTCTCCTGCTGTGTGACCAGTTTTAACCTCATCTACTGCACCCATCTCCTATCCCTTTTAGATTGTAAGCCCTTGCAGGCATAGTCCTCTCTTCTTCTGTCCCAGTTGTAACTCATCTTGTTCATGCTTACTGTACTTGGTTTATATTATGTATGTACAGTGTCATGGAATGAAGAGCACTTTAGTAATGTCTTGAGATGGTGACCACATGTCATGGACTAGTTTTCAGAACCCCTTTTTCTACTCATGAAGAAGAAGACCCTTTTCATATTTAAAGCTTAACTCCATTCTAAACCGAACAATTCACGTTTGGCGGCATTCACTTTGCAAGTCGACCCATGTCACCCTCTCAGGGGTATATAAAGCTGAGATATGGGGAGCTGTATGCAGAGCTTTCACATTGCAGAGCTGAGTCTGTGTTGCCTATGAGATACAATTAAAGTGTAGTCACTACAGAAGGAGTAATGCAAAGAGATGGAACAGTCTCCTAGGACCACAAATGTTTTTTATTTAATTGTACCAGTTGTGTTCAAAATAATAGCAGTGTGTTTAAAAAAGTGAATAAAGCTCAAAATCCTTCTAATAGCTTCTATCTCCATCCACACAGATGCATTGGGAACACTACACATTCTATTCCAAATCAAAACATGAAGAAAATTTATCAAATTTGTGTTGTTCCTCTAAAAAAAATTGAAGAAAAGTGAATATTAGACTGTTCAAAAAAATAGCAGTGTTTGTCTTCTTCTTTACAAACACTGCTATTACAGGAGATTTTCTCTCCTCTGAATCCCGTCACTAATATTTAGTTGTATAACCGCTGTCTCTGAGAACTGCTGGACGTCTGTGCTGCTCGGCGTCACCACCTTCTGCCCCTGTGACCAGGTATTCCAGCCCAGGATGATTGGACCACATTCCACAGTTCTCTATTTCTTGGATTTGCCTCAGAAACTGCATTTTTGATGTCACCCACAAGTTTTCTATTGGATTAAGATCCGGGGATTGGGCCGGCCGCTCCATAACGTCAATCTTGTTGGTCTGGAACCAAGATGTTGCCCGTTTACTGGTGTGTTTGGGGTCGTTGACTTGTTGGAACACCCATTTCAAGGGCATTTCCTCTTCAGTATAAGGCAGCAGGACCTCTCCAAGTATTCTGATGGATTCAGACTGATCCATGATCCCTGGTCTGCGATAAATAGGCCCAACACCGTAGTCTGAGACACATCCCCATATCATGATGCTTGTCCACCATGCTTTACTGTCCTCACAGTGCACTGGGGCTGAATTCAGTGTTTGGGGGTCATCTGACCAACTGTCTCCGGCCACTAGACCCAAAAAGAACCATCTTACTTTCACCAGTCCACAGAATGTCTCTTTAGGCCGTCAATGTGCTCTTTGGAAGATTGTAAGCTCTTCAGCCCATGTCTTTATTCCAGCAGTGGGACTTTGCGGGGGCTTCTTGCAGATCACTCGGCTTCACATCGGCGTCTTCTCATTGTAACATGACTCACAGGGAACTGTACACCTTCTTTCATCTTCCTGGAGCCGATTGTTGACTTAGTCCTCGCCATTTTGGCTATTCTTCTATCCATTTGAATGGTAGTTTTTCGCTTTCTTCCACGTCTTTCAGGTTTTGGTTGCCATTTTAAAGCATTTGCGATCACTTTAGCTGAGCAGCCGATCATTGTCTGCACTTCTTTATATGTTTTCCCCTCCAATCAACTTTTTAATCAAGGTACGCTGTTCTTTTGAGCAATGTCTGGAACAACCCATTTTCCTCAGAATTTCAGAGAGAAATGCACTGTAACCAGCAGGTACAACATTTGCTGCCTTCCTTCCTTAAATAAAGGCAATAATTGCCACCTGTTTTTCAAAGAATGAATGACCTCACTCATTGAACTCCACACTGCTATTATTTTGAACATGCCCCTTTCAATTAGTGATTGATTTACAGAGAATCAGCAGCATCCATGTCATGACTGTTGGGTTTCTATTACTCTACTACACCTGCTAGTAAATTATTTGCCATGTAGAAATATAATTTCTACCAAAAACAGAGATTGGTCCGGTTAGTGATGTCTGACTGCTATTATTTTGAACACAACTGTATGTACTTATATCTGGACCTTGCATCCTTTGCACTTGTGTGATGTCTGAACCTAGTAACTTCTGCACTTCTTTGATGTCAGGGTCTCAATTACTCTGCACGTCTGTGATGTCTGAACCTTGCAACCTCTGCACTTCTTTGATGTCTGGACCTTGTGTCCTCTGCACTTCTGTAATGCGTGGATCTTGTATCCTCTGCAGTTCTGTTATGTTTCGAACTTTTGTCCTCTGCACTCTGCACATCTGCGACGTCTAGTCCTTGTGTCCTCTGCACTTTTGTGATGACTATACCATGTATACTCTGCACATCTGTGACGTCTGGTCCTTGTGTCCTCTGCAATTCTGTGATGACTATACCATGTATCCTCTGCACTCTGCACATCTGTGACATCTGGTCCTTGTGTCCTCTGCAATTCTGTGATGACTATACCATGTATCCTCTGCACTCTGCACATCTGTGACGTCTGGTCCTTGTGTCCTCTGCAATTCTGTGATGACTATACCATGTATCCTCTGCACTCTGCACATCTGTGACGTCTGGTCCTTGTGTCCTCTGCAATTCTGTGATGACTATACCATGTATCCTCTGCACTCTGCACATCTGCGACGTCTAGTCCTTGTGTCCTCTGCACTTTTGTGATGACTATACCATGTATCCTCTGCACTCTGCACATCTGTGACGTCTGGTCCTTGTGTCCTCTGCAATTCTGTGATGACTATACCATGTATACTCTGCACATCTGTGACGTCTGGTCCTTGTGTCCTCTGCAATTCTGTGATGACTATACCATGTATCCTCTGCACTCTGCACATCTGTGACATCTGGTCCTTGTGTCCTCTGCAATTCTGTGATGACTATACCATGTATCCTCTGCACTCTGCACATCTGTGACATCTGGTCCTTGTGTCCTCTGCAATTCTGTGATGACTATACCATGTATCCTCTGCACTCTGCACATCTGTGACATCTGGTCTTTGTGTCCTCTGCAATTCTGTGACATCTAGAGTCGGACCCTGTGTCCTCTGCATTTCTGTCATTCTTGGACTTTGTATCCTCTGCACGTCTGTAATATCGGGACCTTGAGTCCTCTGCACCTCTGTGATGTCTGGACCTTGTGTGCTCTGCACCCTGAACTTCTGTGATGTCTGGACCATGTGTCCTCTACCCGCTGTATTTCTGTTATGTCTGGACCTTGTGTCCTTTGTAACATCTGGACCTTGTGTCCTCTGCACTTCTGTGACATCTTGACTTTGTGTCCTCTGACTTCTGTGAAATCTAGATCTTATGTGATCTGCACCTCTTTGATGTCTGGACCTTTTATCCTCTGCACTTTTGTGATGCCTGGAGCTTGTGTTCTCTGCACTTTGGTGATGTCACATTCATGTTCTCACATAACGTACACCATGCCATGAAGAAAAGGGTTGAACATCCAAACATATGGACACCAAAGCCATGTTATCAGTAGTGATGAGCGGCAGGGGCAATATTCGAATTCGCGATATTTCGCGAAAATTTGGGCAAATATTCGCCACATATTCGAGAATTCGCGAATTCATGATCTCCAGGCATTATTTTCTTGATTGCGAAAATTTGCATAAAATTTGCATGTAATTTTTTCCGCATAAAAATTCGCATGAACTGGTATTTTCACAAAAAACGAATATTCGCAATTACGAATATATTTTGCGAAATTCAAAATATTCGCGAATTCTCGAAGTGCCGATATTCGCGATTAAAATTCGTAATTCGAATTTTCGTGATCAACACTAGTTTTCAGATGCATGAATCCTCACTTGCATTCACTATTGATACATGGTAATGTGCTGACAATGTTTTACAACTTTTTATTTTGCCTGTGCAGACATAGACACAGGTTATCTTCCACTATCCAGAAACCTCTGAAGCCCCCGAGATATAATCTCATGTTTTATCTAAACAAAGAGCCAAGGCTTTTTATGCCATCTTCCTCAAAATGAGGATCTGTTGTTCCATTTTTCATATGCTCTGGTCCCGTCTCTGGATTCAGGGCCCTTTACACAGGAATGTTCCTTCTCCATCATTGCCGCATCAATCATTTGTAGATTGATCATACATCCATTTGTCACCATACAGATTTATTGTTTGTCAGCAGTGAATTCGGTTTACACAGATCAATGAGCTGTCTACAAAAGATGAGATTTTGTAACACATAAAACAATTAGATCAACCAACAAATGAGAATTTGCTCTTCTGTTGGCTGACCGCCGGTAGAGTTACACCGGCCAATCACCAAGACTAGGCTGTACAAGTGTTTGTTCAGGCTAACTGGCATGATCATCAGTCTGTGTAAGTGTCTGTATTTTATCATCTCAGATTTGGCCATCAGATGACGAAAGCACCTTGCTTTCAAATTATTGTCAGGGTTGGTCAGGGCCTGATGTTCACCGTTCTCAGGTTGTGGCTTTTTGCGACCCCATCTTTGACTCAGCATTGGTAAGTTCACGTTCCTTTTCACCAGATGTGTCTTTCATCTTCAGTAGTATCTGAACAGATCCCCTAATTCATTTTTCTTCTCAAGGAATTGTATAAGCTCTGTGTTGTCGCTGTAAAGAAAGGATGGGCAGATCTTGAAGAACATTATCGTCTAGAGCAAAATTCCCTATTCGGGGCATACACTATCTCCTTATGAAGAATGCTTGAGCGGAGTAAGGAGGCTTATAGGCCGGGTGACGCTCCTCTGGAATTCTGGGAAGAGGGAATGCAAATTAGCTTTTAGCAAGTTCTGCCTCAGATGCCACCAGATGTAAGGCAGCTCTCCTATAAGTCAATGTCCAACCTTTTGAGACATGACTTAGATAATAATTAAGCCAGCACCTCATCTGCAGACAGCTGTTTTGGGGTGATTGCCCCTCATCAGTGCAGAACAGAGAGCACTGGCTTATCTGGGTGAGAAGTCTAGGTCAGGCTTGTTTAAAAGATCAAACATTGACTTATACAGTCATGTGAAAAAATTAGGACACCCTTTGAAAGCATGTGGTTTTTTGTAACATTTTTAATAAAAGGTTATTTCATCTCCGTTTCAACAATACAGAGAGATTAAAGTAATCCAACTAAACAAAGAAAACTGAAGAAAAGTCTTTTCAAGATCTTCTGTAAATGTCATTCTACAAAAATGCCTATTCTAACTGAGGAAAAAGATAGGACACCCTCACATGTATTCCCTCTTAAATTGGCTCAGATCTCACACAGGTATATCACACCAGGTGCACATAATTAGTAGATCGTTACTCTGCATGTTGAATGAGGCTTGCCCTATTTAAACCTCAGACATTTAGTTTGGTGTGCTCCTGACTGTTGAAGTGAGAGTGAGCACCATGGTGAGAGCAAAAGAGCTGTCAGAGGACTTCAGAAAAAAGATTGTAGCAGCCTATGAGTCTGGGAAGGGATTTAAAAAGATCTCAAAAGATTTTGAAATCAGCCATTCCACTGTCCGGAAGATAGTCTACAAGTGGAGGGCTTTCAAAACAACTGCCAACATGCCCAGGACTGGTCGCCCCAGCAAGTTCACCCCAAGAGCAGACCGCAAGATGCTAAAAGAGGTCTCCAAAAACCCTAAAGTGTCATCTCGAGAACTACAGCAGGCTCTGGCTACTGTTGATGTAGAAGTACATGCCTCTACAATCAGAAAGAGACTGTACAAGTTTAACTTGCATGGGAGGTGTGCAAGGAGGAAACCTTTGCTTTCCAAGAGAAACATCGAGGCCGGACTGACATTTGCCAGAGATAAAGTTGACAAAGACCAGGACTTCTGGAATAATGTTCTTTGGACAGATGAGTCCAAAATTGAATTATTTGGACACAACAGCAGAGGACATGTTTGGCGTAAACCAAACACAGCATTCCAAGAAAAGAACCTCATACCAACTGTGAAGCATGGAGGTGGAAGTGTCATGGTTTGGGGCTGCTTTGCTGCAGCAGGACCTGGTCAGCTCACCATCATAGAATCCACGATGAATTCTACTGTGTATCAGAAGGTGCTTGAAGAACATGTGAGACCATCAGTTAGAAAATTAAAGCTGAAGCGGAACTGGACCATGCAACATGACAATGACCCAAAACATACTAGTAAATCAACCAAAGATTGGCTGAAAAAGAAGAAATGGAGAGTCCTGGAATGGCCAAGTCAAAGTCCAGATTTGAATCCCATTGAGATGCTGTGGGGTGACTTGAAAAGGGCTGTACGTGCAAGAAACCCCTCAAACATCTCACAGCTGAAAAAGTTCTGCATTGAGGAGTGGGGTAAAATTTCCTCAGACCGATGTCGAAGACTGGTAGATGGCTACAAGAACCGTCTCACTGCAGTTATTTCAGCCAAAGGAGGTAACACTCGCTATTAGGGGCAAGGGTGTCCTATCTTTTTCCTCAGTTAGAATAGGCATTTTTGTAGAATGACATTTACAGAAGATCTTGAAAAGACTTTTCTTCAGTTTTCTTTGTTTAGTCGGATTACTTTAATCTCTCTGTATTGTTGAAACGGAGATGAAATAACCTTTTATTAAAAATGTTACAAAAAACCACATGCTTTCAAAGGGTGTCCTAATTTTTTCACATGACTGTAGGATAGCTACCTTTCATCAGAGGTGGAGCTTGTTAAGAGTTAATTTGCATTCCTTCTGCCTAGAAGTCCAGAGGAGCATTGCCTGGCATATAAGACTCTTCACGCTGTTTAACCCCTCTCCATAAGGAGATATTATCCCCAAATCCTGATGTAGGCCTCTCACCTAGTTAAGCCAGTATTCTCTGTTCTGCATTGATGAGGGGAATTCACCCTGAAACAGCTGTCTGCAGATGGGATGCTGGCTTAATTATCCTTCTTAATCTTAATTTCCTTGCTAAGAAAATAAATATTCCTCTGCAGAGTTCAGGTCTGTCAGTGAAGGGCGAGCCATCAACCACGTTTATTGTTTCTGAATATGCAAAATCTGCAAAAGGACAAATATTTTTTGCCAGATAATAGAACTGAAGGGGTTCTCCTATATTGCAATTTCCAAAGTGAGATGAGAATAAGCTCTGACCCCAGGTGGCCGGGCTTACGGAAACGGTTGAAAGCAGAAGCAGATTTAACATATGTCCAGGTTGTCCATAAAAAAGCTG
This sequence comes from Bufo gargarizans, assembly GCF_014858855.1. Lineage (NCBI taxonomy): Eukaryota > Metazoa > Chordata > Amphibia > Anura > Bufonidae > Bufo > Bufo gargarizans. The sequence continues at coordinate 141,873 of NW_025334613.1, read as the reverse complement.
GGGGAAGAAGGTGTAATGTGTAAGCAGAAACTGCATAAGGACCAGCAGTCACATGACCAGGCTGTGCAGGTCCCCAGGTCAGGGGAGGAGAGAAAAGCTGTTCTTGTTCAGGCACGTGAGTAGTTCTTAGGGACATTTTTGTGTGGCACAGCAAACCGGCCTCTGTGAGAGAGAGACATCCTGCTACAAGATCTGCTTTGTGGAACCAGAAACATCCTGCTCCAAGAGCTGCTCTGCAGAGAGAAACCTGCTACAAGGGCTGTCTTGTGGAGAGGGAGACAGTCTGCTACAAGAGCTGTTTTGTGGAGATAGAGACAACCTGCTGCAAGAGCTGCTATGTAGAGAGAGACAGAGAGAGAGAGAGAGACCCTGCTACAGGAGCTGCTTTGTGGAGAGGGAGACAGCATGCTACAAGAGCTGTTTTGTGGAGATAGAGAGAGCCTGTTGCAAGAGCTGCTTTGTTCAGCCAGAAACAGCATGTTGCAAGAGCTGCTATGTAGAGAGAGGCTGAGACAGAAAGAGAGAGCGAGACAACCTGCTACAATACCTGCTTTATGGAGAGGGAGACAGCCTACAACAAAAGCTGTTTTGCGGAGGTAGCAACAGTCTGCTGCAAGAGCTGTCATGCAGAGAGAGAGAAGGACTTCCACAAGAGCTGCTTTGGAGACAGATACAGCCTTGCTACAAGAGCTGCTTTGCGTAGAATGAGACAGTGTGCCACAAGAGATGCTTTGTCGAAATAGAAACAGCTTGCTACAAAAGCTGCTCTGTGGAGAAGGAAATATCCTGTCACAAGAGCTGCTTCGAAAAGGTGAAAGGAAGTCTGTCACAAGAGCAGCTGTTTTGTGCAGATAGAGACACCCTGCCGCAAGAGCTGTTTTGTGGAGAAAGAGACACCCTGCTACAAGAGCTGCTTTATGGAGATAGAGACAACTTGCTACAAGAGCTGCTTTGTGAAGACAGAGACAGCCTGCTGCAAAATATGTGTTATGGAGAGAGAGAGAGAGAGAGAGAGAGTACTACAAGACCTGCATTGGGATGAGACAGCCTGCTTTAAGAGCTGCTTTGTGGAGAGAGAGAGAGACAACCTGCTAGAAGAGCTGTTTTGCAAAGAAGGAGACACCATGCTATAGAGCTACTTTGTGAAGATAGAGACATCCCGCCATTAGAGATTGGAAGGAGATAAAAAGGCCCCAGCAGAGATTGCAAAAAGGCAGAACCCTGAGCTTATCGGCAGTGACTAGCCCAAAGAAAAAAATATAGCCAATGCACGGGCAAACAATCACTGTAACAACAAAGATAAAAGGCGCAACATGAGTATGTCCAGAGAATAGAGGAAAAACTCCAAAAACGGAGGCTCATCTTTTTTGGTTGTGCTGTAATAGGCACAACATCATAGTAAGCTTGTGTGAATACAAATCCTAGTTGCCAGGTATGCTGCCGAAGATGGATGGCCTTGAGGCGGAGAGGTACCCAATCTTCCAAAAGGACAGATACAGCTTCAATTTCTTTTTTACCTTTTCTGATGCAAAGAACAATCGCAACAGGCAAATGAAGAAGGATCTTCTATTGTATTTTGTTTGATAAATATAAAATAATATAGACAGCCATTAAATAGAATATCAGAGATGCTCACAGCCCGCTAACTATCTATTATAGAAGAAAGACTGGCCGGCTCTCAGTCAATTTGCATATAATTTACTATATCAATACAATGGTGTTACCAAAACAATATTCCAATTATTCAATCTGAATTCAAGAATAACCCGTATTGAAGCATGTCTCTAATGGTACTATAAGTCCCAGCATAATAGTACGTACACCTATGCAGTGTATTATAAGTACAACAAAGCCGTACCTTTGTATTACCAAACTAAAGAAGGAAGGTATATGGAAGAAGATAAAGAACTAGCTGACGGCCTCAATGAATACTTCTGTTCAGTCTTTACAAAGGAAAATGAAGGAGAAGGACCTCAGTTAGGAAAGAAGACTAATGAATCTTTTGATGCATGTGTCTTTACAGAGGAAGAGGTTCTAAGTCCCAGGGGCCTGATGGGATACACCCAAAGCTATTAAAAGAGCTCAGCGGTGAACTAGCAAAACCATTAACAGATTTATTTAACCAATCACTGGTAACCGGGTTCGTCCCAGAAGATTAGAAATTAGCAAATGTTGTGCCCAATCACAAGAAAGGTAGTAGGGAGGAATCGGGCAACTATAGGCCAGTAAGCCTGACATCAATAGTGGGGAAATTAATGGAAACCATACTTAAGGAGAGGATTGTGGAACATCTAAAATCCCATGGATTGAAAGATGACAAACAGCATGGGTTTACTTCAGGGAGATCATGTCAAACTAATCTTATAGATTTTTTTTGATTGGGTGACTAAAACAATAGATGGCGGAGGTGCAGTAGACATCACTTATCTGGACTTTAGTAAGGCTTTTGATACTGTCCCACATAGAAGGCTTATCAATAAAGTGCAGTCTTTGGGCTTGGACTCCCATATTGTTGAATGGATTAGGCAGTGGCTGAGGGACAGACAACAGAGGGTTGTAGTCAATGGAGTATATTCAGACCATGGTCTTGTTACCAGTGGGGACCTCAGGGATCTGTTCTGGGACCCATAATGTTTAATATCTTTATCAGCGACATTGCAGAAGGCCTCGATGGTAAGGTGTGTCTTTTTGCTGATAACACAAAGATTTGTAACAGAGTTGATGTTCCTGGAGGGATACACCAAGTGGAAAAGGACTTAGGAAAACTAGAGGAATGATCAAAAATCTGGCAACTAAAATGTAATGTCGATAAGTGCAAGATACTGCACCTGGGACGTAAAAACCCAAGAGCAGAATATACAACCAGTGATACAGTCCTAACCTCAGTATCTGAGGAAAGGGATTTAGGGGTCATTATTTCAGAAGACTTAAAGGTAGGCAGACCATGTCATAGAGCAGCAGGAGATGCTAGCAGAATGCTGGGGTGTATAGGGAGAGGCATTACCAGTAGACAGAGGGGGCGCTCATGCCGCTCTACAGAGCACTAGTGAGACCTCATCTGGAGTATTGTGCGCAGTACTGGAGGCCATATCTCCAGAAGGATACTGATACTTTGGAGAGAGTTCAGAGAAGAGCTACTAAACTGGTCCATGGATTGCAGGATAAAACTTACCAGGAAAGATTAAAGGACCTTAGCATGTAGAGCTTGGAAGAAAGACGAGACAGAGGGGATATGAGAGAGACTGCTAAATACATAAAGGGGATCAACAAGGTAAAAGAGGAGAGAAGATTTACAAGAAGGAAAACTGCTACAAGAGGACACAGTTTTAAATTAGAGGGACAAAGGTTTAAAAGTAATATCAGGAAGTATTACTTTACTGAGAGAGTAGTGGATGCATGGAATAGCCTTCCTGCAGAAGTGGTAGCAGCAAATACAGTGAAGGAGTTTAAGCATGCATGGGATAGGCATAAGGCCATCCTTCATATAAGATAGGGCCGGGGGCTATTCATAGGATTCAGTATATTGGGCAGACTAGATGGGCCAAATGGTTCTTATCTGCCGACACATTCTAGGTTTCTATATGAATTTTTATGCTTGAACTCCACATCTTGAAATATTTAAATGGACAGAGAGGATGTTTTAATATATTTTTATTGCAATTTTCAAGTAAATAATTGGAGTATTGTTTTTATATAATAATATAAAATAAAAAACAGAAAACAAAGCCTTTCGGGGATCAGCAATAAAGATGGCCTTGTGGTTCGCCCGGCGGTTGTTTCGTGGCAAACTTTGCTTGTTCGCGGTTGGCCGAACAGGCGGACATATGACGTTTCAGCACATGGACACCCCCCCTCCCTTATAAATAAACCTGATCTGGCCGCCATTTTACATTCAGTCTTTTGCCAGTGTAGGGAGAGGTTGCTGTGTGGAGCAGGGACAGGCTGTTAGGGACACCAAACGCTGGGTAATAGGGCCACAAAAGTCCTTTTAAGCACTAGTATAGGTGCGCTATCGATAGGTGTGATACACAGAGGGGTGCGATATACTTGCAGTGACCAGGAACGGGTACACTGACGCCACTTATGCAGTGGGTCAGGATACAGGCATTTAATGTTCTGTGTTTGTCGTGATGCCAATTGCAGCGAGCGCAGGGTACTACCCCAGGGCCCTTCCGAGGTGTTATAACGCACGTCCCAGATTAGGAATGAAAGATTGTGTAATGGCCTATAATGTCTCTATAGGTGGTGGTAGTTGTCACGGTGTCTCCTACCTGGGTACGACCGGACTCCTGGCTCACTTGCAATACATTTGAGTGTAGCGATAGTAGGAGTAGTAGAGGAATTTTGCAGCAGAAATTGATATCCAGACCTTTAGGTGAAGTTCAAATGTTTCTTTACTGAAGATAACTTGTATCCAAGCAGTGTACAGCTCTGGTCTCTGGTCCCAGCAGGTTCTGGCAATCATTGGCAGGAATAAATGCTTCTGCTTGATATGTGGGGATCTTGCAGGATAAGTCATCTGCTTGGTAGCTCTGTAACTGTGGCAGGAATGAATCTTCTGCACTTTTCTGTACTTCTGCTGTATGGGGACAGACTAGCTGAGGAGGAATGGCTTCTCCTAGGTCTCTGGACTCTACTCACAGATAGATTCCCAGGGAATGCTTTCTTCCTGGAACTCTGGAGGTTGTCTGCTTTCTTCCTCCAGCTGAGGCTGAAGGTTCTCAGTCTGGGTATGTGATCAATGTCTCAGCCGGGACAAGATCCTTGCTTTCTTCCCTATGCAGGTGATCTCCTGAAGGCTATTACACAGCCTTCCCTTAGCAGGGGGGAGGCTACACTGACTCTATCTTCCTTCTCCTACAAAGCTGCAGGATGTGGGAACAGTCCACACCTCCACAGAGGGAGAGCTAAGCTGGAATAATCCATTCCAGCCTAGATATACTAAACTGGGACTTGTACCTGGCCAATGTGTTGCTGCCACCTGCTGGTCAACCTGGAAAATTACAAGGGACATTGTATTTTACATGGTTTTATTTGCATAGTTGTGAAGACATGAGCAAAATCATATCAGATGACAATGTAAAGGCAGGCTCTTAGAAAATAGTAGTGGGGTAGAGGCATGTAGTAACACAACTCTGGGGTGTTATATACTTATAATATACTTTCTGACATAGAAAGTATATTATAGTGCAATTGTATTGTGCAGAAGTTGTGTGCGGTTCTGCTGAGATACTGCAGGTATATAGAGGGACAAACGCTATTGGGACAAATCATTTCTACTAGTGTGATTTACCAGTTGCCCCCCCAAAAAACTGATTGAAGCAGTGGTGTTATATACCAATAATATTCTTTCTATATAGTGCATTTGTATTGTGCAGGAGTTGTGTGCGGTTCTGCTGAGATACCGCAGCTATACAGAGGGACAAGCGCTACTAATTGCAACTGGTGTGATATACCAGTTGCCCCCCAAAATCACTGATTAATGGGTTCCATATACCTGCTTCCACAAATACTGCTCTTCTATAGGGACTTTGTCACAGGGTGATTTTGAAATTGACAGGCAGAGGAAGAGGAAGGCCATTCCGCAGGGGTGGTAGGGGTCGGGCTGGTGCACCAGGCCGGAGCCTAAGTGGAAAGTGGCAGAAAGTGCGTGGGAATACGTCAAAGTACACACCAGAGTTGGTTGAGTGGCTCAGCCTTCCGCTTCTGCACCTTCCTCATCCTCTGTCTCAGCACCCTCCTCACTCTCGCTGTATGCACCCCCAAAGACACCACCACCACCATATCCCCTCCACTCGAGTCAGAGGAATTATTTTCCCATCCATTCCAAGACCTTACCGATGCGCAGCCATTATTGGCATCGGATCAGGAAGAGGAGGTATCAACAGTCGCCATCTAGCAGTCTGATGACAGTACCCAGATCAGCCCAAGGAGGGAGGTTTCCGCTGTTGCTGCCTACTCTGAGATCTCTAATGTCAGTGGTGGTAAAGGTGACGATGATGACGTGTTGATGGATGTCACATGGGTGCCCACAAGAGAGGAAGAGGAGGGGAGTTGAGAGGGAGAGACGGAGCAGCAGATAGGGGGGAGAAGGAGGAGAAGCAGGCAGAGCTCGCAGTGCACAGGAGGCAAAAAGCAGACTGCTAATGTATCTGGAGCGAGCCATCCACCATGCATGGTCACATCTTGCGCTCCCAGGATGCCGACACATGGCTCCACAGTGTGGGATTTTTTTAACGTGTCCGCTGCTGACAATAGTGTTGCCTTCTGCAGCCTGTGCTGTCAACGCATAAGTCACGGTAAGCCCAACACTCACCTAGGGACGACTGCCTTAAGAAGGCACCTGGCCTCCCATCACCGAGCCCAGTGGGAGCAACACCGTCAGAACCCACAAAGCCACACTCCCGGCGCTCCAGGTCCTGCCTCTTCTCCTTTCTCCTCTCCAGTTGTTCTCCACTCCACCTTCCACCGTGCCGTCGTCACATTCATCTGGCAAAAGGCAGGCTTCCATGGCCCAAATGTTCAAACGTAAAAAGTTGATGACGCCGGATAATCCTCTTGCATAGCGGCTGACCGACAGCTTGTCAGAACTGCTAGCCCGCCAACTACTGCCAAATAAACCGGTGGATTCGGAGGCCTTTAGAAAATTTTTGGCCATTGGCACACTGCAATGGAAGGTCCCCTGAAGGAAATATTTCTCCCAGAAGGGCATTCCTGAACTATATGGCCACGTTCAGCGGCAAGTGAACGTATCTCTGGCACACAGTGTCGGTGCCAAGATACATCTGACCACAGACACGTGGTCTAGCAAACATGGGCAGGGAAGGTACATAACTATTACTGCCGACTGGGTGAACCTTCTGACGGCTGTCAAGCATGTAACCCGTGGCACCCATGTGGATTTGATGTTACCGCTATGAAATGCATACAGGCCTGCCTCTTCTTCTCCTCCTCCTACTCCATCCTCCGTCTCCTCCTCGGCTGACTCCTCCTTTTCCACTGCTGCTTCTGCTGCGGCCCCCCAAGCTGCCCAGAACCTATTCGACGTGCCAGGTGAGACATTGCCATGCTGTGCTGCGGCTGTTGTGCCTGGAAGCCAAGATCCACACCGGTCCTGCACTGCTTTCAGCTCTGCGGTTACAGGCCGATCAGTGGCTAACCCCGCTCAATTTGACAGTTAATAAAGTGGTGTGCGACAACGGTGCCAATTGGCTAAATGCGCTGAAACAGGGCAAAATGACACACGTGCCATGCATGGCACACGACTTGAACTTAGTCATGCAGTGATTCATTGCCAAATACCCCAGGGTCCAGGATGTCTTGCGGCAGACCAGGAAAATTTCTGGCCATTTTAGATCTTACACAGCCATGGCTCGCCTTGCTGACATTCAGCGGCGACACCACCTGCCCGTCAGACGTCTGATTTGTGACTGCCAGAAGCGTTGGAACTCCACCTTGTATATGCTTGATAGGCTGCTCCAGCAGCAACGTGCCGTTAACGACTACCTGTACGAACTCTGCGGCAGGACAGGTTCTGGGGAGCTTGTTTTTTTTTCACTGCGCAGTGGCTGCTCCTGTGCGACACATGCAGATTTCTGCGGCCATTTGATAAGATCACCAAACTGGTCAGCCGCAGACAGGGCACCATCAGTGACATCGTACCTTACGCCTTCTTTCTGGAGCGTGCATTGCGTCGTGTCATTGATCAAGTCGTCGAGGGGCATGAGCAGGAAGATGAGGAAGTCACAATGCTGAATGAATTCCCAGGCGGGGCTACTCCATCTGAGACAAGTCAACAGGAGTCTGAGGAGTCAGAGGGGGATGGTGCAGGGGCGGAGGAGGAGGAAGAAGAGCAGGCTTTAAACCTTTCTGGGATTCTTGGTGTTTGCTGTGGATGGGGGGAGGAGACCGAGGACGACATTCTCCTGGATGATGAGCAGGAGCCAGGCCGCTCCACCGCTTCAAGTTTAGTGCAAATGGGGGCCTTCATGCTCCAGTGTTTGAAGAGGGACCCCCGTATAAAAAGCATAAAGGGCAAGGGCCAGTACTGGGTGGCAATGTACTTAACCCCTGGTACAAACACAAAATGGTGGACATATTACCAGCATCACAGAGGGCTGTCAGAATGCAGCATTTCCAGACCCTGCTGCGAGAGATGCTGCATTCTGCTTTTGCGGGCGCTGGCAGAGGAATTTCCAGTCACAGCGAAACAGTTGCGGGTACCAATCCAACAGCGCATGCAAGAAAAGGGTGGTTTGAAGATGTGTTGGTCACTTCGGATATGAGATCATTCTTGCAGCCAACCCATCGACAGCCGCCCTCCGGATCCAGCCTCAGGGAACGCCTAGACAGACAGGTGGCCGATGTGGACGCTCTGAGAAGCGAGGAATCCCTGGACTACTGGGTGTGCAGGCTTCACCTGAGGCCAGAGCTGTCACGGACAGTGTACAGGAAACAATGAAAAACAACATGCATAAATAACTCGCTGGATCCAAAAGCTAAGGAACATTTGGGAGACCCCTGTAGAAGACCTGGCACTTTCCCTGGCTGCTCAGCCTATGCATAGATCCAAATGGTGGAGGTATGCATATCCACGTACCTTGACTATATAAGCCCTGAGCACCCTACAATAGTGAGGGGACACGACCACCGGCTCCCTACACTAGACACGGAGGGAGTCAGGGTCACCTGGGATCCAACAAACAGAAAATAACAGATAACAGTGTAACACTTAACTTTGTGGAGGAGAGGAGAACCAGATGGGCAAGCACACATACTCCAGGAAGAAATATAAGCCGCCCAGAAAAGCTTTCTGGGGAAGAATTTAAAGGGAAGCTATTAGTCCAACACATGACAGCTGAGAGAGGCTAACGAGAGGAGGAACTGAATACCACAACACAGAAACTCAAGGGGGAGGTTCTGAAAAGCCTCTGTCAGAGCTTCTCAGCTGTCTGGTTGTGACAAGAGCTGGCACAATTTGCCATGGAACTTTTGGCTTGCCCCTCGTTGAGTGTCCTATCCGAAAGGACGTTCAGCGCAGCAGGGGGGATTGTGACCGATAAGCGCACTCGCCTAGCTCACGACAGTGTGGACTACCTCACATTTCTAAAAATGAATGAGGCATGGATCTCGGAGGAATTCTACACCTGTGACGACCACGTTTAATTGAATTTCCTCATGCCAGCCCACACATATCCGCCATCACACAGAACAAAGAATGGTCCCTGTCTTATGTAAATACAGCGGTATAAAAGGCCATTTCTGTCAAGGGAATGTCTAATGTTTGGGGTCTCAGAGGAATTCAACACCTGTTGTGACGACCACGTGTTATCGAATTTCAACTATTATCAGGCAACATAACGACTGTTTAAGCTGCAATATTGAAGTTAACTACGTCCATTAGAGATAAGCAAACCTATCAAAAATCGGTTCGGTTCCGATTAATTGAATCTTTGAAAAAGTTTGGTTTGGACTAAACCAAATTGGCTCCAGTTGCCCTGGAAATTGGTATGTAACGCCCTTTTGTCTAATTTTTTATGAATTTTTGCTTTTTTCCCTCTTCCTCCCCTCCTTCTTAAGCTCAAACCCAATGACAGCAATAGTAAATGATGTCTGAGTGACCCTGACATACACAGCTGCATGTTTAATATATAGTGTGCTTAATATCACACCGCGTCGACAGATGTGTTATAATTTTTTTATATTCTAAAGCTTCATTTATCGGGGGAAGATGATGTTTAAAGACACACAGTGTTATGGGGGGGAAAATGTGGCCCATATGACACACACAAGTGTTAATTGTCAGAAGAAAAAGTAACTTGTTGTGAAGGAGCCTATAAAAATTCTCCCTTTTAATTGGGAGCAGCAGTGTGGATGTGGAAAGGGTATAGAGCGGATATAGTGGCATGTGGCCGCAATAGTAACGGCAGCAGAAGCAGCATAGTATGGAACATTCAAGCCAGTAGATCGGCTGTCAATGGGTGGTAATAGTAGTAGTGGTAGTAGTGGCAGATACGCAGCATTAATAGTGGTGGCAGTAGGGGATTAGCAGCAAGGAGCAGCAGCAGCCATACGGAACATGATTGTAGGCTGGCACCCTGATGGTAGGCAGGAGGGCAGGCAGATAGCAACAGTGGCAAGATGGGGCACCCTATTTTAATTGGCCTCAGCCAGAAGAGTGTGAAATCCTCTTGAATGCAGGCTCGATTCATTTTGACAAAAGTGATCTTTTGAACACTGTCAGAGGACAACTTTGTCCATTTGTGTGTCACCACCCCATCTACAAGATGACACTGGAGGCTTGTCAAGAAAGAAGAAAGAGAGCGTACTGTTCCAGTCTGCCTACCCAGAAATCAATGGGGTCAGTGAACAGGGTATGTGACAGAGACTGGCCAGAGTTTAAGCAGGCCTGAACCTGGACATTGTGGCAGAAGGTCTCTGCTTGCTGATATGCCTCAGCCTGGCATGGCATAAAAAAAATGCTCCATCAAGTTGAGGAGACTGAAATGGCTGCTGCTTCTGCTGCTTATGGCAGTGGGTGACTCTGTGGGACGCGGAGAGGGGACTCCCTTTAAGACACACTGGTGACAGACGTCTGCTTGCAGAGAGCTGGGGTAAGCTGTGTACACAATGTTTTCTTGTAATAGCATAATTTGGCCTCCTTTTCGAAGTGTGAAACATTCCTCCTTTTTGGGACTGTTTGATGTCAACAATAGAGATACCGCGAACATAAAATTTTCCGTTGGCGAACGTGAATTTTTGCAAATGTTCACGAACGGGAGAACCGGGCGAACCGCCATAGACTTTAATAGGCAGGCGAATTTTAAAACCCACAGGGACTCTTTCTGGCCACAATAGTGATGGAAAAGTTGTTTCAATGGGACTAACACCTGGACTGTGGCATGCCGGAGGGGGATCCATGGCAAAACTCCCATGGCAAATTACGTAGTTGACGCAGAGTCGGGTTTTAATCCATAAAGGGCATAAATCACCTAACATTCCTAAATTGTTTGGAATAACGTGCTTTAAAACATCCAGTGTGTGTATACGATCAGGTATGATGTTGTATCGATCAGGTAGTGTAAGGGTTACGCCCGCTTCACAGTGACAGACCAAAATCTGACAGGCCAAACTCCCCATTTAACGCACCGCAAACAACCGCAAACTCCCCATTTGCACAAGGTTGGATACCAAGCTAGCCATGTCCCGTTCCTTGTCCTCACTGACGTCATTGAAGGTCTCTTCCTCCACCCAGCCACGTACAACACCAAGGGTCCCTGAAAGGTGACAAAAAGCCCCCTGGGACGCCTGCTGTGGTTGGTCTTCCACCTCCTCAAAGCCACCTTCCTCCTCTGACTCCTCTTCTTCAGACTCCTCTCTCTGCGTTGCCACAGGTCCAGCAATCTTCGACAACAAGGCTGCTTCTGGTGGTGATGGTGACCACAACTCTTCCTCTTCATGCTCATCTACGGCCTGATCCAGCACTCTTCGCAGGGCATGCTCCAGAAAAAACGCATATGGGATGAGGTCGATAATGTTGCCTTGGGTTTGACTGACCAGGTTTGTCACCTCCGCAAAAAGACGCATGAGCCTACAGCCATTGTGCATGAGCATTCAGTAACGCGGCCAAAGAATACCCAGCTCCGCAGAGGCTGTCCTCTTTTTTTTTTATTAAAAAAAATCTGTTCTCAACAGTTTAATCTCTGTTTTGTCCCCTATCAGGGGCCGGTGTATGGAATAGATTTTAGGAACCGGGAGATGGAAAAAGATGCTTGGTCGGTCCTCTTACTTCCAATTTGGGGCACTGCGCGTGCGCCGTACAATGTACTATGCAATCTCAATAGGAGTGGTATGTTAAGTAGTACTATTCCTATCAGTTTAATCCCTGTTACTTCCCCTATCAGGGGACGTGTATGGAATAGATTTTAGACAACCGAAAAGAGTTGTCAATAGTTGACACACTCATGACATAAATTTTATTCCTCTATGCATCAATCTTGGTGTAGTGATGACTGTGCTCGTGCGCACGTTTGGGAGATTGCAGGCGATGGGGGTTTTCAAAGCCTGTGGTCGTGCTGAGGTAGTTCAATGACAGTTAAGTGACCCAGAAAACAATGATTCTGCAGTGTGGGCCCATTGTTGGCCTAGTAGGCTTTAATGATCACCTTAGATGATCAAAAACAAAATTAATATTTTTTCTATGCAAAATTATCCAGCCGATCGCTTTTGGTCTGTTCATAATAAAGCAACGACCTTATCATCTGGGGTGTGCCAACATTGCCATTGCCAACACACTCATAGAGGTGATCGCTTCATTGTGATACGCAAGCCCCTTCACCACAACAAGGTAATGATCACGAAGGGGAATTGACACTTGTATGTGCCATTTTTTGTTTTTGTTTTTGCAGCCACAATGCAACACCAGAGGCCAGAAAAATAAGGCATGTACACATGCCTGAAAAATTAGGTATTGTTGCCCGAAAAATTGATGTTTTCCAGGCAGAAAGTGCCCTAAAACATTGCGACTTGTACCCTAGTTGGTGGCGGAGAAGTCACGCAAGTCATCCGACATGCAGAGATAAAATACAGCAGCTTGTGGACCATTTTTAGCCCAAGGCAGCTCATCTCATCAGGCCTTTTTTAGTCAAATGTATTGCCCACTGTCAGTCCCTTCGGGATCCATGCCATATTCATCTTAATAAAGGTGAGGTAATCTAGACTTTTTTGACCTAGGCAACTTCTCTTCTCAGTGACAATACCTCCTGCTGCACTGAAGGTCCTTTCTGACAGGACACTTGAAGCGGGGCAGGCCAGAAGTTCTATCGCAAATTAGGATAGCTCAGGCCACAGGTCAAGCCTGCACACCCAGTAGTCAAGGGGTTCATCGCTAGTCAGAGTGTCGATATCTGCTACCTGTCGGTCGAGTCGTTCTCTGAGGGTGGACCCCGAAGGGCTGTGGCGTTGCGTAGGATTTAAAAAGCTCTGCATGTCCTCCATCAACAACACGTCTGAAGGTCTGTTCTTCCCCCCAGCCACGTACAACACCACGGGTACCAGATAGGTGACAACGAGCACCCTGGGATGCCTGCTATGGTTGGTCTTCCTCCTCCTCAAAATCACATTCCTCCTCTGACTCCTCAGACTCCTCTTCCAGCGTTGCCGCAGGTCTAGCAAACGATGCTGATAAGGCTGTTTCTGGAGGTGATGGTGACCACAACTTTTCCTCATCCTCTTCAAGGTCATCTAAGGCCTGATCCAGCACTCTTCGGAGGGCACGCTCCAGGAAGAAAACAAATGGGATGATGTCGCTGGCATGTTGTTTCACCACTGGATATCTGAAAAGTGCGCCATGGCCGTGTAGGAACGCATGAAATGGCCACACACCTTCCTGGCCTGCTTGAGGACATCCTGTAAGCCTGGGAACTTATGCACAAAGCATTGTACGATCAGATTACACACATTTTCCATGCACAGCACATGTGTCAACTTGCCCAAATTCAATGCCGCCAACAAATTGCTTCCGTTGTCACACACTACTTTGCCGATCTCCAGTTGGTACGGAGTCAGCCACTGATCCACCTGTGCATTCTGCAGACATGACTGCTGGTCCGGTGTAACACTCTGCTTTCAGGTAAGTCAACCCCAAGACGGCATGACACTTTCGTATCCTGGAAGTGGAATAACCCCTGGGGAGCTGGGGGTGTACAGTTGATGTGGAGCAAGACGCAGCAGCAGCAGAAGAGGACTCAGCCGAGGAGGTTAGCGAAGAGGATGGAGTAGGAGGAGTAGAGGAGGTGGCAGCAGGCCTGCCTGCAAGTCGTGGCGGTGTCACCAACTCCGCTGCAGAGCCACGCATTTCATGCTTGGCAGCCGTCAGCAGGTTTACCCAATGCGCAGTGTAGGTGATATACCTGCCCTGACCATGCTTTGCAGACCAGGTATCAGTGGTCAGATGGACCCTTGCCCCAACACTGTGTGCCAGACATGCCATGACTTCCTTTTGCACAATAGAGTACAGGTTGGGGATTGCCTTTTGTGCAAAGAAATTTCGTCCGTGTACCTTCCACTGCGGTGTCCCAATAGCTAACAAAATTTTTTGAAGGCCTCGGACTCCACCAGCTTGTATGGTAAAAGCTGGCGGGCTAAGAGTTCCGACAAGCCAGCTGTCAGACACCGGGCAAGGGGGTGACTCTGTGACATTGGCTTCTTACGCTCAAACATGTCCTTGACAGACACCGAAATGTGGGCAGATGAGCAGGAACTGCTCAAGGCGAGAGGCGGAGTGGCGGGTGGTTTAAAGGGGGCAAGGAGGACAGCAGTGGTTGACGTGGCTGAAGATGCTGGACCAGGAGGAGGATGGTGGCTTTGAGTTTGTGTGCTGCTTGTACTCATGTGTTGATCCCATAGGCGTTTGTGATGTGCGATCATGTGCCTTCGCAAAGCAGTTGTACCTAGGTGGGTGTTGGACTTCCCACGACTCAGTTTCTTTTGGCACAGGTTGCAAATGGCATCGCTGGTGTCAGAGGCAGACACACAAAAAAAATGCCACACTGCTGAGCTTTGCAATGACGGCATTCTGGTAGTGGCAACAGCATGCGTTGATTGGCGTGCTGTCTGGCTGACCCCGTGTGCCGATACATGCGGTCTGACTGTGCCACTACCTCCTTGCGACGACCTCCCCCTGCTTCCAACTCGTCTCCTCCTCCTCTCTGTCTCCCCATCTGAACTTTCCCCCTGTTCTTCTTCTCTCCTAGCGGGCACCCACGTGACATCCACGGACACATCGTCATCATCAACCGCTTCACTTGTATCTGACAACTCATCAAAGGAAGCAGCAGCGGGTACAACATCATCATCACACCGTACTTCCATGTGTGTAATGCTGCCTGACTGAGACATATCCCTGTTATCTACATCCTTTGACAATATTGGTTGCGCATCACTCATTTCTTCCAACTGATGTGTAAATAACTCCTCTGACAGATCAAGTGAAGCGGCTGTGGTGCTAGTGTTGGTGGTGGCGGCAGGCGGGCGAGTGGTAACTTGAGAGGTGCCCGAAGCTGAGCTTGCAGAGGATGGTGCGTCAAGGTTCCGAGCGGAAGCTGTAGAAGATTGGGTGTCCTGTGTTAGCCAGTCAACTATGTCCTCAGAACTTTTCGAGTTCAGGGTACGTGGCCTCTGAACACTGGGCATTATTCTAGGGCCAAAGGGAATCACAGCACCACAACCACGAAGGCCCCCGTGGGGTGGCCTGCCTCTGCCTGTCATTTTTTTTAGATTAGTTTAGTTGTACTATGCGTGCAAGCTACTGTGACACCAGATATGAGTGGCACTGTGCACTGGTAGAAGTTGGCAGAACCTTGACGCACCATGCTCCTCCAGCTCAGCTTCGGGCACCTCTCAAGTTACCACTCGCCCGCCTGCCGCCACCACCAACACTAGCACCACAGCCGCTTCACTTGATCTGTCAGAGGAGTTATTTACACATCAGTTGGATGAAATTAGTGATGCGCAACCATTATTGCCAGAGGATGTAGATAACAGGGATATGTCTCAGTCAGGCAGCATTACACACATGGACATACGGTGTGATGATGATGATGTTGTACCCGCTGCTGCTTCCTTTGCTGAGGTGTCAGACAGCATGTATCGGCACCCGGGGTCAGCCAGACAGCACGCCAATCAACGCATGCTGTTGCCACCACCAGAATGACGTCATTGCAGAGATCAGCAGTGTGGCATTTTTTTTTGTGTGTCATTTGCATCATGTGCCACTTGCAACCTGTGCCAAAAGAGTCGTGGGAAGTCCAACACCCACCTAGGTACAACTGCTTTGCAAAGGCACATGATCTAAAATCACAAACGCCTATGGGATCAACACATGAGTACAAGCAGCACACAAACTCAAAGCCGCCATACTCCTCTTGGTCCAGCATCTTCAGCCACGTCAACCACTGCTGTCCTCCTTGCCCCCTCATAAACATCCGCCACTCCGTCTCTCGCCTTGAGCAGTTCCTGCTCATCTGCCCACAGTCAGGTGTCTGTCAAGGACATGTTTGAGCGTAAGAAGCCAATGTCACAAAGTCACCCCCTTGCCCGGCGTCTGACAGCTGGCTTGTCGGAACTCTTAGCCCGCCAGCTTTTACCATACAAGCTGGAGGAGTCTGAGGCCTTCAAAAAATTTGTAGCTATTGGGACACCGCAGTGGAAGGTACCCGGCCTAAATTTCTTTGCACAAAAGGCAATCCCCAACCTGTACTCGATTGTGCAAAAGGAAGTCATGGTATGTATGGCACACAGTGTTTGGGAAAGGGTCCATCTGACCACTGATACCTGGTCTGCAAAGCACGGTCAGGGCAGGTATATCACCTACACTGCGCATTGGGTAAACCTGCTGACGGCTGCCAAGCATGAAATGCGTGGCTCTGAAGAGGAGTTGGTGACACCGCCACGACTTGCAGGCAGGCCTGCTGCCACCTTCTCTACTCCTCCTACTCCATCCTCTTCCATAACCTCATCGGCTGAGTCCTCTTCTGCTGCTGCGTCTTGCTTCACATCAACGGCACCCCCCCAGCTCCCCAGGGGCTATTCCGTGCCGTCTTAGGGTTGACTTGCCTGAAAGCAGAGAGTCACACAGGACCAGCACTCCTGTCCGCCTTGAACGCACAGGTAGATCAGTGGCTGACTCCACACCAACTGGAGATCGGAAAAAGTGGTGTGTGACAACGGAAGCAATTTGTTGGCGGCATTGAATTTGGGCAAGTTGACACATGTGCCCTGCATAGCACATGTGTGTAATCTGATCGTACAACGCTTTGTGCATAAGTACCCAGGCTTACAGGACGTCCCCAAGCAGGCCAGGAAGGTGTGTGGCCATTTCAGGCGTTCCTACACTGCCATGGCGCACTTTTCAGATATCCAGCGGCGAAACAACATGCCAGTGAGGCGCTTGATTTGCGACAGCCCGACACTTTGAAATTAAACACTGCTAATGTTCGACCGCCTGCTCCAACAAGAAAAAGCCGTCAACGAGTATTTGTATGAGCGGGGTGCTAGGACAGCCTCTGCGGAGCTGGGAATTTTTTTGCCACGTTACTGGACGCTCATACGCAATGCCTGTAGGCTCATGCGTCCTTTTGAGGAGGTGACAAACCTAGTCAGTCGCACCAAAGGCACCATCAGCGACATTATCCCATTTGTTTTCTTCCTGGAGCGTGCCCTGTGAAGACTGCTGGATCAGGCCGTAGATGAGCGTGAAGAGGAAGAGTTGTGTTCACCATCACCACCAGAAACAGCCTTATCAGCATCGCTTGCTGGACCTGCGGCAACGCTGGAAGAGGAGTGTAAGGAAGAGGAGTCAGAGGAGGAATTTGGCTTTGAGGAGTAGAAGGAAGACCAACCACAGCAGGCATCCCAGGATGCTCGTTGTCACCTATCTGGTACCCGTGGTGTTGTACGTGGCTGGGGGGAAGAGCATACCTTCAGTGAGATCATTGAGGACGAGGAACGGGACATGAGTAGCTCGGCATCCAACCTTGTGCAAATGGGGTTTTTCGTGCTGTTGTGCCTGTTGAGGGACCCTCGTATAAAAAGGCTGAAAGAAAAAGGACCTGTACTTGGTGGCCACGCTACTACACCCCCGGTATAAGCAGAAAGTGCCTGAAATGTTACCAAATTACCGGAAGTCGGAAAGGATGCAGCAGTTCCAAAATAAATTAAAAGCGATGAACCCCTTGACTACTGGGTGTGCAGGCTTGACCTGTGGCCTGAGTTATCCAAACTTGCGATAGAACTTCTGGCCTGCCCCGCTTCAAGTGTCCTGTCAGAAAGGATCTTTAGTGCAGCAGGAGGTATTGTCACTGAGAAGAGAAGTCATCTAGGTCAAAGAAGTCTAGATTACCTCCCCTTTATTTAGATGAATGAGGCATGGATCCCGAAGGGACTGACAGTGGGCGATACATTTGACTAATAAAGACCTGGTGATGAGATGAGCTGCTTTGGGCTGAAAATGGTCCACACGCTGCTGTATTTTATCTCTGCATGCCGGATGACTTGCGTGACCTATCCGCCACCAACTAGGGTTCGAGCCGCAATGTTTTAGGGCACTATCTGCCTGGAAACTATCAAATATCAATGCCTAATTATTCTGGCCTCTGGTGCTGCACTGTGGCTGCAAAAACAAAACAAAAAAAAAGGCACATACAATTTCCCTTCGTGATCGTTACCTTGTTGCGGTGAAGGGGCTTGCGTATCACAATGAAGCGATCACCTCTATGAGTGTGTTGGCAATGGCAATGTTGGCACACCACAGATGATAAGGTCGTTGCTTCATTGTGAACAGACGAAAAGCGATCGGCTGGATAATTTTGCATAGAAAAAACATAAATTTTCTTTGTGATCATCTAAGGTGATCATTAAAGCCTACTAGGCCAACAATGGGCCCACACTGCAGAATCATTGTTTTCTGGGTCACTTAACTGTCACTGAACTACCTCAGCATGACCATAGGCTTTGAAAACCCCCATCGCCTGCAATCTCCCAAACGTGCGCACGAGCACAGTCATCACTACACCAAGATTGATGCATAGAGGAATACAATTTATGTCATAAGTGTGTCAACTATTGACAACTCTTTGCGGTTGTCTAAAATCTGTTCCATAGACCGGCCCCTGATAGGGGATGTAACAGGGATTAAACTGATAGGAATAGGACTACTTAACATACCACTCATATCTGGTGGCACAGTACATTGCATGGCGCACGTGCAGTGCCCCAAATTAGAGGTAGGAGGACCGACCAAGCATCTTTTTCCATCTCCCGGTTCCTAAAATCTATTCCATACACGTCCCCTGATAGGGGACGTAACAGGGAGTAAACTGATAGGAATAGTACTACTTAACATACCACTCATATTGGGATTGCACAGTACATTACACGGTGCACGCGCAGTGCCCCAAATTGGAAGTAAGAGGACCAACCAAGCATCTTTTTCCATCTCCCGGTTCCTAAAATCTATTCCACACACCGGCCCCTGATAGGGGACAAAACAGAGATTAAACTGTTAAGAACTGATTTTTTTTAATTTAAATTAAAAGAGGACAGCCTCTGTGGAGCTGGGTATTCTTTGGCCGCGTTACTGAACGCTCATGCACAATGGCTGTAAGCTCATGCATCCTTTTGCGGAGGTGACAAACCTGGTCAGTCAAACCCAAGGCAACATCATCGACCTCATCCCATATGCGTTTTTTCTGGAGTGTGCCCTGCGAAGAGTGCTGGATCAGGCCGTAGATGAGCATGAAGAGGAAGAGTTGTGGTCACCATCTCCACTAAAAGCAGCCTTGTCATTGACGATTGCTGGACCTGCTGCCACTCAGAGAGAGGAGTCTGAAGAAGAGGAGTCAGAGGAGGAAGGTGGCTTTGAGGAGGTGGAAGACCAACCACAGCAGGCGTCCCAGGGGGCTTGTTGTCACCTTTCAGAGACCCTTGATGTTGTACGTGGCTGGGTGGAGGAAGAGACCTTCAATGACGTCAGTGAGGACAAGGAACGGGACATGGCTAGCTTGATATCCAACCTTGTGCAAATGGGGAGTTTGCGGTTGTGCAAATGGACTGTTTGTGGTTGTTTGCGGTGCGTTAAACGGGGAGTTTGTTCTGTCAGAGTTTGGTCTGTCACTGGGAAGCGGCGTAACCCTTACACTACCTGATCGATACAACATCATACCTGATGTTTTAAAGCACGTTATTCCAAACAATTTAGGAATGTTAGGTGATTTATGCCCTTTATGGATTAAAACCCGACTTTCCATGGGAGTTTTGCCATGGATCTCCCTCCGGCATGCCACAGTCCAGGTGTTAGTCCCCTTGAAACAACTTTTCCATCACTATTGTGGCCAGAAAGAATCCCTGTGGGTTTTAAAATTTGCCTGCCTATTGAAGTCTATGGCGGTTCGCCCGGTTCGCACGTTCGCGAACATTTGTGAGAATTCGCGTTCGGCGTTTGCGAACGGAAAATTTTATGTTCGCGACATCTCTATTGCAGACAACTAACTGCTATTCTATCACAGTCAAAATATTTTTTTTTTTTTTTTTTTTTTAATGCAAGCTACCGTGACACCAGATATGAGTGGCACTGTGCACTGGCAGAAGTTGGCAGAGTAGACGCTGTGGGCCTGACACACACGCTGGCAGGCAACTGCAATTAGATTACAGAGAAAAAAAAAAGCAGACTGATGTACTAGCCCTAGAAAGGGCTTTTTGGGGTGCTATCAGGACGCTGTCCTTACAGCAGAGATTAGATGAGTCCTTCAGGACTGCAGTGGACACTGAATACACTGCCCTAGCTATTGATTTCCCTATTAGATCAGCAGCAGCTACACTGTCCCTTCTCTCACTAAGACTGCAGCTTCTGAATTAATGTAAAATGGATGCTGTCCAGGAGGTGGAAGGGTCTGGGAGGGAGGGGCTGCTGCTGATTGGCTGGAATGTGTCTGCTGACTGTGAGGTACAGGGTCAAAGTTTGCTTAAAGAGGACCTTGTAAATACAATTTGAACTAAGTGCGCTGACATGGAGAGCGGTGCCAGGGGATCTCACTGCACTTACTATTATCCCCGGGCGCCGCTCCGTTCTCCCGTTATGCCCTCCGGTATCTTCGCTCTGTAAGTTATAGTAGGCGGAGACTGCCCTTGCCCTGTGGGCGTCTCCTTCTCCTAGGCTGCACTGCTGGCCAATCGCAGCTGTCATGGTGGATGTGCACTCAGGCTCACAGATAAACCACCAGCCAGGCTCTAGGTGAGAGGCAGGGGAAGGGTCACCTCCTAGCTAATCCCTGACCTCTCTCCCTGCACTGCTCAGCCCACATGCAGACCTTAGTGGTAGGTATGATGTGTCCCTGTGCCTGGGCTGAAACACCCTAAATTCCCTGACATGGTAAAGAGGGGAAATAGGAGCAGCCTGCTCGCACAGAACCTGGATGGGAGAGATGACACAAAACAACCAAGACAGCAAACAACGAAACTTGAAACCACACTTATCTTTCTGAGCTGGAACAGACAACCTTCCTTCCTAGCTTCTAAGACCAAAGTGATTCCTATAATCCGCTCAGAGCACTGGGATGGAGTGCTATTTAAACTAATGACCCCACCCAGTGCACCTGATGAGAGGCGGATCCAGCACGGCTCCAAAGCAAAACACTAAACTCGTGCTGCTATTCTGGCCTACCTCCGCACATAGTCAGGGTGGGGCATGACAGCAGCGCACAGCTCACAGCCTGGGAGGTTTTTTTCTCCCAGGCTGTGAGCTGTGCGCTGCGATTGGCCAGTGCTGCAGCCTAGGAGAAGGAGACGCCCACATGACAAGGGCAGACACCGCCTACTATAACTTACAGAGTGAAGATACCAGGGGGCATAATGGGAGAACGGAGCGGCTCCCGGGGATAATAGTAAGTGCAGTGAGATCCCCGGGCGCCGCTCTCCATGTCAGCATACTTAGTTCACATTGTTTTTACAGGTAAAAGGTCCTCTTTAATGATGACGAATAGGGGACAGACCGAACATCGCATATGTTCGCCCGCCGCGGCAAACGCGAACAAGCTATGTTCGCCGGGAACTGTTCGCCGGCGAATAGTTCGGGACATCTCTAGTCAACAATACGCTTGTCAGTGCATAAGCAATCAAGTCTACAGGTTGTCAATCTGGTCAGTGTGCCCTAAAAGCCTGTTCTTTCTGGCTCTTCCCCCTACTAAGACAATTGGGTGTTCTGGCTGGTGCCTTCCTCTTGCTTCTCCACCTCCAACTCCTCCTGTTCCTCCAGTGGAAGCTCCTCATCCTTATCCTCCTCTTCCATGGGAGTTTTTTCTTGTGGGTCCCCAACAGCTACATTGCAGACAGTAAGATTTGTCAGCTGTTCTACTTCCGCCGTCATCCCCTGCTGCATGAGCGTCAGCGTCTATTCTAAGATAAATAGGAGGATGAGATTGTGCATGTTGCAGTTGTCCCTGCTGACAAACTTTGTGGCCTCTTAGAAGAGCTTCAGCACCCAACAGGTGTCTCAGATGGTCTGCCACTGCCTGACTGTGAACCAACACATGCTCACTGCTGAGGTGGGCTGGTGCATGACAAAATGGTTCACGGCTTTCCGCTGCTCGTACAGACGCTCAGTTAACAGCGAACTCCCACAGCTGTTGTGAAACTACAACTCCCAGAATAAAGAAGGTGGTTGAGGAGGCAGATAAGTGCCTGGTGTGGGAGCCAGACTGACACAATGGTGGGACGTTAAAATGACCTTGCCTTGTTGCTGGGGTGCTACCTCACTGCTGCCACAATTTTTTTTAACTAAGTGGTCCGTGAAAGACATGTATTGTCCCTGCTCTTAAGGGCTGCTTCAGGTGTCCACCATGGTGTGCACTTTGTTGCACCGCAAAAATCGCAAGGAGCGGCCTCGTTTTTCACCATGTGAATACAAAGTAGGTATGGCTTTTTGGGTGAAAGAATGCTGGCTAAGTATCTTCCAGTGAGGCTGAGCTCACGCTATCATTTCCCCAAAGGCAGCAGCTTTTACTAAATGGTACGGCAGCGACTGCACTGCCATGAACTTGGCCAGGTGGGAATAAAGCTTGTGCACCAGCGGATTGCTGGGCATGTAGAGTTTCTTCTGTGCCACTCATACCGTTATCGATGACTGAAGGAATGAAGGAGGAGGAGGAGTCTGAGCAGGAGAAGCAGTAAGTAACATAGTACATAAGGCCGAAAAAATACATTTGTCCATCCAGTTCGGCCTGTTATCCTGCAAAAGTTGATCCAGAGGAAGGCAAAAAAAAAAAAAAACCCTGTGAGGTAGAAGCTAATTTCCCCACTTTAGGGGAATAAAAAATTCCTTCCCGACTCCAATCAAGCAATCAGAATAACTCCCTGCATCAACGACCCCTCTCTAGTAGCTATAGCCTGTAATATTATTACGCTCCAGATAAACATCCAGGCCCCTCCTGAACTCCTTTATTGTACTCACCATCACCACCTCCTCAGGCAGAGAGCTCCATAGTCTCACTGCTCTTACCGTAAAGAATCCTCTTCTATGTCTGTGTACAAACCTTCTTTCCTCCAGACGCAGAGGATGTCCCCTCGTCACAGTCACAGTCCTGGGGATAAACAGATGATGGGACTGATCTCTGTACTGACCCCTGATATATTTATACATAGTTATTAGATCTCTCCTCAGTCGTCTTTTTTCTAAAGTGAATAGCCCTAATTTTGATAATCTTTTAGGGTACTGTAGTTGCCCCATTCCAGTTATTACTTTAGTTGCCCTCCTCTGGACCCTCTCCAGCTCTGCTATGTCTGCCTTGTTCACAGGAGCCCAGAACTGTACACAGTACTCCATGTGTGGTCTGACTAGCGATTTGTAAAGTGGTAGGACTATGTTCTTATCACGGGCATCTATGCCCCTTCTGATGCAACCCATTATCTTATTGGCCTTGGCAGCAGCTGCCTGACACTGGTTTTTGCAGCTTAGTTTGCTGTTTATTAAAATTCCTAGATCCTTTTCCATGTCAGTGTTACCGAGTGTTTTACCATTTAGTATGTACGGGTGACTTGCATTATTCCTTCCCATGTGCATAACTTTACATTTATCAGTGTTAAACCTCATCTGCCACTTATCTGCCCAAGCCTCCAATCTATCCAGATCCCTCTGTAGTAGTATACTGTCTCTTTACTGTCCTCTGTAGTATACAGTATATACAGTATACTGGTCCTCATCAGTGTAAATTACTTTACACAGTTTAGTGTCATCTGCGAAAAATTTATACTTTACTATGCAAGCCTTCTACAAGATCATTAATAAATATATTGAAGAGAATAGGGCCCAATACTGACCCCTGAGGTACCCCACTAGTGACAGTGACCCAATCTGAGTATTTACCGTTAATACCCCCCTCTGTTTTCTATCCCTCAGCCAGTTACTTACCCACATACAGACATTTTCTCCCAGTTCCGGCATTCTCATTTTATATACTAACCTTTTATGTGGTACAGTGTCAGATGCTTGGAGAAGTCCAGATATACGACATCCATTGATTCGCCGCTGTCAAGTCTAGAACTTGCCTCTCATAGAAACTGATTAAATTAGTTTGACATGACCGATCCCTCACGAAGCCATGCTGATATGGCGTTATTTGCTTATTTCCGTTGAGATGCTCTAAGATAGCATCTCTCAGAAAACCTTCAAACAGTTTACCCACCACAGATGTTAAACTTACCGGCCTATAGTTTCCGGGCTCTGTTTTTGGACCCTTTTTGAATATTGGCACCACATTTGCCATGCGCCAATCCTGTGGAACATTCCCTGTCAGTATAGAATCTGCAAATATCAGAAATAAGGGTCTGACTATGACATTACTTAATTCCCTTAGGATACGGGGGTGTATGCCATCTGGTCCTGGCGATTTGTCTATTTTAATCTTTTTAAGTCGCTGATGTACTTCTTCCTGGGTCAGACAGGACACTTTTAATAGGGAATTTATTTTTGCATTCGGCATGTCATCTGACAGTTTATTTTCAGTGAATACATTGGAGAGAAAAATATTTAACAGCTTTGCTTTCTCCTCGTCGCTCTCTGCGACCCCCCCCCCCCTCATTACTCTTTAAAGGGCCGACACCTTCAGATTTATACTTTTTAACATTTATATAATTGAAGAACATTTTAGGGTTAGTTTTACTCTCTTTGGCAATTAATCTCTCGGTCTCTAGTTTGGCCGATTTTATTTGTTTTTTACATGTTCTATTTTTTTCCTTATAGTTTTTCAGTGCTTCCTCGCTACGCTCCTGTTTCAGTGAATTATATGCTTTCTTTTTGTCATTTATTGCTTTCTTTACAGTTCTGTTTATCCACATTGGTTTCTTTTTGTTCCTTAACCTTTTATTCCCATACGGTATGTACCTCTCACAATGAGATTTTAGGATGTTTTTAAAGATATCCCATTTTGTGGCTGTATTTTTATTTGTGAGGACTTTGTCCCAGTTAGTTTGGCCTATGGCCTCTCTTAGTTGGCTAAATTTAGCTTTTTTGAAGCTTGGTATTTTTGTTCCTCCCTGTAGAAACGCTCTTTTGAATGATAATTGGAAGGTTATTATTTTATGGTCACTATTTCCCAGGTGTCCCCCAACCTGCACGTCTGTTGTTCTGTCAGGGCTATTGGTTAATACTAAGTCCAGTATGGCCGTCCCTCTAGTCGGGTCCTGAACCAGTTGGGAGAGGGAATTGTCTTTGGTTATTGCCAAGAACCTGTTTCCTTTATGAGATGTACAGGTTTCAGTTTCCCAGTCTTTATCTGGGTAGTTGAAGTCCCCCATAATAACCCCCTCATTATGATTTGCCGCCTCGTCTATCTCGTTTAGTAGTAGATTTTCTGTGGACTCCGGTATATTAGGTGGTTTATAGTAAACTCCTATTAGTAATTTATTGTTGTTTTTAGCTCCATGTATCTCTACCCACAGTGACTCCACGTGTTCATGTCCCTCACTTAAATCTTCGCGGAGTGTGGGCTTTAGACAGGACTTTACATAAAGGCAGACCCCCCCCCCCCTCCCCCTCTCCGGTTTTGACGATCCTTTCTAAACAGACTGTAACGTTGTACATTAACTGCCCACTCATAGCTATCATCCAGCCGTGTCTCAGTTATTCCCACTGTCATAGCTATCATCCAGCCGTGTCTCAGTTATTCCCACTGTCATAGCTATCCTCCAGCCGTGTCTCAGTTATTCCCACTGTCATAGCTATCATCCAGCCATGTCTCAGTTATTACCACTGTCATAGCTATCATCCAGCCATGTCTCAGTTATTCCCACTGTCATAGCTATCATCCAGCCGTGTCTCAGTTATTCCCACTGTCATAGCTATCATCCAGCCGTGTCTCAGTTATTCCCACTGTCATAGCTACCATCCAGCCGTGTCTCAGTTATTCCCACTGTCATAGCTATCGTCCAGCCGTGTCTCAGTTATTCCCACTGTCATAGCTATCATCCAGCCGTGTCTCAGTTATTCCCACTGTCATAGCTATCATCCAGCCATGTCTGTTATTCCCACTGTCATAGCTATCATCCAGCCGTGTCTCAGTTATTCCCACTATGTCATAGCTATCATCCAGCCATGTCTCAGTTATTCCCACTATGTCATAGTCCTCCTCACACATCACTAATTCCAGTTCCCCGGTTTATCAGTCAGGCTTCTGGCATTAGTATACATACATTTGAGAGGTTTATGTATATTTTTTACCCTTTCCTTCTGAACTGTTCTAGTCCCTCCTTCCATTCCTCCCCCAGTCCCATTACCTCGCCCCTGGTCTCTATCTGCACTATCCTCCCCTCCTATAATGTAATTTCCCCCCCCCCCAGTCCCTAGTTTAAACTCTCCTCCAACCTTCTAGCCATCTTCTCCCCAGCACAGCTGCCCCTTCCCCATTGAGGTGCAGCCCGTCCCTACGATAGAGTCTGTAGCCGATAGAAAAATCGGCCCAGTTCTCCAGGAACCCAAACCCCTCCTTCCTACACCAGTTCTTGAGCCACTTGTTAATCTCCCTAATCTCCCGTTGCCTTTCTTGTGTGGCTCGTGGTACAGGCAGTATTTCGGAAAATGATGATATGAAAGACACTGTACTGCCTGTGGATACGGCCTGGCTGCCGCAAGGGATACTAGGAGAGGGAGGAAACTCTTCTTGCGGTAGCTGGCTGCCACTTTTTCTTGCTCACAGAATGGGGTAATGTGCTTCAATAGAGCTGTTGTGCCTATTTTTGTGTTTGCCTTCCCACGTCTTATTTTGCTCTTGCACAGCTTGTACAAGGCAATGCTTTCTTCTGGCGGTGTGAAGAAAAACTGCCAGATGTGAGATAATCACGCAGAGCTAGCCGAGCTCGGATTAGCTCTGGCACATTTTGGGCCTAACCCACCCACAGTGTCTGAGGCAGCAACAGATCCTGAAGCATACACGGCCCTGGCTGCTCTTTGAGAGGTCTCCTCTTTATTGCTGCCACCACCCTCCATTCCTGATGTTACCTTCTCCCCAGCACCCTGATCCGGCTCCTAGGTCCTGTACAACACACAATCATCATTGGAGTTATCACCCTCACTGTGACTTTCCTTGACCCCCTCCCGAAATCCCTGCTCTGCATTTGCCCCAACTGCCACTGTGGCTGCATCCACCACCAATACTGTGGCTACGAGTTCCCCTATTACCACCACAACTTAGCTATGCATGGGGTCTCCAGACTCCTCCTGAATGTCCTCCTTTAGAGCTGTCCAAACGCTAACGGCTCTCACACAAGTCTCTTGACTGTCTGCCATAGGATGTGGTGGGGTTTTCTGGCCACTGCTTAGGAAAAAAGGAAGGCGCCCCACTAGGAAGGGGCAGTGAAGACAGACCGGGCCCAAATGAAAGCCTTCTCTGGGGCTGCGAGGAGGAAGGACATGAGGAATACTGTGACCTCTGGCTCCATGGCATGGTATCAAATTCTGAAATTACCTCCACGTTATCCTGCTGTGACTGAGAGCCATCCAATCTACAATGTCATCCTCTTTCTCCTCAACCATAATGTTATGCCTTTCTGAAGCCAGGGAGAACTGCTGCCTACTACTACTATTATATGTACACCTGATAAAATCAGGCAGTACCAATATACCCTGCGATAAATGAAAGAACCAACCGATTCTACCACATCCAGAGCTTCACTGGCGCTGTGTGATGTCCGCTGGATCCGGAACAAAGTTGTTGTGGTGATGAAGCAAAAATAATAACCACATAAACAGGTGATGGTAATGGTCCCTGGTAAATCCCCAGCAGGGGGCGCTGTGCTGGCCCTGTAAGACCAAGCTATCCTAGTATTGTGCCCCTTCACAGTAGTTATGCCCACATCATACCCCCTCACAGTAGTTATGCCCACATCATACCCCCTCACAGTAGTTATGCCCACATCATACCCCCTCACAGTAGTTATGCCCACATCATACCCCCCCTCACAGTAGTTATGCCCACATTTTACCCCTTTCACAGTAGTTATCTCCACATTTTGCCCGCGCTTCACCATCGCAATCAACAGCCCTGGCGCCCCCTCAACCTTCTGCAATCCCCGCCTGCCCCCCCACTATGCATCTGACTAGGTGTAGTAAATAGGTTTGAGCTGTAATACAAAGCACAGCTGCTGTCAAAAGTTGCATTTATCATTTTCTATGGCTGTTTTAGGCATATCCAGTTATCTAACTCTATGCCAGCGGGGGAGCCGGTGTAGATTTAGGCCAGCAGTGGCTGTGCCTAAGTTATGTATCGGCCAGCCCTCCACAGACTGTAACTTAGGAGCATCAGACACCAGCGCAGGTTTATTAATACCAGTGTCTAAAGCGACGGTCTTCATAAATGACTTTTTTTCTCAGGACCACCACAACCGATCTTCTTTGGACGGGTATCATTTAAATGCTAGACGGTAGGCACACAGACGGTATTTTGCTAGACGGTAGGCACACAGCATAATAAATGTGGCCCCCGCCACGTCCACAGCATGTGAATATTGTCACAAACCCCCCACAAATCATCTGAAGCTCAGCGATGACTTTTCACTTACCTTCCTACGACTGATTATTCACCTCGGGACTAAGCCATTTCCTATAAACAGTTCTGACACCTGAACGTTCTCCCAGATGTCGTCTATTGGGCAGAGGCCACCATCCTACGCAGGTTCTACAGAGTAGATTGCTTTGTGTGTATTATGTGGTTTATGGTGTGATGGGCTTAGATTCTATCTGGTTTGTATTGAGCTTATTATCTGAAATGCTGAGGACCCTTCATGTCCAGACCTCAGATGATGTGAGAGCTGGTTCCTTATATCTAATTCTTACAGGTCCTCTCCTCTGTATAGTGTCCTTCCCCTCTCACCTCGGCAGTGGATGCTCCAGGGCTGTGGACTGTGATGCAGCAGGATCCTTGAAGTGTCAGTGAGAAGAATTTATAGACAGGATTCGAGTCTTCTGGGGTTTACAGGAGGAATCATTAGCGGCACTCTCTGGAGATCTCTGTAATTCTCCTGTGGATGGAGATCTTCCTCCTGCCATTTAGCTCAATGGAAAGAAACGACTGCATTCAGTGATACAGCGGAACCCGGAGCAGAACTTACTCTGGACATCCGTCCCCTGGACCACAAAGGGGGAAATCTGCAGCAAAACCTTCATGGAGTGCTTCAAGCTTCTGCAGTGGATCCACATTGGACTCTCTTCCATGAAGTCTGTACCGAACCTAAAGTGCTTGTCCTGTAATGATGCAGGTGGATGGTGACAATGACGCTGGGGCAGGAGGTGTAATGGACAGTTCTTTACCAGTTTCAGCAGGACTGCCGCAACAGCACACAAAATGGCTGACTCTTAACATATAGATATAAACAGAAATAAAGAAAACCTTTAATGTAGGGTCTCAACTCCGCGGAATTGATCTGTTCCAGTGGAGAACGGCCTACCAGGGTTGATCGGATCTGGCCTAGCCGGATACTGCAATTCACCGCTGGGCCCTGTTGACTATAATGGGATTCAACAGGGATCCAACCGCTTTCTGCCAGACACAAAAACCCATTGTATTAAAGTCGGAGCTCAGTAAATATTTGTTCTACTTATAGGTCTCATAATTCTTCTCTTTGTCTCTTGCCTTTTATATCTTGCTTTTATGGATTTGAGTCAGTGCTGCTCCCGGGCCTTCCAGACCTCCATATGTGTGCTTCATGGAATCTAGAATGGAAGCAAGGTCAGAGGTCTATTCAGATCCCGGAAAGCTTGATCTGCTTCATGACCGGCGTATTGTCGAGTCGCTTACCTCTTAAACTCCACTCCTCCTCCCAATAATGACAGACTCAGCAAGTGGATTATATGGCCACAGCAGCCTTTTATTAATAACATAAATGCAAATAAATATCATAAATACATAACTTAACCCTTGGCCTTCCCACTTGAAGACCCCGCCCTAAAACCTTACCAAGAACCCATGAATTCCAACACGGGGAGGGTCCTTGAAGTCCCATAAATGACGGATAACTGGCCTCGCCCTCAGTTAAATTACCTCTAGCCGATAAACGCCAGCTCAGAGGCAGGAACCGGTAACCATGGGCAACCAACTTGGGCCGCTACCCGCCATATCACACCTTAAACCAGTACCTGGGGAGTCCAGAGCCTCCTTTGGCTCCCTCCCCAACACGCCAGAGCCACCATAACCACCAACTCCAAGGACCCCCCACCGCCCCAGGCCGCTATGACAAAGCTTACCCTCCAATCACTGCGGACCATCCGTAATCCACTCGCAACACCCCAGCCTAACCCCAACACTAAGCGACACTCGAGGACCCCAACCTAACCCAGGCAAACAGCAGCCACGCTGCCGTCCTCACAAAATGGCCCCTTTTCCCGCCCCTGCTAACCCTTTTAACCCCTTAGCCACACCTCCATCCCTTCCATCACTATCCTTCCTCCTTAACCCTTTGTAACCCCGAATCCTCCCCCTCCAAGCCCCAGTCATGCCAGGCCTCCATCCAGCCTTGCAGCCCTGATTCCGGCCTGCACTGTTCCTCACACTATACCCTTCTTCTTTGTGGCTCCATTGAAGGCCCCATTCATGAGGGCATACAAGGTTGCAACCTCAATGGCAAAGTCTTTTATGGATCATTAGTAATACCTGGCCAGTCCCAGGAAGGTCTGGAGTTAGCGGAGGAGTATGGGTTGCTGCTGCACCACGCTTATGTTAGAATCCATGGGCTGGACTCAGGGCGGGTTTTAGACAAAATGTGGCCCTGGGAAAAATCAAAAGAGGGGGCCCACATCTTGTAATAAAGTGCTAAAAACACAGTAATCCGACACCCCCGCTGTTCAGCTGTGTGAGGAGATGGCTTGTGCTGTTCACTGCTGCTGTCCCATAGACATACAGCAGCAGAGCAGGAAGAGATGAGGGAGACGGCACGGTCTCCTCAAACAGATGATCGTCGGGAGTGCCGGGTGTCAGACCCCCGCCGAGGATAGGTGATCAATATGAAAAAACTCAGAGAACATCTCGAAGCTACCTCCAATATTGTGCCTGTTGTGCTCCCCCCATGTCCACAAACACTATACTATACTCCCAGACTGCCCTCATTAGTAATGGTGACCCCAATAGTGATATTACTCCCCAAAATAGCCCCCATTAGTAGCAATGCCCTCCATATTGCGTCAAATAATGATAACGCCCCTACAGTACTCTAGTAGTAATAATATAACCAGTTTTACCTGTGGCTTGTGTTGCTGCGTCCTGATGCATGCGGTCCCAATGACATCACCACTCCTGCTCCGGGTCCCACATGATGACGTCATCATGGAAGACCCAGTGCAGGAGGTTGCAGTGATGTCATTTCAGCTACTTGCTCTGTTCTATTGCCTCACAGGCTTGAGGCCTAGTGGCCTGAGACTTGTGAAGTTAGACGGCCATGAGTGTGCCCCCCTTTATGGGGAAAAGTGGCGACCTAGGTGATGACTACCCTCCCCTATCCATCGTCCCGGCCCTAATTCAGAGCACATCACTGCAGGAGGTATAACAGAAGAGGACTATAACTCCCAGCATGTCTAAGCCATTATTATTTAATATCAGAGCACATTACAGGGGGAGGAATAAGAGGATGGGACTATAACTCCCAGCATGTCCAAGCCGTTATTATGTAATATCATAGTACATTATAAGAGGAGGTATAAGAAAAGACTACAACTCCCAGCATGTCCAGGGTGTTGTAATGTAAACTGCTATTATATAATATTGGCCTGTAAATGCTGAGAGTTGTAGTCCTCTTCTCTTATACCTCCTCTTGTAATGTACTCTGATATGACATAACAAGCTGGACATGATGGGAGTTGTAGTCCTCTCCTCATACCTCATCTTGTAATGTACTCTGATATTACATACCAGGAGGTATAAGAGGAGATGACTACAACTCCCAGCATTTCCCTGGCACTTACATTGAATCTATACTTCACATGCACTGCTGGTCTTCTTCATTACTTTACTGCACTGCTGAGCTCCGCCTCCTGTTCTGGTCACATGATGGTGAGGTCATCGCAGGTCCTTCATCCCGTCTTCTCTGCTGAGCTCCGCCTCCTGCATCTGACATTATGGCAGGTCCTGTCAGCACTGTGGTAATGATTTCTCTTACTTGCAAGGGAGGGGACCTTACACTGCATTGTAAACTGCAGCTGTTCAGCTGTCCGCCTGTTTGCTTCCTCAGACGTTCAGCTGAACAGCAGCACTGAAGCAGGGGGCCCCTTAGACAATGGGGGCCCTGGTAAATTTCCCAGTTTGCCCCCCCAAACGCCGGCCCTGGCTGGACTCCTTTGTGCAACGTGTCAGTCCACAGGGGTAGAACACGTGAGGTTCACGGTGGGCCGGAGTGTACAAACAGTCCATCGGTTACTGACGGTTTAGCAGACGCCTCCCTGGGCCGGCAGTGCAGTGAACGGGAGAACAGCGCTGGATTCTGTGGGGCACACTCTATTACAGGGGACACCGGCCAGGGGGTGATCGAGGTGCCCTTGATGGTGATCGGGTTTCTGTGTGCTTGTGTGGCTGGGCCCCTGAATTAAGTAATGTTGTGATGCCAGCACCTTGATGGTGCAAGATGATGAGAGTAGTTGTAGTATGGAGATGGAAGAATGAGGCAGGTTTGAATCCAAGTGAAAACTTTACTATAACCAGGTTCTTGATAACAATTTTCATCCAGTAATGAAACAGTCTCTGATACACATGCAAGTTGGATGTGATGAATCCCAGTAACAGGCTGTACTGGTAGTAATGGTCAGGCTATAGTAGGTAGATTACTAATTAACCTACAAAGAACCTCTCTGTCAAACTAGACAGCAACAATTTTCACCTGTACGGTATCCAACATAGACTTAAACAGGCAAGTGGAAGTAATGTATCAAAGTATCAATTTATTATAAAATATAAAATATGGGGAAAAGACAGGATGGTATACAGTAGTACAGAAAAGCAAAGGGCCATACAACACCAGTAGCATACGCCTATCTACCTATGCATCAATAAAACACAGGGTAGTATAGCAGGTAAGAAAGAGGGGGCTCTAGCTCCAGGACAACCAATTCTGCACAACACCAAATAATCACCACAGTAGGGCCTTATACTGTTAGTGCAGAAAAAGAATAACTGGGTGTCCATGAGCTATCCCACACGTCCAAAAATCATGGGCAACAGGACTGACAGGTATAGTAGGCAAATGTCTCAAGTCGAGTCAGTATTCAGATCTCAAAGAGTGGCAATGGTAAACCTGGAGTATCAGGAACCCACTATGGATGTATGTTTAAGTGCCATATAGAGATGCCATGCTATACTAAACACAGGACGTACCTGAAGACATGGTGAATGCAATGGATGCTGGACCCTAAGCGCGAGACCTCGACGCGCGTTTCACCTCAGCGGCTTCGTCAGGAGGTACTAAGTGGTATGCAAGCAGGGTATATATAGTCTAAATGGGGGTGGAGAGGTATTACCTGGATTCAAGACACCTGCGGTCCACTCCAGCAGGGCGCGGAAAACTCCATGATCCACGGAGCCATCTCTCAGCGCGTCTATGTCCGCGCACCGCGCATGCGCGGCGCTTACAGACGTCACAGAGCACGTCGAGATGGCGCCATGCAGCGCATGCGTGATCCGCGACCCAGTGGAATGCAAATACCGGTAGGTAAATCGAAAACAGGGTATTGATGCAGTCACATAGATCATATGGACATATATGGATAAGGGGAACGAGGGGGAAGCACTCCATACATCCAAATTGGGCCCTGAATAACCCACAATATCCAAAGAGCCAGCTGTAGATGTACCTACATACCCAAATAAAATAGAAATACATCCATGTGAAAATATAAAGATATAAGTAAAATCACGTTGCCGGTCCACGTAATGGCATATCAAGAAGTGCAAAATCTAGAGAGACGTGAAGAATAGAGCCGGAGCGCCATATAAGGATAATAGAAAAGAGGTACTAAAATAATACATACATGGTGAATATGTGATCGATACAATAATACATATATAGTAAGTACATGATCCATATAAATCAGAAATAGATCATATATTCATAATTTAAAGTGAACGTGTCATATAGACATCAGAAGACGTCAATAGAATAAAAATTTGATCGGATATTAAAAATTACTCCTAACTAAATAGTGAGATAAACTCACTAGTGCTCATAAGGGCAACATGGCCAATGCACCACAATAAGTGGCTGCAGAAGTCATGACGCCATGACTACATCTGAAGTTACACCACCTATAAATGTCTAGGGCCACAAAAGTATAGGGCGAGAGTGACAGGGGCGGCCCCACGGGGTCGACCAAGGCACTCCCAACCCTCCACACATAAAAGAACCATAAAAGATGGTCCATATGGGCATCCTCCCCAACAATAGAGGACATCAAAGGTGTCAATACAAGGACTAAGATAAGCCAGAGTAACCCCAAACGATAGTATGGGGGGGGGGTGTACATTCAATGCATATAATAACCATATAATATACATTCTCCCATATATATGTTGTTTGATGTTCCTTTGAGATCATATCCTTCGACCCGGCCGTATCTTCCCCTGGTTGGTTGGTTGCTGAATCCATCACCACCATATCCCAAGAATGCTAGGTTGATTGATCTCAAGAAAAAGAAAAGACACAAAATATTATAGTAAAGAAATATATAAAAAATAAATATAAAAACAAAAGACCTATACCCTGCAAATAAAATTCACGCAATTCTTACAGAAAGGAGGAGAAGCTATTAGATTCATTTAGGCCGTACGGGGTGACAGTATCCAGGGTGACTATCTATTCTCTGCGGAGTAAGAGATATTACCGCCTCTAGATCCTAAATGGATTCTATCAATACCTCTCACCATCAATCCCCGTGGGTCAGACCCATGGAATCTACGGAAATGTCGTAGAACGGCTTGTAGTGATTCCCAATCCCTCTCAGGGATCTCTGCGGCTGCTCGGATCTTACCAATTTTTATTCTATTGACGTCTTCTGATGTCTATATGACACGTTCACTTTAAATTATGAATATATGATCTATTTCTGATTTATATGGATCATGTACTTACTATATATGTATTATTGTATCGATCACATTTTCACCATGTATACCACTCTTTTCTATTATTCTTATATGGCGCTCCGGCTCTATTCTTCACGTCTCTCTAGATTTTGCACTTGATACGCCATTACGTGGACCGGCAAAGTGATTTTACTTATATCTTTATATTTTCACATGGATGTATTTCTATTTTATTTGGGTATGTAGGTACATCTACAGCTGCTCTTTGGATATTGTGGGTTATTCAGGGCCCAATTTGGATGTATGGAGTGCTTCCCCCTCGTTCCCCTTATCCATATATGCCATATGATCTATGTGACTGCATCATTTCCCTGTTTTCGATTCACCTACCGGTATTTGCAGGTCGTCTGCGTTCCACTGGGTCGCGGATCACGCATGCGCTGCATGGCGCCATCTCGACGTGTTCTGTGACATCTGTAAGCGGTGCGCGGACATAGACGCGCTGAGAGATGGCTCCGTGGATCATGGAGTTTTCCGCGCCCGCTGGAGTGGACCGCAGGTGTCTTGAATGCAGGTAATACCTCGACACCCCCATTTAGACTATATATACCCTGCTTGCATACCATTTAGTACCTCCTGACGAAGCCGCTGAGGTGAAACGCGCGTCGAGGTCTCGCGCTTAGGGTCCAGCATCCATTGCATTCACCATGTCTTCAGGTACGTCCTGTGATTAGTATAGCATGGCATCTCTATATGGCACTTAAACATACATCCATAGTGGGTTCCTGATACTCCGGGTTTACCATTGCCACTCTCTGAGATCTGAATACTGACTTGACTTGAGACATTTGCCTACTATACCTGTCAGTCCTGTTGCCCATGATTCTTGGACGTGTGGGATAGCTCATGGACACCCAGTTATTAATTTTCTGCACTAACAGTATATGGCCCTATTGTGGTGATTATTTGGTGTTGTGCAGAATTGGTTGTCCCGGAGCTAGAGCCCCTCTTTTCTTACCTGCTATACCACCCTGTGTTCTATTGATGCATAGGTAGATAGGTGTATGCTATGGTGTTGTATGGCCCTTTGCTTTTCTGTATACTGTATACCATCCTGTCTTTTCCCCTTTTTTTTATATTTTATAATAAATTGATATTTTGATACATTACTTCCACTTGCTTGTTTAAGTCTATAGTAGGTAGATGTGTACTCACTAATATTCAGCTCTTTGCCTTACTTCAGTCTCTTTTGAGGTAGTTCAAGTCCTCATGTTCTACACACAAGTGATGCAACAGAAATCTTATCTGTCCTTAGAATAACGGTGCGGCTGCCAGAAGCTAATAAATCCTTCACCTAGATACAAAGGCGCCTAGAGCCTGATATAATGGCTTTGTCCTTCCTTAGTCTTTATCCACAACAAAACTTGACAAAATACACTTGCTACTAGAGAAGAGTAAATGATAGAATTCAGACTTCACCTCTGCCTATCTTCCTGGCTTGACACTGACATAAGTTGGCTCCTCTGGGCCGTGGAGCCCAAGGGAGTGCTGAGAGTGCTCACTCCATCTCCTTCTTCCTCCACTCTCTGACTCAAACTCCTACATTTTACCAACTCCCCTAACTAGGCCTGAACTGACCTATATATACTGTGGTAACAGGGGTAACTGTATATACTGTGGTATACTGTGGTAACAGGGATTTCACATAATAATATAATACAGCATGATATAACATATGACACAATAAGCTTTTACAGTGCCAACGTACACTAGCAGGACGCTGCATACCCCCTTTGTTTAATATGTGTCGGCCTCAACACATTCTTAAAAAAGTCTCCTGAAAGATATAAAGGGGAAAACATGCAGGCCGGGCATAGTGATATAAATAACAAACAGTATGAAAATACACTTTATAGAAATGCACATTATATAAAACATTATAAATTATGTGAATCACAACGCAAAAAGAAATGTGGGACGGCGTTTCTGCTCAACTTGCTGGTGACACAAATGGGCGTTTATCTCACAAACATAATATAAAGTCCATGGTAAAGTCCAACCAAGTCTTTAGAATATAAAACTTTTTAGTGCAGCATAATAAGAAAAGTGCAAAAAGTCTGTTGAATTGTAAACATAGAAATTGCATAAAAACAAGCTCAGAAGAATGTCTTTCTGGGTAAATGACTTAAACATTGTTGTAGTCCTGTTATAACCCTCTTTAGCCTGAAGAGGGAATAGGAAGGGAAAACGTTTGCGCAAACCGGGCGCAACTGGGACAGAAGAAAGCGACAGGCCAAAAGGGATTCTAGAAAGTTCCTTAAAGGGACAGCAGGCTGAGCAATGACTTGGAATAACTGTCACTGTGTCTTGGAAACTGACAACAGTCCATGCTGGGCAACAAAGAAGGACTCACTAGTGGCACAGTCATTGTAGAATGGCCTACAGGCCTACTCACGAGTATGGATCCGGTGATGAAGGCACATCCGTGGATAATGGAATCCCGGAATCAGGTACAGCTCCTATTGGACACTGTACATGTACAGATGGTAGCTTCAGTTGCCTCTGGATTTCATTGAATATGGTGACCTTCCCTCTAGTCGCCGGCTTGCTTATCCCTTGCGGCAATTCTTGAAGGGACAAACTTTGCAGCCCCCGAACACATTCTTCTTCGGCATCCTGCTTACAGGCAGCGGAGGTCTTCTTCGGGCCGAGGACCCTGTGGTGTGGACACGATCGTGGGCTGTCACACCACATTAGTATCACGATCGGCGTGACTATCACATACGTGACACAGAGGGAGGGAAAGAGGAAGGCCCTGCCCAAGTGAGAGGGAAGGTGGTGACCCCTGACTCACCTTGCGGCTGGCACCTTGCTGCCCTGACGTCCCTAGACGGGTTCCTCACCCGTACGCCGATCACGTGCCTAAAACCCTGGCTTTCCCTAAGATGAGCCCTAGATAGTGAACAGGGCGGTGGGAACACTAGTCCGCACCACTAGCTCTAAAGGAAAACACCAAGGGGAGGACAGACAATACAGACTAAACATATAATCCCAGGTGGACGACAACAGGAGACAACAAAAAGCCCAACAGGGATCCGGAGGGTAGCACTCTGGAACAACAACCAGGATTCACAGCTCCAGTGGGTCAGTATAGATGTCCAGGCAGGAAGCTCTATAACTGGCAACTAGAGAAGTGTGAGAGGAGAATATAAGGAGGTTGGGAGTGGCAGACAAGAAACAGCTGAGGAGGAGAAGCTACGGATCCCTGAGTGAGACAAAAAGGATTGCAAGGCAAACACAGAAAACAATCACTAAGAAACAACGTGATCTTTAGACATAGAGCGCGCAGCCACCCGCTGCGACTTCCTGACCCCGGGTATGACGGAGTCAGACGTGGCTCTTGACACCCTCGTGACAGTACCCCCCCTTTCACGAGGGGCCTCCGGACACTCAGGACCAGGTCTCTCAGGATGAGAGGCATGGAAAGCCTGAATTAACCTGTTGGCGTTTACCTCTGACGCTGGAACCCACATTCTTTCCTCGGGACCGTAACCCCTCCAATGCACCAGATACTGAAGAGAGCGGCGGACCCGACGAGAATCAACAATTCTGGATATTTGAAACTCCAGATTACCATCCACAATAACAGGAGGAGGTGGCAGCGGTGATGGTTCTAGAGGTGGAACATACTTCTTGAGTAACGACTTATGGAAGACGTTATGGATCTTAAAAGTCTGAGGTAGCTCCAGGCGAAAAGCCACAGGGTTAATGACGGCTACTATTTTATAAGGACCAATGAACCTAGGACCCAGTTTCCAAGAGGGAACCTTCAACTTAATATTCCTAGTAGACAACCACACATAGTCATTCACTCCTAGGTCCGGACCTGGCGACCGTTTCTTATCGGCCATGCATTTGTATTTACCTCCCATATTTTTCAAGTTAGCTTGCACCTTCTGCCATACCGATGAAAGAGATGAAGAAAACCGTTCCTCTTCGGGAACCCCAGAAGACCCCCCCTCTTTGAAAGTACAAAATTGGGGATGAAAACCGTATGCACCAAGAAATGGTGACTTGCCAGTGGATTCCTGACAGCGATTATTTATGGCAAACTCGGCTAACGGTAAATATGATGACCACACCTCTTGGTTTTCAGACACAAAACACCTTAAATATGTTTCTAGGTTTTGGTTGGTACGCTCAGTCTGTCCATTCGACTGAGGATGGAAAGCTGAGGAAAAGGACAAGTGTACCCCCAAACGGGAACAAAAAGCTTTCCAAAACTTAGAAATAAACTGGGTTCCCCGATCCGAAACCACATCGGAAGGGACCCCGTGAAGCTTCACGATTTCACTGATAAACACCTGAGCAAGAGTCTTAGCATTAGGAAGTGCGGGTAGCGCAATAAAGTGTACCATTTTGCTAAACCTGTCTACTACTACCAAGATAACTGTTTTACCCGCAGACAAAGGTAAGTCAGTGATGAAATCCATTGATAGATGTGTCCATGGCCTATTGGGGATGAAAAGTGGCAATAAAGACCCTGCTGGACGTGTATGAGAGACTTTCGCGCGTGCACAAGTAGAACAAGTAGACACGAAATCCATTACATCCTGACGCAACCTTGGCCACCAAAAACGACGAGACAATAGCTCCAAGGTTGCTTTACTACCCGGGTGCCCAGCAAGTGCCGAATTATGATGTTCCTTTAATAGTTCAAGACGCAGGTTTAACAGTACAAACAATTTCTCTGAGGGGCAAGAGGCCGGGGCGTCCCCCTGGGCCTCTAACACCTTTCCCTCTAGAACAGAGTGTACAGCAGAGACAACCACTCCTCTTTGTAAAATAGGTACCGGATCACTAACATTACCCCCTCCAGGGAAACTACGAGATAACGCGTCTGCCTTGGTATTTTTTGCCCCAGGACGATAGGTGATTACAAAGTTAAATCTGGTAAAGAATAGCGACCACCTAGCTTGTCTAGGGGTGAGACGCTTAGCCGATTCTAGGTACAGAAGGTTTTTGTGATCCGTAATCACAGTGACGGGGTGGATTGCTCCCTCTAAGAAGTGACGCCACTCTTCAAACGCCAGTTTAATCGCCAACAGTTCCCTATTTCCAATATCATAGTTCTTTTCTGCTGTAGATAACTTTTTGGAAAAGAAAGCGCAAGGACGCCACTTGCCAGGAGACGGACCCTGAGACAATACAGCCCCCACTCCCACCTCTGACGCATCTACTTCAACAATAAAAGGCTGGGAGACATCAGGTTGAATTAGAACAGGTGCCGAGGTAAATCTCTCTTTTAGAGAGGAAAATGCAATTTTAGCGGCGTCAGACCATTTAGAAAAATCAGTCCCCTTCCTAGTCATGTCAGTAAGCGGTTTTAACGATCACTGAATAATTTTTAATGAACTTTCTATAGAAATTTGCGAAACCCAAAAACCGTTGTAGAGCTTTAAGGTTCTCAGGAAGATCCCAATCTAAAATTGCCTGGACCTTCCTAGGATCCATACGGAAACCTGAAGCAGATAATAGATATCCCAGGAACTGTATTTCCTGAACGGCGAAGACACATTTTTCAATTTTCGCATATAATTTATTCGTCCGTAGGACCTGCAGTACTTGCCTGACATGTACTTCATGTGTTTTCAGATCAGCCGAATAAATTAAGATATCATCTAGGTATATTACCACAAACCTGCCGATTAGATGACTAAAAATATCGTTAACGAAATGTTGGAAGACAGCAGGGGCATTGGTCAGACCGAAAGGCATGACTAAATTTTCATAATGCCCCTCAGGGGTGTTAAAAGCTGTCTTCCACTCATCCCCTTCCTTGATACAAATCAGATTGTAGGCCCCCCTAAGATCAAGTTTGGAGAACCACCTAGCACCCGCAATCTGATTAAAAAGGTCAGGAATGAGAGGAAGAGGGTATGGGTCTCGGATGGTTATCCGGTTTAGCTCACGGAAATCTAGGCAAGGACGCGGGCCCCCATCTTTCTTTTTAACAAAGAAAAACCCTGCAGCCACGGGTGAAGAAGAGGGTCTGATGTGTCCCTTGGCCAGACTCTCGGAGATATAATCTGTCATGGCTTGTCTCTCGGGACCCGAAAGATTATACAACCTGGACTTGGGTAATTTTGCACCGGGAATCAGGTTAACCGGGCAATTATAAGGACGATGAGGTGGTAGCTTCTGACAACCCTTTTCAGAAAAAACGTCCTCAAAGTCCGAAATAAATGTAGGTAGGGAAGCTATGGAGGCGATTAAGCAATTGTTATTTAAGCAATTTTCTCTGCAATGCTCACTCCACTCCAATATCTCCCTGGCCTGCCAATCTACCACTGGATTGTGCGCTACCAACCAGGGAAGACCCAATTCCACAGGAGAGGGAAGGCCCTCCAGAACGTAACATGAAAGACACTCATTATGGTGGTCCCCTACCCGAAGGTGTAAGTTATGGACAATGTGAGTGAGGTTTCTCTGAGACAGAGGAGCAGAATCAATAGCGAATATGGGAATAGGTCTCTGCAGCGTACAGAGAGACAAACCCATAGTGCGGGCAAAATGGGCATCTATCAAATTTACCCCTGCTCCAC
The DNA here is from genome assembly GCF_014858855.1 of Bufo gargarizans. Classification (NCBI taxonomy): domain Eukaryota; kingdom Metazoa; phylum Chordata; class Amphibia; order Anura; family Bufonidae; genus Bufo; species Bufo gargarizans. The sequence goes on along the minus strand of NW_025334613.1, from coordinate 100,169 downwards.
TGTCTAGAAAAAAATAAATAGACTCCGTCTTAACACCAAAAACAATAACCGCTGGCAACACAAATTGAGATGTTCGTATGGAGGAAACGTATACCCCCCGGCTGACATCCTCCGCACAGCCTGGGGTTAGTAGTTTTCCGACGGTCTTTTGTTTTTGAGAAAGAAGGGACAGACATTAATGAAATGACCCCTCCCCCCACAGAAAAAACAAGCCCCCCACCTACGGCGAACCTCAGGAGGACGGACCTGACGAGAAGTTCCTCCTAGCTGCATAGGCTCATCTAAGTCAGTACAGACTAACTGCTGCTTGGGAGGGGTTACCGATTGCTCAGGAATTTTTGACCTCTTCCTAAGATGTCTATCTATTCTGATAGAGAGGGACATAACAGCATCAAGGGAAAGGGGGGTCTCATACAGCGCCAGCGCATCCTTAACCCTTTCAGATAACCCAGAGCAGAACTGACTCCTGAGAGCCGGGTCGTTCCACTGAGTATCCGTAGCCCACCTACGGAACTCTGAGCAATATTCCTCTGCTGGCCGATCTCCCTGTAGGAGTCTCCGTAACTTCGACTCAGCCAGGGCGACTCGGTCAGGGTCATCATATATGAGACCCAAAGCCCCAAAAAATCCCTCCACTGACCGGAGAGCCTGGGAACCAGGGGGTAACGAGAACGCCCAGGATTGCGGGTCCCCCTGAAGCAGGGAAATAACAATCCCCACCCGCTGTTCTTCATTACCTGAGGAGTAAGGGCGCAGCTTAAAATATAATTTGCAGGCCTCACGGAACGTCACAAATTTGTCCCTTCCCCCAGAAAATCTGTCAGGAAGAACAACCTTGGGTTCTGTAACAACCTGGTTACCCATAGCAACCGCTGGGCTTGCGGTCTGCTGCATTTGCTGCTGTTGTTGGAGGACAGACGCCTTCAATCCTGCCACCTCCAAAGACAGGCCTTGAAGCTGTTTTGCCAAAGCAGCAATAGGATCCATATTGGATTCTAAGTAGAGAAAAAAAAATAAAGAAAAAATTATTTATTTTTCTCAAAAAATAAGGGCCAGTTATAATATCACGATCGGCGTGACTATCACATACGTGACACAGAGGGAGGGAAAGAGGAAGGCCCTGCCCAAGTGAGAGGGAAGGTGGTGACCCCTGACTCACCTTGCGGCTGGCACCTGGCTGCCCTGACGTCCCTAGACGGGTTCCTCACCCGTACGCCGATCACGTGCCTAAAACCCTGGCTTTCCCTAAGATGAGCCCTAGATAGTGAACAGGGCGGTGGGAACACTAGTCCGCACCACTAGCTCTAAAGGAAAACACCAAGGGGAGGACAGACAATACAGACTAAACATATATTCCCAGGTGGGCGACAACAGGAGACAACAAAAAGCCCAACAGGGATCCGGAGGGAAGCACTCTGGAACAACAACCAGGATTCACAGCTCCAGTGGGTCAGTATAGATGTCCAGGCAGGAAGCTCTATAACTGGCAACTAGAGAAGTGTGAGAGGAGAATATAAGGAGGTTGGGAGTGGCAGACAAGAAACAGCTGAGGAGGAGAAGCTACGGATCCCTGAGTGAGACAAAAAGGATTGCAAGGCAAACACAGAAAACAATCACTAAGAAACAACGTGATCTTTAGACATAGAGCGCGCAGCCACCCGCTGCGACTTCCTGACCCCGGGTATGACGGAGTCAGACGTGGCTCTTGACACCCTCGTGACAATTAGTGCTTGCAGTTCCTGTGGCGTACAGGCACTGCACTGGAGCGGGGGAAGAATTCCACGGAAAACTCGTCCACTCAAGGATAGGGAATTCCTCCGTGGCTTCCCCCTTTGCTTTCCTCTGGCTCCCGCGGGGCCGAGGCTTGCTTCTCGTAGGTGCCTCTGGCGTCCAGTCACCTCCTTCAGCAGCGATGGAGGTAAATTGCTCCCATTGAACTTGTAGGGGCTCCACTGGCCTCAACGGTGGACCCGCTGTATAATACGAGCTATAATGGGAGGCCTATGCCTTGTTCATGAGTTCATAAAAGTCGTTGCGTTCCCCTGCCAGGAAAAAGATCGCCCTCCGACGACAACTGTGATGGCTGTGGGCCATGTCCGATCTCTGCTGTCTTCAGGGTAGCCTTAGGTGGTTTTTGCATCGCCTCTTCTGGAGCGGTAAGTGATTCTGGCTCTTTTTCAGACCCTGTGGGCACATTTGCTGCCATGCTCACAAATCATTCTCTCTCACTGCCGAGCACAGCTGCATCCTCCAACAGACTCACCCACTAATCATGCAGGCGCCACCTTTCCTCTTGCACGACCCCTAGGTTCTGCAGCATAGGGGAGACAGCACTCGTATTGTAATCCATGGTAATGAAGTGATGATGCAGCAGAAATTATTTTCCCGCACTTTTCAAGGGGCGACACACTATTTTTTCCGCCGAACAGGGTGTTTTTTTAGAGTGATGGCTCCATAAATTAGACAGGAAGGCCTCCGACGGCCATCTTAGGTTCAAGGTCAAAGTCAATTCAGTCACTACGATTTCCTCAGTTTTAACTAAGGAAATCGAGTTTTCAAAGCAGAGAATTGGCACAGTATATCCATGCAGTTTTCAACCGGCTCAGGACCGCCGCACGCAGGATTGCGTCCTGGCGGCAGCCCTGTTGTTCCTCCTAGACGCGCCGATGCGTCTTCTCGCGAGACGCGAGATTTCGGGCAGAGCTGGCCCGCACATGCGCAGTGCGGGCCGGGAATCGTTACATCAGAAGTTCGTCACCAGCCTACCAGCCAATGATCAGTGCTGGCAGGTTGGTGACTTTAAAAAAATCGAATCAGAAGCAATTTAATACCTTATATTTATAAATGGCTGCTGTGCTTCTCTGCTGGTCCTTTTCTTCGGTTGGTCCCAGCAGAGGAGCACAGATCACATTGAGTAAACCAAACACTACAATTAGCCCCCAGATCACCCCTCATCACCCCAATTAACCCCTTGATCACCCCTGTCAATCACTAGTGAAAGGGGAAAAAGTGATCAGTGTAAACTGTCACTTTTTTTTTCACTAGTATTGACGGTTAGGTTTTAGGTTAGTTTAGGCCCCTTTGTTAGGTAGTTAGCGTCGGTTCGCGCCCAGCCCACCGCACCACAGTCACTGATTCGCTGATTAGCGTATCGCTAATCAGCATTGGTACTCATTAGTATCTGTAAGTGATCAGAACGGATCACAGTCAGATCTATAATAGTATTAGTGTCACCTTAGTTCGCCCTCCACCCAAAACGCAGTGTTTGCCCGATCAGGACTGATCGGTCGCCCACACATGCTTTCACCCACGCCCGCCCGCCGCAGTGACAAAATATATATTTTTTTTTTATCACTGCACAATCACTTTACAAGCGCTGCGGCGATAAAAAAAAATCTGTTTTGATATTTTTTATCAATCGCAGCGGCTGCCGATACTTCGCTAGCCTCCCATTTGTAAGACAGGCTTGCTTTTTTTATTGGGTAGTCTCAGGGAATACCCCCTAAATTCCCTGGGGTATTCTTCTGAAGAGGCCTACAGGCTTCTGACCCAGTCAGATGAGGAATGGGAACCCTCATCTGACGAATCCAGTGGTTCAGAATCCGAACCTGTAGAAAGCAGTGGCTCTCTGACCCAAAGTTCGGACGATGAGGTTGAGGTCCCTGATACGACCAGGCGTTCCCGGCCCCGTGTTGCTAGACCACAGGTTGCGCAGGATCCCCTTCAAAGGCAGAAGAGTGGGGCTGGCGCTGTCGGAATACGTGGTGAGGCATACACCAGTAGCGCAGCCCATCCTGGACCTAGTACCAGCACTGCCGTAGAACATGGTGAAGTGGCAAGCACCAGAAGGGCATTTGAAGCTGGTACGGTGGCATGTGCATTAGTTCCCCCGTAGCAGCCACTGCACAGACAGGCCCGTAGAGCCCCTAGAGTCCCTGAGGTGCTGGCAAACCCTGATTGGCAGCACCCAACTTCAGCCGCACCAGTAGTTCCCCCTTTCACCGCCCAGTCTGGAGTTCGGGTTGAGACAGCTCAGATCGGATCGGCACAGGTTTTTTTTTAGCTGTTCTTGACTGCGGAGCTCTTGGACTTAGTCGTGGCAGAAACAAACCGGTATGCCACTCAATTTATAGCCGCCAACCCAGGAAGCTTTTATGCCCAGTCTTTCCGGTGGAAACCCGTACAATTTTCCGAATTTAAAACTTTTCTGGGCCTTCTCCTCAACATGGGCCTGACAAAAAAGCATGAATTGCGGTCATATTGGTCCACGAACCCAATTCATCACATGCTCATGTTCTCTGCTGCCATGTCCAGAACACGATTTGAGACCATCCTGCGTTTCCTGCACTTTAGTGACAACAGCACCTCTCGTCCCAGAGGACACCCAGCTTTTGACCGGCTCCACAAAATTCGGCCCCTCATAGACCATTTCAACCAGAAATTTGCAGATTTGTATACCCCTGAGCAAAACATCTGCGTAGACACGTAGGGTCAAATTGTATAACCTCTGTGAAAGGGCCACAGGCTATACGCACAAATTTCGAGTTTATGAGGGTAAAGATCAGACCCTGGAGCCGGTAGGTTGCCCTGACTACCTGGGGAGCAGTAAGAAGACAGTCTGGGACTTGGTGTCACCCTTATTTGGCAAAGGGGTACCATCTTTATGTGGACAATTTTTACACAAGTGTGCCCCTCTTCAGGCATTTGTTTTTAGAACAGATTGGCTGCTGTGGCACCGCGCGACCTAGTCGCCAGGGCTTCCCCCAACGTAACTGCTCGCGGTGAAATGGAGAGAGAAGCGTGACGTTTACATGCTCTCCTCCATTCACGCAGACACGACAATCCAAATTGAACGAGCAACTGTTGGCTCCTTATTTACTTTCCTGCAGGACCAGACGCTGGTATAAGAAGGTGTCTGCATATTTAATTCAATTGGCACTGTATAATAGTTTTGTTCTCTACAGTAAGTCTGGGAGAACAAGATCCTTCCTCAAATTTCAGGAAGAGATCATCGAGAACCTCCTGTATCCAGGAGGTTCCGTGGCACCAACCACCAGTGTAGTGAGCCGTCTACACGAGCGACATTTCCCCAGTGTCGTTGCTGGTACCTCAAACCAACCGCCACCCCGAAAAAAATGTTGTGTCTGTAGCTATTTCTGTCCTGACTGCCCTGACCACCCTGCCCTATGCTTAGGGGAGTGTTTCCGGAAGTACCACACACAGGTACACTATTAGTATAGGGATTGCGTCACACAGGACAGGCACACAAGGCTCTTAGGGCCCTTTCACTCACAGCTGCTGCAAACCTCTCCTTTCACCTGGGACAAAGTGCATAATGTACTTCTCCACATCGCTGGGCGATTTGCGCTTTGCACATTGTCCCATGGGGAAGGAGAGGTTTGTCCTATAAAGGTAAAATAATAAAAAATAAAAAAAATCACAGGTAAGCAAAAAAGTTAATGTTCCAAAAGTTCAATAAAGTTTTTCAAAGTTAATGTTCTGTTTCAAATGTTATCTAAAGTTAATGTTAATAAATTTATTGCGTTGCGGCCATTTTTTGTTTTGTTTTGGTTTTTTTTATTCTAGGAGGACCAACCGATCGACTAGCTGCAGCACTGATGTGCATTCTGACAGAAGCATTGCGCTGCTGTCAGATCACACAAAAGTCAGTGTATGCGGCGCTGCAAGACGAGATTTCTCCTCTGCAGTAAAAAAGATAGAGTGGAGCTCCTATGTCCTGGCAGATGCCTTTCCCCTCCTTTTTTTTTTTTGCACATTTTTTTAGCAGAGATTTTTTCATCCACATTGATCGATGTGAATGAAGAAATCTGTGCTGTTCATTTTTTCTCTCAGCCCGGAGGCTGAACGAAAAAAAAAAAAATCTCATTACCCGTATGCTCAATATAAGGAGAATAGCAGAAACTCCTAATGCTGGCCATACATGTAATGATTGTGGAGACCCTCAAATGCCAGGGCAGTACAAACACCCGACAAATGACCCCATTTTGGAAAGAAGACACCCCAAAGTATTCGCTGAGGGGCATATTGAGTCCATGAGTCCATGAAAGATTGAACTTTTTGTCCCAAGTTAGCGGAAAAGGAGACTTTGTGAGAAAAAAAAAAAATATCTATTTCCGCTAACTTGTGCCAAAAAACAAAATCTATGAACTCGCCATGCCCCTCACGGAATACCTTGGGGTGTCTTCTTTCCAAAATGGGATCACATGTGGGGTATTTATACTGCCCTGGCATTTTAGGGGCCCTTAAGCGTGAGAAGTAGTTTGGAATCCAAATGCGTAACAAATGCCCTGTGAAATCCTAAAGGTGCTTTTTAGAATTTGGGCCCCTTTGCGCACCTAGGCTGCAAAAAAGTGTCACACATGTGATATCGCCGTACTCAAAATAAGTAGGGCAATGTGTTTTGGGTGTATTTTTACATATACCCATGCTGGGTGAGAGAAATATCTCTGTCAAATGACAACTTTGTATAAAAAAAGTGAAATTCTGAAATTTTATCTCCATTTTCCATTAATTGTTGTGGAACATCTAAAGGGTTAACAAAGTTAGTAAAATCAGTTTTGAATACCTTGAGGGGTGGAGTTTCTAAAATTTAGTCATTTTTGGGTGGTTTCTATTATATAAGCCTTAGGCCTCATGCACACGGCCCTTGTTTGGGTCCGCATCAGAGCCGTATGCGGACCCATTCACTTTAATTGGGCCGCAAAAGATGCAGATAGCACTCCGTGTGCTGTCCGCACCCGTTGCTCCATTACGTGGCCACGCAAAAAAAATAGAACATGTCCTATTCTTGTCCGTTTTGCGGACAATAATAGTCATTTCTACAATGGGCACTCGGGCGGCTTCCGGTCGTGTACATGAGGCCTTACAAAGTGACTTCAGACCTGAACTGGTCCTTAAAAAGTGGGTTTACTTCTAAACTTCTTAGTCTTCTAACATCCCCAAAAAATAAAATTGCATTCACAAAATGATCCAAACATCTGTTTTTTGTATATAAATAAAAATTTAATTTTTTGACTCAATTTTATCACAGTACAATATGTGACGCGAAAACAATCTCATAATGGCCTGGATAAGTAAAAGCATTTTCAAGTTATTACCATATAAATTGACACATGTCAGATTTGCAAAAATCGGCCTGGGATTTAACCACCTCAGCCCCCTAGCTTAAACCCCCTTAATGACCAGACCACTTTTTACAATTCTGCACTACACTATTTTCACGGTTTATTGCTCGGTCATACAACTTACCACCCAAATGAATTTTACCTCCATTTCTTCTCACTAATAGAGCTTTCATTTGGTGGTATTTCATTGCTGCTGACATTTTAACTTTTTTTATATTAATCGAAATTGACCGAAATTTTTGCAAAAAAAATGACATTTTTCACTTTAGGTTGTAACAATTTTTTCAATTAAAACTCCATTTCTATATAAATTTTTCTTTAAATTTATTGTTCTACATGTCTTTGATAAAAAAAAGTGTATATTTATTGGTTTGGGTAAAAGTTATACCGTTTACAAACTATGGTGCAAAAATGTGAATTTCCGCATTTTGAAGGTATTCGCTGATGGGCATAGTGAGTTCATGGAAGTTTTTAATTTTTGTCACAAATTAGCGGAAAATGATTATTATTATTTTATTTTTTATAAAGTCTCATATTCCACTAACTTGTGACAAAATTTTTTTTTTTACATGAACTAACCATACCCCTCACGGAATACCTTAGGGTGTCTTCTTTCCAAAATGGGGTCACACGTGGGGTATTTATATTGCCCTGGCATTTTAGGGGCCCTAAAGAGTGAGAAGTAGTTTGGAATCCAAATGCGTAAAAAATGCCCTGTGAAATCCTGAAAGTACTCATTGGAATTTGTGTTTTGGGGTGTCTTTTTACATATACCCATGCTGGGTGAGAGAAATATCTCTCTAAAAGACAACTTTTCCATTTTTTTTATACAAAGTTGTCATTTGACAGAGATATTTCTCACACAAAGTTTGGGTATATGTAAATATACACCTCAAAACACATTGCCCTACTTCTCCTGAGTACGGCGATACCACATGTGTGACACTTTTTTGCAGCCTAGGTGGGCAAAGGGGCCCAAATTCCAATGAGTACCTTTTAGGAGAGCATTTTTAGGCATTTGGATTCCAGACTTCTTCTCACACTTTAGGGCCCCTAAAATGGCAGTATAAATACCCCACATGTGACCCCAGTTTGGAAAGAAGACACCCCAAGGTATTCCGTGAGGGGCATGGCGAGTTCATAGAATATTTTTTTGGGCACAAGTTAGCGGAAAGTCTCCCTTTCCGCTAACTTGGGACAAAAAGTTCAATATTTCATGTACACAATATGCCCCTCAGCGAATACCTTGGGGTGTCTTCTTTCCGAAATGGGGTCACATGTGGGGTATTTATACTGCCCTGGCATTTTAGGGGCCCTAAAGCGTGAGAAGAAGTCTGGAATATAAATGTCTAAAAAAATTTACGCATTTGGATTCCGTGAGGGGTATGGCGAGTTCATGTGAGATTTTATTTTTTTGTCACAAGTTAGTGGAATATGAGACTTTGTAAGAAAAAACAAAAACAAAAAAAAAATCTACTTCCATGAACTCGCCATGCCCCTCAAAAGTGATCTTTATAGCGCCGCAGCGATTTTACAGTGTTTTTGCAGTGATCAGAAAAAAAAAATATTTCTGTCACTGCGGTGGGGCGGACTGAGCGCAAGTGTGCGCACAAGAGCCTATAGAACATGTCCTATTGTGTCCGTGTTTTGCGGATCCGCGGTGTCCGTGTTTTGTGGACGTCTGAATGGAGCCTTTCAGGGGGGTGATCAATGACAGGGGGGTGATTAGGGAGTCTATATGGGGTGATCACCCCCCTATAAGGCTCCATTCAGATGTCCGTATGTGTTTTGCGGATCCGTGGATCCGCAAAACACATATGGACGTCTGAATGGAGCCTTACAGGGGGGTGATAAATAACAGGGGGTGATCAGGGAGTCTATATGGGGTGATCACCCCCCTGTCATTGATCACCCCCCTGTAAGGCTCCATTCAGACATCCGTATGTGTTTTGCGGATCTACGGATCCGCGGATCCACGGATCCGCAAAACACATACGGACGTCTGAATGGAGCCTTACAGGGGGGTGATCACCCCATATAGACTCCCTGATCACCCCCCTGTAAGGCTCCATTCAGACATCCGTATGTGTTTTGCGGATCCGCGGAACCGTGGATCCGCGGATCAGCAAAGCACATACGGACGTCTGAATGGAGCCTTACAGAGGGGTGATCAATGACAGGGGGGTGATCAGGGGTTAATAAGGTGGTAATAAGTGAGGGGGGTGTAGTGTGTGGTGCTTGGTGCTACTTATTACAGAGCTGCCTGTGTCCTCTGGTGGTCGATCCAAGCAAATGGGACCACCAGAGGACCAGGTAGCAGGTATATTAGACGCTGTTATCAAAACAGCGTCTAATATACCTGTTAGGGGTTAAAAAAAATTGCATCTACAGCCTGCCAGCGAATGATCGCCGCTGGCAGGCTGTAGATGCACTCATTTACCTCCAGTTCCTGTGAACGCCCGCTCCTGTGTGCGTGCGTTTACAGGAAATCTCGCCTCTCGCGAGATGATGCACCGGCGCATCCAGGAGGAATAACAGGGCCGACGCCAGGACGCAATCCTGTGTGCGGCGGTCCTGAGGTGGTTAAGGTGAAAAGTGGCTCGGTAGTGAAGGGGTTAAAGTGTCCCTTTTACACACATACGTGGGGCGCTGCATATACGCACTGTATTATATCTTCCCGTACTGTACTGTGCCATGTACTGGCAGTCATGTTTGATCTCCCATGTTTTATATGAAATACTATGGGTTACTACGGCTTGTGTGGGTCTGCTGGGAGATGCCAGCTAGGGCAGCACAAGGAAAGATCCTGCACTAAAGAGTTAAAAACCATGTATGTGCCGACCCTGGATATATCTAATGGTTGGAAATGTCACAATGGCGTATTGCCACTTGGGGGGTGGCGGGCATATACCTGGGGCAGGATGTGATGGATACTACAGATGAGCCGCACTGGAGACAGTGATAAATGTCGTATCGGTATGGTACTGCACTGTACTGTGTGATCAGGTCACGCTGCCATCTATTGACCAATGGTATTATTACTGCTGGATAATATGTGTGGCTGCACAAAGACCTTTTATACATGTGACGTCATTCACCAAATGTATTCAGGTCCTTGAGATGCAGAGAGAGGACTGAGAGCCCGTGGCACAGAGAGCTTGTTTAACCCCTTCCCAACATGTATGTCATAATGCCGGAAGAGGTGTAGTGAGCAGGCATAGGAGCCGATCCCTCTCCATACACAGTGGGTGCCGGCTATTTAATACAGTGACCGGGATCAGAGATAATGCCGATCCTGAGTGTTTAACCTCTCAGATGCAATAGTCAATAGCAACCGTGGTAATTGAGCAGTTAGACAGGGAGGGACAAAAAAAACCTGTTGATAACATTTTTAAAATATTTTAAACCATACACTTTCAAAATTCAGAGAACTCCTTTTCCCTTTTTCATGTACAAATATCATATTGAAATATCTCATTATTCACTAAACAGGGCAAAGAAAAAAAATCTCAATGGCAGAATTGCTGCTTATTTTGTCACCTTTGTCCTCACCTCCAATTATTTTTTTTTATCAAAAACTCACTTAAACCTCTAAATGGTATAAAAATACTACAACTCACCTCACCCAAAAAAACAAGTCCTCCCATGGCTTAGTCTGAGTGTCAGAATATGGCAATAAAAAAAGTTTTACATTTTGTTTAAAGTAGTAAATCGTATCAAGAATGAACGATATAATATTGGCATCACTGCAATCGTACTGACCCGCAGAATGAGGTTGTCATGGCTTTTATGGTAGATAGTAAAGGTCGTAAGAATGGAAACCCCAAAACATTATCATCTGAGCACCATCTAAACAGCATTTCACTCACTGTCCTAAACATGGTAGTGTCAGCCTTGTAGTTCATCACAGCGAGCTACTCACACGCACCAGCACATCAGATCCAGGTCTCTCTCCGCTCACTCTCTGACCCAGCGTCTTCATGAAAGATCTCTTGTCATAAGTGGACTGCAGATTGGGGAACCTGCCCATCTCTTCCCCAATCCAAAACTCCAGGACCTATACCGGCTTTTCTACAAAGGCGCCTCAGGAAAGCTTGGGCTGATGCTGGCTGGGCGCAAGAGAAGCTGAAACCCCGCCCCTTGGGCAGAAAGAACAGCGATTAGTTCAATTTATAAAACATGAGTTTACTGTATTCATAATGTGGACGGGGGGGATACTTATATGTTTTTAATGCACATTAGAAGACCTGTGCATGGATATGTACAGCTAATTATGGTTATTGGGCCTGTCAGTGTCCCTTTAAATGTGCGTCATGGGGCAGGGAGTGATAATATGGATGACATCATCATCACTGCCTATTTCATATTTACTCCTGGCACTCATACCTTATAAGAGCATTGCACTGCCACTCATAACCTCCTCCCATCCCTATCAATCTGGTGTAGTTTTCTGGTTCACAGATGGGTTGACTAATTATTGGTTTGCCCAAGGATCATTTTCACCTCTACTGTCTGCCAGTGCGGGAAGTAGTTCTGACACCAAATTGGGCCAAAATTGTTGAGGAAGGTTGAATGGGTTGACCCCCTCCCTTCTTCAGTATACTGCAAAAAAGGTATACAGCAATGTAATGGGATGGGTTATTCCATACAGTGATATCCAGTACACATACAGTACAGACCAAAAGTTTGGACGCACCTTCTCATTCAAAGAGTTTTCTTTATTTTCATGACTATGAAAATTGTAGATTCACACTGAAGGCATCAAAACTATGAATTATGACATGTGGAATTATATACATAACAAAAAAGTGTGAAACAACTGAGAATATGTCATATTCTAGGTTCTTCAAAGTAGCCACCTTTTGCTTTGATTACTGCTTTGCACACTCTTGGCATTCTCTTGATGAGCTTCAAGAGGTAGTCACCTGAAATGGTCTTCACTTCACAGGTGTGCCCTGTCAGGTTTAATAAGTGGGATTTCTTGCCTTATAAATGGGGTTGGTTGGGACCATCAGTTGCGTTGTGGAGAAGTCAGGTGGATACACAGCTGATAGTCCTACTGAATAGACTGTTAGAATTTGTATTATGGCAAGAAAAAAGAAGCTAAGTAAAGAAAAACAAGTGTCCATCATTACTTTAAGAAATGAAGGTCAGTCAGTCTGAAAAATTGGGAAAACTTTGAAAGTGTCCCCAAGTGCAGTCACAAAAACCATCAAGCGCTACAAAGAAACTGGCTCACATGCGGACCGCCCCAGGAAAGGAAGACCAAGAGTCGCCTCTGCTGCGGAGGATAAGTTCATCCGAGTCACCAGCCTCAGAAATCACAGGTTAACAGCAGCTCAGATTAGAGACCAGGTCAATGCCACACAGAGTTCTAGCAGCAGACACATCTCTAGAACAACTGTTAAGAGGAGACTGTGTGAATCAGGTCTTCATGGTAGAATATCTGCTAGGAAACCACTGCTAAGGACAGGCAACAAGCAGAAGAGACTTGTTTGGGCTAAAGAACACAAGGAATGGACATTAGACCAGTGGAAATCTGTGCTTTGGTCTGATAAGTCCAAATTTGAGATCTTTGGTTCCAAACACCGTGTCTTTGTGCGACGCAGAAAAGGTGAACGGATGGACTCTACATGCTTGGTTCCCACCGTGAAGCATGGAGGAGGAGGTGTGATGGTGTGGGGGTGCTTTGCTGGTGACACTGTTGGGGATTTATTCAAATTGAAGGCATACTGAACCAGCATGGCTACCACAGCATCTTGCCCAGTTGGACCATCATTTATTTTTCAACAGGACAATGACCCCAAACACATCTCCAGGCTGTGTAAGGGCTATTTGACCATGAAGGAGAGTGATGGGGTGCTGCGCCAGATGACCTGGCCTCCACAGTCACCGGACCTGTACCCAATCGAGATGGTTTGGGGTGAGCTGGACCGCAGAGTGAAGGCAAAAGGGCCAACAAGTGCTAAGCATCTCTGGGAACTCCTTCAAGACTGTTGGAAGACCATTTCAGGTGACTACCTCTTGAAGCTTATCAAGAGAATGCCAAGAATGTGCAAAGCAGTAATCAAAGCAAAAGGTGGCTACTTTGAAGAACCTAGAATATGACATATTTTCAGTTGTTTCACACTTTTTTGTTATGTATATAATTCCACATGTGTTAATTCATAGTTTTGATGCCTTCAGTGTGAATCTACAATTTTCATAGTCATGAAAATAAAGAAATTTCTTTGAATGAGAAGGTGTGTCCAAACTTTTGGTCTGTACTGTATATAAACATGGTCTAAAACCCCCTAAACAAATATAGACCCTCTAAATACAAATGACGCGTTTCGGGGACGTCTCTCCCCTTCCTCAGTGGCTCAGCCACTGAGGAAGGGGAGAGACGTCCCCGAAACGCGTCTGGCGAGTTCACCCCCATAAAGAAGGATCCAAAGTTATTAAGAAAGTCTTTCAGATATCGGAGCGCTCCATAGAAATCTGACTTGAAATCACCCTGAGAAGAAACAGACCGGACCTCCTAACAGGCAAATCCCGCGAGACTAGCATCACGTGACTATTGTCTTGAGCGAGGACGCCAAACAGCGTAAACGGAAGCTGACACGGCGTGGTGAGTAGCGGTGAGAGGGAGAGACTTCTCAGTGACCGGACCCGAACTGGAGGGTAAGAAAGATCCGGCCCCGCTGTAACCTCGATCTGCAGCATTGTATCCACTTTGTGACTTATCCTGTGATACATACGTATCAGTTAGAACTATACACTTTTCTCTCTGGATTACCATTCTTATTCGGCCATAGGCCACTTCGGGACAAGTGTTGATTATAACCAGAGGATCTCATCAGGAAGGATATTACTCCACACTAGGATGCACCTTGTGCGCTTCAAGGGATATTGATAATCACCCACAGATTGTTGTTCCCAGTGCTTATTAATTTGCGGTCTTATTCTTATATACTGTTATATATACATTGTTCTACATTTCCACAAATTTTAACCATTATTTTATCATATTCATTATATGGTTTTAATTCTATGTCTGTATTTTACATTTGAATAAATTATCATTTTTATTGATCCCACATATTTGAGTGCCAGTCTTATACTTGCTCTATTCTTTCCCGTATAGTCTGCTCACTTTCCTGCAGTTTTGCCTCCTGTGTGCTTCCGACCAGGTGCCATCTTGAATTTTAGTGTAATATGGCGGGTACAGACCCATTGTATCACTGAACAGAATTGACTTAAGGCTACTCCTAAGGGTGTTACTAAGTGCTCCTCTGCCTTTCACCCTTCCACTCTTATACAGGGATATGGTCATTGCCTTAGGATAAACACCAGGCTTCTATCTCTTGGAGTAGTCTTTGTATACAGTTGACTCAGGATGGACAACAGACATTGGCACATGGCATCAACGCGCAGAACTGTAGTCAGTGGAGAAGCCAAGGTCAGGGCAGGCAGAGTTTGTTCAATCAAGTAAGCAGGCCTAAGGTTTGGGGCAGGCAGCAGAGGGTTAGTACAATAAAAAGGCAGGAAATAACCCAAGAAAGGCTTTCACATGCTGAGGACAAATTAGACTGCATTCTAGCACTTTAAGATAGATACATCTCCATAGATATAAGTCACAAAACCAGAGTCACCGAAAACTGGGTCACAATATACGATCCACCGAGAGTGATAGAGAAAGAGGGGGAAAGAAAATGAAGATGTAAGTGGCTGATGTATGGGAAACTTTTGTTTTGGGGAAGAGTTTGCCTATAAAATGCGGCAACTGAAATATGTGTGCTCTTTTGATTGATATAACACAATTTTCACTATTTGTGCAGCTTTGGTATCTTCCCTTACATGAGATGGACTTGTGTCACTTGGCCACCTGTATCCATGGTTATTAGAGATGAGTAAAGCTCTTATAGTGGCAAAAATTTATTTAAGACTTTGCACCACTTTTATGGCATAGAAGAGTCGCAAATTGTGATAGACACCATATTTGTGCTATAATTTGCCACTTTTCATACCTCTCCACTTTCCATACTATAGTATGCTGCAGGTCTTAGATGCAATCGACTGACATAGTGCTGTTATTTAGACAATTGTTATTCTTTTCCAACTGTCAAAGTAGACATCTCTTGTGACTAATGGAACAGTGATGGGTCTTTGGGTCTTGGATTGTGCACAATGAAGAATCAGAAGACCTCATCTATATCTCATGTAAAGCTCCCAGACATCATCTATAGCACCCTTACCTCATCTAAAGCTCCCAGACCTCATCTATATCTACCAGACCTGATCTGTATCTCTCAGACCTCATCTGTATCTCTGTAATGACCGGCAACACGCACAGGGAGGAAAACAGGGAAAGCCCTGCCCAAGGGAGAGGGAAAGGTGGTGACTCCTAACTCACCTTGCAGCTGGCACCTGCCTGCCCTGACGTCCCTAGACGGGTTCCTCACCCGTGCGGCGATCACGTGCCTAAACCCTGGCTTTCCCTGAAATGAGCCCTAGATAATGAACGGGCCGGTGGGATCGCTAGTCCTCACCACTGCACTAAGAGGGAAACACCAGGGAGAGGACAGACAAACACAGACAAACACAAACACCCAGGTGGACGGCAACAATTGTCCACAAAGGTCCAACAGGGATCCGGAGGGTAGCGTTCTAAGGCAACACTCAGAAAACGCAGCAACACAGCTCCAGTGGGTCAGAATAGATGTCCAGGCAGGAAGCTCTATATCTGGCAACCAGAGAAGTGTGAGAGGGGAATATAAGGAGGATTGGGAGTGCTGGACAAGGAACAGCTGAGAGAAGGAGCTACGGATCCCTGAGTGAGCCAAAAGGGTTTGTAAAGCAAACCCAGAAAGCTACAATAAGGAAACTTCCCTATCTGACATAGAGCGTGCAGCCAACCGCTGCGACCTCCTGACCCCGGGTACAACGGAGTCAGGCGTGGCTCTTGACACCCTCGTGACAATCTCCCAGACCTTATCTGTATCTCCTAGACCTCACCTGTATTTCCCAGACCTCACCTGTATCTCCCAGACCTCATCTGTATCTCCCAGACCTCATCTGTATCTCCCAGACCTAATATGTATTTCCCATACTTTACCTGTATCTCCCAGACCTCATCTGTATCTCTCAGACCTCATCTGTATCTCCCAGACCTTATCTGTATCTCCCAGACCTCAACTGTATCTTCCAGACCTCATCTGTATCTCCCAGACCTCATCTGTATCTCCCAGACCTCATCTGTATCTTCCAGACCTCATCTGTATCTCCCAGACCTCAACTGTATCTTCCAGACCTCATCTGTATCTCTCAGACCTCATCTGTATCTCCGAGACCTCAACTGTATCTCCGAGACCTCAACTGTATCTCCGAGACCTCAACTGTATCTCTCAGACCTTATCTGTATCTCTCAGACCTTATCTGTATCTCCGAGACCTCATCTGTATCTCTCAGACCTCATGTACAGCTGTAGCAGGGTTAGCACTCAAGCTCTTAACTCAAATTTCTTAACTCATCGCGTTATCTTGAGACAAAAGCCATTGAAAAGCAATTAAAGGTGTTTGCTTAGATTAGATAACAAAACTCAGAAATCTCAGAAAACAGGAGTGTTAACTCTACTCCATCTGTATGTCTCCCAGACCTAATCTGTATCTCTCATACCTCACCTGTATCTCCAAGACCTCACCTGTATCTCCCAGACCTCACCTGTAGCTCCCAGACCTCACCTGTAGCTCCCAGACCTCATCTGTAGCTCCCAGACCTCATCTCTAGCTCCCAGACCTCATCTGTAGCTCCCAGACCTCACCTGTAGCTCCCAGACCTCATCTGTAGCTCCCAGACCTCATCTGTAGCTCCCAGACCTCACCTGTATCTCCCAGACCTCATCTGTAGCTCCCAGACCTCATTTAAAGCTCCCAAACCACATATATAGCTCCCAGAGCTCATCTATAACACCTCATGTATAGCTCCCACATTACATATAAAGCCTACCAACCTCATCTATAGCTCCTAGTGCCAGATTAATGCTGCTACTGAAAGAATTCCATCAACCAATGTGAAAATCTCTGAGAAGGATGGCGAGCTGCTGATAAGTCAGGTATTAATGCTTCCTATTTAATAATATGAGGGGGGAATTCATTATCTCAATAGAAAAGAAGCAAATAATTTTCTACTGAGCTATTCTATTTGCTTTCCTTATAAAAAAAAGATACATTCATTATTTCTGAGGCCAGCTGATGTTAGAGTTGAGCATTGCCTAGCCCCCCCAATGCTTCTCAACTAAAAAATATTATTCCATCTGTTTGCTCTAAAAAAAGGTTTTTGTTCTGGAACAGCTATTTACAGATGTGAGAGTGGCTTAGCTTTTATGCTAGTTGTGCTAGGAAGCCCATTTAAAAGGCTGAGCAATGATTAGAAGGCTGTATACTGTAGTCACACATTCAGCTTTTTTTTTATGTTTTGGAAAACAGGTAGAACTGTTCATGTTTTTTACATGGATACATTGGATCTCTCTCGATTTGCCTGAAATGAAATGCCAAATATTTGGGTTTGTTAGAATCCAATTTTTAGGGTAAATTCTGTATGAATTTTACATTGATAGAATGCATTTGATTATCTATAATATCTATATTTATACATGTCTCCTTTTGCTACATTTTGCCAATTTTTCCACAAAGTTTCGGTGGCAGCCTCAAACTATTCAATTAGTGCTATTTCATAGTAAGATTTTTACCTATTGCTGCTTGCATCTCCGTATAATGCTTCTCTGGAAAAGAGACATGAAAGCAGGTCTCCTTTCCATAGGAACAGTCTCATACCAGGAATCCAGCTCTTTCTTGGTATCTACACTATAATATAGCTAATCAAAGAAACTGCTTGGCTGCCTGAGAGTCCTTCATTGGGGTACTAGTTCTTCTTATGCAGGGCGCTGAGTATGCATAAGGAATACCTTAACTCAGTCAACACCCCTCTGGGTTTCTGAGGAAAATATATGACAATTAGCACATCATACATCTGCTGCCATCAGGTAGGCTTAGAAAAGCTCATTTGAATATCTGGCCGAGAAATCCAGTGGGGTATTGCTTGAATTATACTCACACATACTATGCATACTAGGCTCTCTCCATGACGAGAAAGAGAACTCCCCAGACTACGCATATATATTGCCAAGAAACTTAGGGTAGCATACTTGGCTCTCTCACTACCTTGGAAGTTCGGGATAAAACACATGCATAATTAGCGTTTGGACAAAAATTACTAATATCCATAAGGGCTAAAAAAAATGGAGCTTTGCTTAGAACCTGAAAGCTGGGGATAGGAGGACAATGACAAAATGTATTTGCACAACACAAACCACACAAATCCTTCAAATAGTTTAACCACTTCACGACTGCCGACATTTCTGAACGTTCATTCAGAGATGGTAGCTGCACGCTAATCGTGCAGCTACCGAGCGGGGAGCCCACTGTCAGTGACAGCAGGGCACCCCAGAGAGAAGGGAGAGATAGTTCCCAGGTGTCCCTGCCTTCTAGATTGTTGTATACACAGTTCTGAATGAGTGCTGTGTAAGCGATAAGCGCTTCCTGTCCGGGCCTGGTGGTCATGTGGCCCCCAGGGCCGGGAGAGTGCAGGAGCTGTCAGGTCTTCCATAGACCTTGATCAGCCCTGCACTGAGGCTGTACAGCGCTGTATACTGCTGTACAGCCTCTCTGGGGGGTGTATTTACCCTGTAACTGGGACTCATATGTCAGCCCTGCACTGATGCTGTACAGTGCTGTATACTGCTGTACAGCCTGTCTGGGGGGTGTATTTCTCCTGTAACTGGGGCTCCTATGTCAGTCCTGCACTGAGGCTGTACAGCGCTGTATACTGCTGTACAGCCTCTCTGGGGGGTGTATTTCCCCTGTAACTGGGGCTCCTATGTCAGCCCTGCACTGAGGCTGTACAGTGCTGTATACTGCTTTACAGCCTCTCTGGGGATGTATTTACCCTGTAACTGGGGCTTCTATGTCAGCCCTGCACTGAGGCTGTACAGCGCAGTATATTGCTGTATAGCCTCTTTGGGGGAGTATTTACCCTGTAACCGGGCTCCTATTTCAGTCCTGCACTGAGGCTGTACAGCATTGTATACTGCTGTACAGCCTCTCTGGGGATGTATTTACCCTGTAACTGGGACTCCTATGTCAGCCCTGCACTGAGGCTGTACTGTGCTGTATACTGCTATACAGCCTCTCTGGGGGGTGTATTTTCCCTGTAACTGGGGCTTCTATGCCAGCCCTGCACTGAGGCTGTACAGCGCTGTATACTGCTGTACAGCCTCTCTAGTGGGAGTATTTACCCTGTAACTTGGGATCCTATCTCAGTCCTGCACTGAGGCTGAACAGCGCTGTATACTGCTGTACATCCTCTCTGGGGGGTATATTTACCCTGTAACTGCGACTCCTATGTCAGTCCTGCACTGAGGCTGTACAGCGCTGTATACTACTGTACAGCCTCTCTGGGGGGTGTATTTACCCTGTAACTGCGGCTCCTATGTCAGCCCTGCACTGAGGCTGTACAGCGCTGTATACTGCTGTACATCCTCTCTGGGGGGTGTATTTACCCTGTAACTGCGGCTCATATGTCAGCCCTGCACTGAGGCTGTACAGCGCTGTATACTGCTGTACAGCCTCTCTGGGGATGTATTTACCCTGTAACTGGGGCTCCTGTGTCAGCCCTGCACTGAGGCTGTACAGTGCTGTATACTGCTGTACAGCCTCTCTGGGGATGTATTTACCCTGTAACTGGGGCTCCTGTGTCAGCCCTGCACTGATGCTGTACAGTGCTGTATACTGCTGTACAGCCTGTCTGGGGGGTGTATTTCTCCTGTAACTGGGGCTCCTATGTCAGTCCTGCGCTGAGGCTGTACAGCGCTGTATACTGCTGTACAGCCTCTCTGGGGGGTGTATTTCCCCTGTAACTTGGGCTCCCATGTCAGCCCTGCACTGAGGCTGTACAGTGCTGTATACTGCTTTACAGCCTCTCTGGGGATGTATTTACCCTGTAACTGGGGCTCCTATGTCAGCCCTGCACTGAGGCTGTACAGCGCTGTATACTGCTGTACAGCCTCTCTGGGGGGTATATTTACCCTGTAACTGGGGCTCCTATGTCAGCCCTGCACTGAGGCTGTACAGCGCTGTATACTGCTGTACAGCCTCTCTGGGGATGTATTTACCCTGTAACTGGGGCTCCTATGTCATCCCTGCACTGAGGCTGTACAGCGCTGTATACTGCTGTACATCCTCTCTGGGGGGTGTATTTCCTCTGTAACTGGGGCTACTATGTCTGCCCTGCACTGAGGCTGTACAGCCTCTCTGGGGATGTATTTACCCTGTAACTGGGGCTCCTATGTCAGTCCTGCACTGAGGCTGTACAGCGCTGTATACTGCTGTACATCCTCTCTGGGGGGTCTATTTACACTGTAACTATGGCTCCTATGTCAGCCCTGCACTAAGGCTGTACAGCGCTCTATACTGCTGTACAGCCTCTCTGGGGTTGTATTTACCCTGTAACTGGGGCTCCTATGTCAGCCCTGCACTGAGGCTGTACAGCGCTGTATACTGCTATACAGCCTCTCTGGGGGAGTATTTACCCTGTAACTGGGGCTCCTATATCAGTCCTGCACTGAGGCTGTACAGCGCTGTATTCTGCTGGGGGGTGTATTTACCCTGTAACTGGGACTCCTATGTCAGCCCTGCACTGAGGCTGTACAGCGCTGTATACTGCTGTACATCCTCTCTGGGGGGTGTATTTACCATGTAACTGCGGCTCCTATGTCTGCCCTGCACTGAGGCTGTACAGCGCTGTTTACTGCTGTACAGCCTCTCTGGGGATGTATTTACCCTGTAACTGGGGCTCATATGTCAGTCCTGCACTGAGGCTGTACAGCGCTGTATACTGCTGTACATCCTCTCTGGGGGGTCTATTTACACTGTAACTGTGGCTCCTATGTCAGCCCTGCACTAAGGCTGTACAGCGCTGTATACTGCTGTACAGCCTCTCTGGGGTTGTATTTACCCTGTAACTGGGGCTCCTATGTTAGCCCTGCACTGAGGCTGTACAGCGCTGTATACTGCTGTACAGCCTCTCTGGGGATGTATTTACCCTGTAACTGGGGCTCCTATGTCAGCCCTGCACTGAGGCTGTACAGCGCTGTATACTGCTGTACATCCTCTCTTGGGGGTGTATTTACCCTGTAACTGCGGCTCCTATGTCTGCCCTGCACTGAGGCTGTACAGCGCTGTATATTGCTGTACAGCCTCTCTGGGGATGTATTTACCCTGTAACTGGGGCTCCTATGTCAGTCCTGCACTGAGGCTGTACAGCGCTGTATACTGCTGTACATCCTCTCTGGGGGGTCTATTTACACTGTAACTGTGGCTCCTATGTCAGCCCTGCACTAAGGCTGTACAGCGCTCTATACTGCTGTACAGCCTCTCTGGGGTTGTATTTACCCTGTAACTGGGGCTCCTATGTCAGCCCTGCACTGAGGCTGTACAGCGCTGTATACTGCTATACAGCCTCTCTGAGGGAGTATTTACCCTGTAACTGGGGCTCCTATATCAGTCCTGAACTGAGGCTGTACAGCGCTGTATTCTGCTGTACAGCCTCTCTGGGGGGTGTATTTACCCTGTAACTGGGACTCCTATGTCAGCCCTGCACTGAGGCTGTACAGCGCTGTATACTACTGTACAGGCTCTCTGGGGGGTGTATTTAACTTGTAATTGGGGCTCTCATGTCTGCCCTGCACTGAGGCTGTACAGCGTTGTATACTGCTGTACAGCCTCTCTGGGGATGTATTTACCCTGTAACTGAGGCTCCTATGTCAGCCCTGCACTGAGGCTGTACAGTGCTGTATACTGCTGTACAGCCTCTCTGGGATGTATTTACCCTGTAACTGGGGCTCCTATGTCAGCCCTGCACTGAGGCTGTACAGCGCTGCATTCTGCTGTACAGCCTCTCTGGGATGTATTTACCCTGTAACTGGGGCTCCTATGTCAGCCCTGCACTGAGGCTGTACAGTGCTGTATACTGCTGTACAGCCTCTCTGGGATGTATTTACCCTGTAACTGGGGCTCCTATGTCAGCCCTGCACTGAGGCTGTACAGCGCTGTCTACTGCTGTACGGCCTCTCTGGGATGTATTTACCCTGTAACTGAGGCTCCTATGTCAGCCCTGCACTGAGGCTGTACAGTGCTGTATACTGCTGTACAGCCTCTCTGGGGGGTGTATTTACCCTGTATCTGTTGGTACTATGTCAGCCGCAGTTACAGGAGAAATCAAAAGTGAAAAAACAAAAAAATGTATTTAGATGCCCCCCAGAGGTCTTGTTCGACCTTAAGGGGGACGCAAAGTGTTAAAAAATAAAAATTAAAAAATTTAAAAGAATTCAGTGTTTTTATTTAAAAAAAAAAGGCTTTACATGTAAAAATTAAATTTCCCAATTAAAAGTAATCTAAAAAAAAATTTGAAATAGAAAAAAAATAAAACCAATAGACATATTTGGTATTTCCGCATCCGTGATGGCCGTCTCTATAAATATATTTCATAAAGTGGATATATATTGGAAATGTTAATTAATAAATATTTTAGGATCTATCTAAAATACACTATTTGTCTTAAAAGCAGAGAGATTCAAATGTAGAAAACAGTGATTTTTCAAATTTTTGTTAACTTTTGGATTAAAAAAAAAATAAAGGTAAAACATATTGACTCAAAGTTAGCATTAACATGAAGTACAATGTGTCATGAGTAGAGTTGAGCGAACACCTGGATGTTCGGGTTCGAGAAGTTCGGCCGAACATCCCGGAAATGTTCGGGTTCGGGATCCGAACCCGATCCGAACTTCGTCCCGAACCCGAACCCCATTGAAGTCAATGGGGACCCGAACTTTTCGGCACTAAAAAGGCTGTAAAACAGCCCAGGAAAGAGCTAGAGGGCTGCAAAAGGCAGCAACATGTAGGTAAATCCCCTGCAAACAAATGTGGATAGGGAAATGAATTAAAATAAAAATTAAATAAATAAAAATTAACCAAAATCAATTGGAGAGAGGTTCCATAGCAGAGAATCTGGCTTCCCGTCACCCACCACTGGAACAGTCCATTTCAGATATTTAGGCCCCGGCACCCAGGCAGAGGAGAGAGGTCCCGTAACAGAGAATCTGTCTTCATGTCAGCAGAGAATTAGTCTGCATGTCATAGCAGAGAATGAGGCTTCACGTCAGCCACCACTGCAACAGTCCATTGGCATATATTTAGGCCCAGCACCCAGGCAGAGGAGGGAGGTCCCGTAACAGAGAATCTGTCTTCATGTCAGCAGAGAATTAGTCTGCATGTCATAGCAGAGAATGAGGCTTCACGTCAGCCACCACTGCAACAGTCCATTGGCATATATTTAGGCCCAGCACACACAGGCAGAGGAGAGAGGTCCCGTAACAGAGAATCTGGCTTCATGTCAGCAGAGAATCAGTCTGCATGTCATAGCAGAGAATGAGGCTTCACGTCAGCCACCACTGCAACAGTCCATTGGCATATATTTAGGCCCAGCACACACAGGCAGAGGAGAGAGGTCCCGTAACAGAGAATCTGGCTTCATGTCAGCAGAGAATCAGTCTGCATGTCATAGCAGAGAATGAGGCTTCACGTCAGCCACCACTGCAACAGTCCATTGGCATATATTTAGGCCCAGCACCCAGGCAGAGGAGGGAGGTCCCGTAACAGAGAATCTGTCTTCATGTCAGCAGAGAATTAGTCTGCATGTCATAGCAGAGAATGAGGCTTCACGTCAGCCACCACTGCAACAGTCCATTGGCATATATTTAGGCCCAGCACACACACAGGCAGAGGAGAGAGGTCCCGTAACAGAGAATCTGGCTTCATGTCAGCAGAGAATCAGTCTGCATGTCATAGCAGAGAATGAGGCTTCACGTCAGCCACCACTGCAACAGTCCATTGGCATATATTTAGGCCCAGCACCACAGGCAGAGGAGAGAGGTCCCGTAACAGAGAATCTGTCTTCATGTCAGCAGAGAATTAGTCTGCATGTCATAGCAGAGAATGAGGCTTCACGTCAGCCACCACTGCAACAGTCCATTGGCATATATTTAGGCCCAGCACCCAGGCAGAGGAGGAGAGGTCCCGTAACAGAGAATCTGTCTTCATGTCAGCAGAGAATTAGTCTGCATGTCATAGCAGAGAATGAGGCTTCACGTCAGCCACCACTGCAACAGTCCATTGGCATATATTTAGGCCCAGCACACACAGGCAGAGGAGAGAGGTCCCGTAACAGAGAATCTGGCTTCATGTCAGCAGAGAATCAGTCTGCATGTCATAGCAGAGAATGAGGCTTCACGTCAGCCACCACTGCAACAGTCCATTGGCATATATTTAGGCCCAGCACCCAGGCAGAGGAGGGAGGTCCCGTAACAGAGAATCTGTCTTCATGTCAGCAGAGAATTAGTCTGCATGTCATAGCAGAGAATGAGGCTTCACGTCAGCCACCACTGCAACAGTCCATTGGCATATATTTAGGCCCAGCACACACACAGGCAGAGGAGAGAGGTCCCGTAACAGAGAATCTGTCTTCATGTCAGCAGAGAATTAGTCTGCATGTCATAGCAGAGAATGAGGCTTCACGTCAGCCACCACTGCAACAGTCCATTGGCATATATTTAGGCCCAGCACACACAGGCAGAGGAGAGAGGTCCCGTAACAGAGAATCTGGCTTCATGTCAGCAGAGAATCAGTCTGCATGTCATAGCAGAGAATGAGGCTTCACGTCAGCCACCACTGCAACAGTCCATTGGCATATATTTAGGCCCAGCACACACACAGGCAGAGGAGAGAGGTCCCGTAACAGAGAATCTGGCTTCATGTCAGCAGAGAATCAGTCTGCATGTCATAGCAGAGAATGAGGCTTCACGTCAGCCACCACTGCAACAGTCCATTGGCATATATTTAGGCCCAGCACCCAGGCAGAGGAGGAGGTCCCGTAACAGAGAAT
The DNA here is from genome assembly GCF_014858855.1 of Bufo gargarizans. Taxonomy (NCBI): domain Eukaryota; kingdom Metazoa; phylum Chordata; class Amphibia; order Anura; family Bufonidae; genus Bufo; species Bufo gargarizans. The sequence goes on along the minus strand of NW_025334613.1, from coordinate 74,988 downwards.
CTGTCTTCATGTCAGCAGAGAATTAGTCTGCATGTCATAGCAGAGAATGAGGCTTCACGTCAGCCACCACTGCAACAGTCCATTGTCATATATTTAGGCCCAGCACCCAGGCAGAGGAGAGAGGTCCCGTAACAGAGAATCTGGCTTCATGTCAGCAGAGAATCAGTCTGCATGTCATAGCAGAGAATCAGGCTTCACGTCACCCACCACTGCAACAGTCCATTGTCATAATATTTAGGCCCAGCACCCAGGCAGAGGAGAGAGGTCCCGTAACAGACAATCTGGCTTCATGTCAGCAGAGAATCAGTCTGCATGTCATAGCAGAGAATGAGGCTTCACGTCACCCACCACTGCAACAGTCCATTGGCATATATTTAGGCCTAGCACACAGGCAGAGCAGAGAGGTCCCGTAACAGACAATCTGGCTTCATGACAGCAGAGAATCAGTCTGCATGTCATAGCAGAGAATGAGGCTTCACGTCAGCCACCACTGCAACAGTCCATTGTCATATATTTAGGCCCAGCACACAGGCAGAGGAGAGAGGTCCCGTAACAGAGGATCTGGCTTCATGTCAGCAGAGAATCAGTCTGCATGTCATAGCAGAGAATCAGGCTTCACGTCAGCCACCACTGCAACAGTCCATTGTCATAAATTTAGGCCCAGCACCCAGGCAGAGGAGAGAGGTCCCGTAACAGAGAATCTGGCTTCATGTCAGCAGAGAATCAGTCTGCATGTCATAGCAGAGAATGAGGCTTCACGTCAGCCACCACTGCAACAGTCCATTGGCATATATTTAGGCCCAGCACCCAGGCAGAGGAGAGAGGTCCCGTAACAGAGAATCTGGCTTCATGTCAGCAGAGAATCAGTCTGCATGTCATAGCAGAGAATGAGGCTTCACGTCAGCCACCACTGCAACAGTCCATTGTCATAATTTAGGCCCAGCACCCAGGCAGAGGAGAGAGGTCCCGTAACAGAGAATCTGGCTTCATGTCAGCAGAGAATCAGTCTGCATGTCATAGCAGAGAATGAGGCTTCACGTCAGCCACCACTGCAACAGTCCATTGGCATATATTTAGGCCTAGCACACAGGCAGAGGAGAGAGGTCCCGTAACAGACAATCTGGCTTCATGTCAGCAGAGAATCAGTCTGCATGTCATAGCAGAGAATGAGGCTTCACGTCACCCACCACTGCAACAGTCCATTGGCATATATTTAGGCCTAGCACACAGGCAGAGCAGAGAGGTCCCGTAACAGACAATCTGGCTTCATGACAGCAGAGAATCAGTCTGCATGTCATAGCAGAGAATGAGGCTTCACGTCACCCACCACTGCAACAGTCCATTGGCATATATTTAGGCCCAGCACCCAGGCAGAGGAGGGAGGTCCCGTAACAGAGAATCTGTCTTCATGTCAGCAGAGAATTAGTCTGCATGTCATAGCAGAGAATGAGGCTTCACGTCAGCCACCACTGCAACAGTCCATTGGCATATATTTAGGCCCAGCACACACACAGGCAGAGGAGAGAGGTCCCGTAACAGAGAATCTGGCTTCATGTCAGCAGAGAATCAGTCTGCATGTCATAGCAGAGAATGAGGCTTCACGTCAGCCACCACTGCAACAGTCCATTGGCATATATTTAGGCCCAGCACCCAGGCAGAGGAGGGAGGTCCCGTAACAGAGAATCTGTCTTCATGTTAGCAGAGAATTAGTCTGCATGTCATAGCAGAGAATGAGGCTTCACGTCAGCCACCACTGCAACAGTCCATTGGCATATATTTAGGCCCAGCACCCAGGCAGAGGAGGGAGGTCCCGTAACAGAGAATCTGTCTTCATGTCAGCAGAGAATTAGTCTGCATGTCATAGCAGAGAATGAGGCTTCACGTCAGCCACCACTGCAACAGTCCATTGGCATATATTTAGGCCCAGCACACACAGGCAGAGGAGAGAGGTCCCGTAACAGAGAATCTGGCTTCATGTCAGCAGAGAATCAGTCTGCATGTCATAGCAGAGAATGAGGCTTCACGTCAGCCACCACTGCAACAGTCCATTGGCATATATTTAGGCCCAGCACCCAGGCAGAGGAGGGAGGTCCCGTAACAGAGAATCTGTCTTCATGTCAGCAGAGAATTAGTCTGCATGTCATAGCAGAGAATGAGGCTTCACGTCAGCCACCACTGCAACAGTCCATTGGCATATATTTAGGCCCAGCACCCAGGCAGAGGAGGGAGGTCCCGTAACAGAGAATCTGTCTTCATGTCAGCAGAGAATTAGTCTGCATGTCATAGCAGAGAATGAGGCTTCACGTCAGCCACCACTGCAACAGTCCATTGGCATATATTTAGGCCCAGCACACACAGGCAGAGGAGAGAGGTCCCGTAACAGAGAATCTGGCTTCATGTCAGCAGAGAATCAGTCTGCATGTCATAGCAGAGAATGAGGCTTCACGTCAGCCACCACTGCAACAGTCCATTGGCATATATTTAGGCCCAGCACACACACAGGCAGAGGAGAGAGGTCCCGTAACAGAGAATCTGGCTTCATGTCAGCAGAGAATCAGTCTGCATGTCATAGCAGAGAATGAGGCTTCACGTCAGCCACCACTGCAACAGTCCATTGGCATATATTTAGGCCCAGCACCCAGGCAGAGGAGGGAGGTCCCGTAACAGAGAATCTGTCTTCATGTCAGCAGAGAATTAGTCTGCATGTCATAGCAGAGAATGAGGCTTCACGTCAGCCACCACTGCAACAGTCCATTGTCATAAATTTAGGCCCAGCACCCAGGCAGAGGAGAGAGGTCCCGTAACAGAGAATCTGGCTTCATGTCAGCAGAGAATCAGTCTTCATATCATAGCAGAGAATCAGGCTTCACGTCACCCACCACTGTAAGAGTCAATTTTCATAAATTTAGGCCCAGAACCCAGGCAGAGGAGAAAGGTCCCGTAACAGACAATCTGGCTTCATGTCAGCAGAGAATCAGTCTTCATATCATAGCAGAGAATCAGGCTTCACGTCACCCACCACTGCAACAGTCCATTGGCATATATTTAGGCCTAGCACACAGGCAGAGCAGAGAGGTCCCGTAACAGACAATCTGGCTTCATGACAGCAGAGAATCAGTCTGCATGTCATAGCAGAGAATGAGGCTTCACGTCAGCCACCACTGCAACAGTCCATTGTCATAAATTTAGGCCCAGCACACAGGCAGAGGAGAGAGGTCCCGTAACAGAGGATCTGGCTTCATGTCAGCAGAGAATCAGTCTGCCTGTCATAGCAGAGAATCAGGCTTCACGTCAGCCACCACTGCAACAGTCCATTGTCATAAATTTAGGCCCAGCACCCAGGCAGAGGAGAGAGGTCCCGTAACAGAGGATCTGGCTTCATGTCAGCAGAGAATCAGTCTGCATGTCATAGCAGAGAATGAGGCTTCACGTCAGCCACCACTGCAACAGTCCATTGTCATAAATTTAGGCCCAGCACCCAGGCAGAGGAGAGAGGTCCCGTAAAAGAGGATCTGGCTTCATGTCAGCAGAGAATCAGTCTGCATGTCATAGTAGAGAATGAGGCTTCACGTCAGCCACCACTGCAACAGTCCATTGTCATAAATTTAGGCCCAGCACCCAGGCAGAGGAGAGAGGTCCCGTAACAGAGGATCTGGCTTCATGTCAGCAGAGAATCAGTCTGCATGTCATAGCAGAGAATGAGGCTTCACGTCAGCCACCACTGCAACAGTCCATTGTCATAAATTTAGGCCCAGCACCCAGGCAGAGGAGAGAGGTCCCGTAACAGACAATCTGGCTTCATGTCAGCAGAGAATTAGTCTGCATGTCATAGCAGAGAATGAGGCTTCACGTCAGCCACCACTGCAACAGTCCATTGGCATATATTTAGGCCTAGCACACAGGCAGAGGAGAGAGGTCCCGTAACAGACAATCTGGCTTCATGTCAGCAGAGAATCAGTCTGCATGTCATAGCAGAGAATGAGGCTTCACGTCACCCACCACTGCAACAGTCCATTGGCATATATTTAGGCCTAGCACACAGGCAGAGGCAGAGAGGTCCCGTAACAGACAATCTGGCTTCATGACAGCAGAGAATCAGTCTGCATGTCATAGCAGAGAATGAGGCTTCACGTCACCCACCACTGCAACAGTCCATTGGCATATATTTAGGCCTAGCACACAGGCAGAGGCAGAGAGGTCCCGTAACAGACAATCTGGCTTCATGTCAGCAGAGAATCAGTCTGCATGTCATAGCAGAGAATCAGGCTTCACGTCAGCCACCACTGCAACAGTCCATTGGCATATATTTAGGCCTAGCACACAGGCAGAGGAGAGAGGTCCCGTAACAGACAATCTGGCTTCATGTCAGCAGAGAATCAGTCTGCATGTCATAGCAGAGAATGAGGCTTCACGTCAGCCACCACTGCAACAGTCCATTGGCATATATTTAGGCCCAGCACCCAGGCAGAGGAGGGAGGTCCCGTAACAGAGAATCTGTCTTCATGTCAGCAGAGAATTAGTCTGCATGTCATAGCAGAGAATGAGGCTTCACGTCAGCCACCACTGCAACAGTCCATTGGCATATATTTAGGCCCAGCACCCAGGCAGAGGAGGGAGGTCCCGTAACAGAGAATCTGTCTTCATGTCAGCAGAGAATTAGTCTGCATGTCATAGCAGAGAATCAGGCTTCACGTCAGCCACCACTGCAACAGTCCATTGGCATATATTTAGGCCCAGCACCCAGGCAGAGGAGGGAGGTCCCGTAACAGAGAATCTGTCTTCATGTCAGCAGAGAATTAGTCTGCATGTCATAGCAGAGAATGAGGCTTCACGTCAGCCACCACTGCAACAGTCCATTGGCATATATTTAGGCCCAGCACCCAGGCAGAGGAGAGAGGTCCCGTAACAGAGAATCTGTCTTCATGTCAGCAGAGAATCAGTCTGCATGTCATAGCAGAGAATGAGGCTTCACGTCAGCCACCACTGCAACAGTCCATTGGCATATATTTAGGCCCAGCACACACACAGGCAGAGGAGAGAGGTCCCGTAACAGAGAATCTGGCTTCATGTCAGCAGAGAATCAGTCTGCATGTCATAGCAGAGAATGAGGCTTCACGTCAGCCACCACTGCAACAGTCCATTGGCATATATTTAGGCCCAGCACACACACAGGCAGAGGAGAGAGGTCCCGTAACAGAGAATCTGGCTTCATGTCAGCAGAGAATCAGTCTGCATGTCATAGCAGAGAATGAGGCTTCACGTCAGCCACCACTGCAACAGTCCATTGGCATATATTTAGGCCCAGCACCCAGGCAGAGGAGGGAGGTCCCGTAACAGAGAATCTGTCTTCATGTCAGCAGAGAATTAGTCTGCATGTCATAGCAGAGAATGAGGCTTCACGTCAGCCACCACTGCAACAGTCCATTGTCATAAATTTAGGCCCAGCACCCAGGCAGAGGAGAGAGGTCCCGTAACAGAGAATTTGGCTTCATGTCAGCAGAGAATCAGTCTTCATATCATAGCAGAGAATCAGGCTTCACGTCACCCACCACTGCAACAGTCCATTGGCATATATTTAGGCCTAGCACACAGGCAGAGCAGAGAGGTCCCGTAACAGACAATCTGGCTTCATGACAGCAGAGAATCAGTCTGCATGTCATAGCAGAGAATCAGGCTTCACGTCAGCCACCACTGCAACAGTCCATTGTCATAAATTTAGGCCCAGCACCCAGGCAGAGGAGAGAGGTCCCGTAACAGAGGATCTGGCTTCATGTCAGCAGAGAATCAGTCTGCATGTCATAGCAGAGAATGAGGCTTCACGTCAGCCACCACTGCAACAGTCCATTGTCATAAATTTAGGCCCAGCACCCAGGCAGAGGAGAGAGGTCCCGTAACAGACAATCTGGCTTCATGACAGCAGAGAATCAGTCTGCATGTCATAGCAGAGAATGAGGCTTCACGTCACCCACCACTGCAACAGTCCATTGGCATATATTTAGGCCTAGCACACAGGCAGAGCAGAGAGGTCCCGTAACAGACAATCTGGCTTCATGACAGCAGAGAATCAGTCTGCATGTCATAGCAGAGAATCAGGCTTCACGTCAGCCACCACTGCAACAGTCCATTGGCATATATTTAGGCCTAGCACACAGGCAGAGGAGAGAGGTCCCGTAACAGAGAATCTGGCTTCATGTCAGCAGAGAATCAGTCTGCATGTCATAGCAGAGAATGAGGCTTCACGTCACCCACCACTGCAACAGTCCATTGGCATATATTTAGGCCTAGCACACAGGCAGAGCAGAGAGGTCCCGTAACAGACAATCTGGCTTCATGTCAGCAGAGAATCAGTCTGCATGTCATAGCAGAGAATCAGGCTTCACGTCAGCCACCACTGCAACAGTCCATTGTCATAAATTTAGGCCCAGCACCCAGGCAGAGGAGAGAGGTCCCGTAACAGACAATCTGGCTTCATGTCAGCAGAGAATTAGTCTGCATGTCATAGCAGAGAATCAGGCTTCACGTCAGCCACCACTGCAACAGTCCATTGTCATAAATTTAGGCCCAGCACCCAGGCAGAGGAGAGAGGTCCCGTAACAGACAATCTGGCTTCATGTCAGCAGAGAATCAGTCTGCATGTCATAGCAGAGAATCAGGCTTCATGTCAGCCACCACTGCAACAGTCCATTGGCATATATTTAGGCCTAGCACACAGGCAGAGGAGAGGTTCATTCAACTTTGGGTAGCCTCGCAATATAATGGTAAAATGAAAATAAAAATAGGATTGAATGAGGAAGTGCCCTGGAGTCCAATAATATATGGTTATGGGGAGGTAGTTAATGTCTAATCTGCACAAGGGACGGACAGGTCCTGTGGGATCCATGCCTGGTTCATTTTTATGAACGTCAGCTTGTCCACATTGGCTGTAGACAGGCGGCTGCGTTTGTCTGTAATGACGCCCCCTGCCGTGCTGAATACACGTTCAGACAAAACGCTGGCTGCCGGGCAGGCCAGCACCTCCAAGGCATAAAAGGCTAGCTCTGGCCACGTGGACAATTTAGAGACCCAGAAGTTGAATGGGGCCGAACCATCAGTCAGTACGTGGAGGGGTGTGCACACGTACTGTTCCACCATGTTAGTGAAATGTTGCCTCCTGCTAACACGTTGCGTATCAGGTGGTGGTGCAGTTAGCTGTGGCGTGTTGACAAAAGTTTTCCACATCTCTGCCATGCTAACCCTGCCCTCAGAGGAGCTGGCCGTGACACAGCTGCCTTGGCGACCTCTTGCTCCTCCTCTGCCTTGGCCTTGGGCTTCCACTTGTTCCCCTATGACATTTGGGAATGCTCTCAGTAGCGCGTCTACCAACGTGCGCTTGTACTCGCGCATCTTCCTATCACGCTCCAGTGCAGGAAGTAAGGTGGGCACATTGTCTTTGTAGCGTGGATCCAGCAGGGTGGCAACCCAGTAGTCCGCACAGGTTAAAATGTGGGCAACTCTGCTGTCGTTGCGCAGGCACTGCAGCATGTAGTCGCTCATGTGTGCCAGGCTGCCCAGGGATAAGGACAAGCTGTCCTCTGTGGGAGGCGTATCGTCATCGTCCTGCCTTTCCCCCCAGCCACGCACCAGTGATGGACCCGAGCTGCGTTGGGTGCCACCCCGCTGTGACCATGCTTCATCCTCATCCTCCTCCACCTCCTCCTCATCCTCGTCCTCCTCGTCCTCCAGTAGTGGGCCCTGTCTGGCCACATTTGTACCTGGCCTCTGCTGTTGCCAAAAACCTCCCTCTGAGTCACTTCGAAGAGACTGGCCTGAAAGTGCTAAAAATGACCCCTCTTCCTCCTCCTCCTCCTCCTGGGCCACCTCCTCTTCCATCATCGCCCTAAGTGTTTTCTCAAGGAGACATAGAAGTGGTATTGTAACGCTGATAACGGTGTCATCGCCACTGGCCATGTTGGTGGAGTACTCGAAACAGCGCAACAGGGCACACAGGTCTCGCATGGAGGCCCAGTCATTGGTGGTGAAGTGGTGCTGTTCTGTAGTGCGACTGACCCGTGCGTGCTGCAGCTGAAACTCCACTATGGCCTGCTGCTGCTCGCACAGTCTGTCCAGCATGTGCAAGGTGGAGTTCCACCTGGTGGGCACGTCGCATATGAGGCGGTGAGCGGGAAGGCCGAAGTTACGCTGTAGCGCAGACAGGCGAGCAGCAGCAGGATGTGAACGCCGGAAGCGCGAACAGACGGCCCGCACTTTATGCAGCAGCTCTGACATGTCGGGGTAGTTGTGAATGAACTTCTGCACCACCAAATTCAGCACATGCGCCAAGCAAGGGATGTGCGTCAAATTGGCTAGTCCCAGAGCTGCAACGAGATTTCGCCCATTATCACACACCACCAGGCCGGGCTTGAGGCTCACCGGCAGCAACCACTCGTCGGTCTGTTGTTCTATACCCCGCCACAACTCCTGTGCGGTGTGGGGCCTGTCCCCCAAACATATGAGTTTCAGAATGGCCTGCTGACGTTTACCCCGGGCTGTGCTGAAGTTGGTGGTGAAGGTGTGTGGCTGACTGGATGAGCAGGTGGAAGAAGAGGAGGAGGAAGCCGAGAAGGAGGAGGTGGCAACAGGAGGCAAAGAATGTTGCCCTGCGATCCTTGGCGGCGGAAGGACGTGCGCCAAACAGCTCTCCGCCTGGGGCCCAGCTGCCACTACATTTACCCAGTGTGCAGTTAGGGAGATATAGCGTCCCTGGCCGTGCTTACTGGTCCACGTATCTGTGGTTAGGTGGACCTTGCCACAGATGGCGTTGCGCAGTGCACACTTGATTTTATCGGATACTTGGTTGTGCAGGGAAGGCACGGCTCTCTTGGAGAAGTAGTGCCGGCTGGGAACAACATACTGTGGGACAGCAAGCGACATGAGCTGTTTGAAGCTGTCTGTGTCCACCAGCCTAAATGACAGCATTTCATAGGCCAGTAGTTTAGAAATGCTGGCATTCAGGGCCAGGGATCGAGGGTGGCTAGGTGGGAATTTACACTTTCTCTCAAATGTTTGTGAGATGGAGAGCTGAACGCTGCCGTGTGACATGGTGGAGACGCTTGGTGACGGAGGTGGTGGTGGTGGTGTTGGTGGTACATCCCCTGTTTGCTGGGCGGCAGGTGCCAACGTTCCTCCAGAGGCGGAGGAAGAGGCCGAGGCGGCAGCAGCAGAATAGGCCGAGGCGGCAGCAGCAGAAGAGGTAGCAGGGGGAGCCTGAGTGACTTCCTTGGTTTTAAGGTGTTTACTCCACTGCAGTTCATGCTTTGCATGCAGGTGCCTGGTCATGCAGGTTGTGCTCAGGTTCAGAACGTTAATGCCTCGCTTCAGGCTCTGATGGCACAGCGTGCAAACCACTCGGGTCTTGTCGTCAGCACATTGTTTGAAGAAGTGCCATGCCAGGGAACTCCTTGAAGCTGCCTTTGGGGTGCTCGGTCCCAGATGGCGGCGGTCAGTAGCAGGCGGAGTCTCTTGGCGGCGGGTGTTCTGCTTTTGCCCACTGCTCCCTCTTTTGCTACGCTGTTGGCTCGGTCTCACCACTGCCTCTTCCTCCGAACTGTGAAAGTCAGTGGCACGACCTTCATTCCATGTGGGGTCTAGGACCTCATCGTCCCCTGCATCGTCTTCCACCCAGTCTTGATCCCTGACCTCCTGTTCAGTCTGCACACTGCAGAAAGACGCAGCAGTTGGCACCTGTGTTTCGTCATCATCAGAGACGTGCTGAGGTGGTATTCCCATGTCCTCATCATCAGGAAACATAAGTGGTTGTGCGTCAGTGCATTCTATGTCTTTCACCGCTGGGGAAGGGCTAGGTGGATGCCCTTGGGAAACCCTGCCAGCGGAGTCTTTAAACAGCATAAGAGACTGCTGCATAACTTGAGGCTGAGACAGTTTCCCTGGTATGCATGGGGGTGATGTGACAGACTGATGGGGTTGGTTTTCAGGCGCCATCTGTGCGCTTTCTGCAGAAGACTGGGTGGGAGATAATGTGAACGTGCTGGATCCACTGTCGGCCACCCAATTGACTAATGCCTGTACCTGCTCAGGCCTTACCATCCTTAGAACGGCATTGGGCCCCACCATATATCGCTGTAAATTCTGGCGGCTACTGGGACCTGAGGTAGTTGGTACACTAGGACGTGTGGATGTGGCAGAACGGCCACGTCCTCTCCCAGCACCAGAGGGTCCACTAACACCACCACGACCATGTCCACGTCCGCGTCCCTTACTAGATGTTTTTCTCATTGTTATGGTTCACCACAACAACAAATATATTATTTGGCCCAATGTATTGTATTCAAATTCAGCGGGATATAAATTTGAGGCCTAGTATTTAGGCGCTGGGTGACAGGTATGGGTTTAGTGACAGAATTAGACTTGGAAATGCACAGAAGCGGGTGTGTGAAGTTATTCTGAATGACCCAATGTGCACCTTGAATATTATATACCCTTTTAGGGATAGATTTCAAATAGCTCTGATATAGCAGAAACCACTAAATTATGAAATTGCTAAATTGGGAATTGTATTTCAACCCAGAACAAGAAATGTGCTTGAACGGACACTAAATAACTCGCCCAGCTACAGCACTAAGGACAGATTTAGCGGGATATAAATTTGAGGCCTAGTATTTAGGCGCTGGGTGACAGGTATGGATTTAGTGACAGAATTAGACTGGGATATGGCCAAAAAATAACCACACTATTGCTGGTTAAATGCACTTGGTGATGGGCGCAGCTTGCCCCTGATGTAGTATATGGCCAAAAAATGAACAGACTATTGCTGGTTAAATGCACTTGGTGTGACAGCTTCACCCTGATGTAGGCTTTAGCCAAAAAACAACCACACCATTGAGGGTTAAATGCACTTGGTGACAGGCGCAGCTTGCCCCTGATGTAGTATATGGCCAAAAAATGAACAGACTATTGCTGGTTAAATGCACTTGGTGTGACAGCTTCACCCTGATGTAGGCTTTAGCCAAAAAACAACCACACCATTGAGGGTTAAATGCACTTGGTCGCAGCTTGTGCTGGCGCACCACAAGACACAAAATGGCCGCCGATCACCCCAGAAAAATGTGACTGACAAACGGTCTGTGCAGCCTAAAAACAGTGAGCAATTGAGGATCAGCAGCTCAATGATCCACAGCTGCAGATCGATCAGTTAATCAAGTCCTTTGGAGGAGTTAATCTGCCTAATCTCGCCCTACTGTCGCAGCCGCAACCTCTCCCTACGCTAATCAGAGCAGAGTGACGGGCGGCGCTATGTGACTCCAGCTTAAATAGAGGCGGGGTCACATGGTGCTCTGGCCAATCACAGCCATGCCAATAGTAGGCATGGCTGTGACGGCCTCTTGGGGCAAGTAGTATGACGCTTGTTGATTGGCTGCTTTGCAGCCTTTCAAAAAGCGCCAAGAAAGCGTCACAAAAGCGCGAAGAAAGCGACGAACACCGAACCCGAACCCGGACTTTTACGAAAATGTCCGGGTTCGGGTCCGTGTCACGGACACCCCAAAATTCGGTACGAACCCGAACTATACAGTTCGAGTTCGCTCATCCCTAGTCATGAGAAAACAGTCTCAGAATGGCTTGGATAAGTAAAAGCGTTCCAAAGCTATTACCACATAAAGAGACACATGTCAGATTTGCAAAATTAGACCTGGTCAGGGAGAAGTTAAGAAAACTCAAGTCTGCATAAAAAAGCCACATTTTTAAATGGGGCACCAATGATTTCTCAGTATATTGTGTTTCTCTTGACTGCCTGCTGACTACAAGGCCTATGCACCAACATGCTATAGTTCCTGCTTCAGCCTTCTACCACAAGTTATTTTCCTTAAAGGTTCATGGCAGACATTTTTTTTACCAAGATTAGTTTTTTTGAGCCACTGCAGTGGAAATGCATTCTTGGCTATTACACTCTGTGTTATCTGCATTATTTATAGTTTACATTTATTTTTTGCATTCTAAGGTTCAACTGAAGAAAAATTCACATAAGTCACAGTATTGAATACACATTTAGTATCCTTTAACTTTTTGGAAGCTACTATGGCAACCCCCAATAATTCCTGCTTCCAGCCATCTTTCTTCATCTTGGTTGGGATCCCAGGCCTGGAGCATTTACACGTTTGGATCTCCATCCCGTTTTTCTTGATATTTCTCTCAGCCATCATTGGAAACTATATGGTTGTATTGATCATTGTCATGGAGACGAGCCTTCACCAGCCCATGTACATCTATTTTATTCTTCTAGCTTTCATAGACCTTATTTTAGCTAATACAACTATGCCCAAGCTTCTTAGCGTCTTCTGGTTCCACTATAATAAGATTAACTTCCTTTCATGTCTTTTCCAGATGTTCTGTGTGCATGCTTTCTCCACCATTGAATCTGGAATCTTTCTGGCTATGGCGTATGACCGCTATGTAGCTATATGCAACCCTCTTAGATATTCAGTCACAGTGACCACTAGAGTTATCATTGGAAGTGGGGCAATAGCCATACTGCGGGGGGTATTTTTCATCCTTCCCTTGCCTCTCTTGCTGAGAAGGTTTGACCAATACACCAGCAATGTTATCCTGCACTCGTATTGTGAACATATGGCAGTGGTGAGGCTGGCTTGTGCTGATGGCTCCTTCAATGACCATGTTGGCATGGCTGTTGGATTCATGGTGTTGGTGATGGACTTGGTGCTAATTTTAACTTCTTATGTGATGATCCTTCGTGCTCTGCTTAGGCTAACTGCTGAGGCTCGTCTGAAGGCCTTCGGAACCTGTGTTTCTCATGTCTGTGCCATTCTGTGTTTTTATACTCCAATAGTCTGTTCATCCATGGTCCATAGATTTGGCATAAATGTCCCTCATCATACTCATATCCTCCTGGCAAATTTCTATCTACTTGTGCCTCCACTGCTGAACCCTCTGGTTTATGGAATAAGAACCAAACAGGTCAGAGTGAGGGTGAGAATGTTCTTCTCCTAAAAGTTTATGATTTTCTTGGAATCTTACGGGAATGTGCAACAAAGTTGTCTGGGCATTTAAAATGGTATTAAAGGTGGCAGATAGGTGGTGTTGTTCCAGTCAGACATTAGTGGCCAAATTTACAACCAGTGGATTTCTCTATTTACAGAGTGCACCTCACTCTCCTCAAATAAATGATTCCTAAAGAGATGTGGATAGATCCCTGCTTCTTTTCCTGCCGAGATATCCTTCTTATATTTAATCTTGGCCTTACTGAGAGCTTCTTTTCAGAATTTGCACTTATTATTTCATTGATCTGTGTAAAGGACCTACAACCAATTCAACAAAGATGAACCAAGTATAAACAGAAGTCCATCTACATCAAAAGCAGAACACTACGTTGAATACACCTTGGTTAGTCCTTGTATCTCTAGTCCATAAACATTGACACAACATCTTTTCCTCTAAGGTCCGTACCACCTTGTTCAGATTCTGACAATATTGCAATTTCTCAGCTGATCTGATGAATTGTCTTCAAGAGTTTTAGGAGAGTCTGGCGAAATTTGACTCCCCCCCCCCCCCCCCCCACTAGAATCTCATAGCTTGTTATAAAGTGCTTATAATTTGTGAACAGATGTAAATGAAAAAATCGGAATGCTCCACAAGCTGCACGACTCATTGCCTTCAATTGAAGACTCTTTTCTGATTACCAAAAGAGATGAAGTGATATGGTCTGATGCCACCAGGTCACCAGCATGTCAAGGATTTACTGTGACTGTTCTACAACCTCAATGTTTCTTTATGGAGATAAGAAGTTGCTGTCATGGTCATTTTTTGCTCTGGTCACAAAGGTCCTCCTATAGGAAACTTGAGGCATGGTCATAGTAATCTCACAATTTAATTCCTTGTTAAAGAGGACCTTTCATGGGTCCGAACATTGTAAGATAACTATCTGGACATGTAGAGCGGCACCCAGGGATCTCACTGCACTTACTATTATACCTGGGCGCCGTTCCGTTCGCCCGATGTGGCCCCGTTACCTTCTCCGGCACTGTATGGAAATTGCTACTATCGGTAAACCACGGAGGAGTCTGCCCTGTTTCTCCCTGGGCAATTGGACAGCGCTAAAGCCAGGGATAGGGAATGACCAGGGAGAAACAGGGCAGACTCCTCCCTGGTTTACTGATAGTAGCTATTACCATACAGTGCGGGAGAAGGTAACGGGGCCACAGCGGGTGAATGGAGCTGCGCCCAGGGATAATAGTAAGTGCAGTGAGATCCCTGGGCACCGCGCTACATGTCCAGATAGTTATCTTACAATGTTCGGACCCATGAAAGGTCCTCTTTAAGGTGAAACCTTTTAGTATTAGTGTATTTACAAGTAGTACAGGGGTCCTTTACACAAGGCGATGATCAGTACAATCGAGCAACTAGAAATTTGTTTCTTGGTGTAGTGAACAATGACCCTTTAGACATGCCGATTATCGCCCACAAAATCGTAATTTCAATTGCATATTCCATCATTTGTAAAGCAGACTGCTCCACTGTTCTGCATGCTGTTGGGGACAAATTAATTGTCTGTAATTGTGAGTGCAGTGAACGATTGCTGTTTACACGTATGAAATCGTTAAAGTCCAATGATGATTTTTGTGTCCACACAAATGATCGAACCAACGAGAAATCTATCGATTGTCGGTCGTCTCTCTATCGTTCGAATTTGATCCGAATCAGAAGAGCTTCAATTGCCCTGAAAAGCTGTGGTCAAAAAGGGTCAAGCTTCAGAGGCAAGTAAAATGTCCAATACTTTATTATATAACATAAGGTTTAAAATAATCCAATGGCTAGAGAAGAACACCAACGCTTAAGTGTTTCAATCGTTACACAATCTTGTATTTAGACAGTTTAACAATCGAAATTCATAAGCTTTGGTGCTCTTCTTATGTCATTGGATTGTTTAAACCCTTCTGTGATATAATAAAGTTTTGGACATTTTACTTGCCTGTGTAGCTGGACGTTCTTGGAATCAATCCTATGCTATTTCACTGGAGGTGTGGTCGTGCACCCAGGCTGCGTGCATCACTGGTGAGCTGGTTCCTCCTTTTGGTGCAGCTTGGTTCTAGACCCATAATGCCCATGATAGATGAGTTTTTTTTTACTTTTGCACCCTGCTCATCCATTTAAACTTGTGTTCCCACATTTTATGCTGCATGTCTCTAGCTATAGTTAGATCTGTGTCCTGAGGTGCATGTGTCCTGTGTCCTGCAGTATGTGTCTAACCAATCTGTAATACTGAAACAGTGCACATTGAGCTAGGTCCCCAAAATGTTATAAATACATAAATGCCAAAAAGAAACAAATCTAAAAATATCACAGGATCACAGGAATATAATTGTAGAGAAAGATGAGAAGGTAGAGATAGTAAACTCGTACTTCTCTGTGTTCACCAGTGAGCCGCCAGCACCAGATATTATTCTGAGGGACAATCAAGGTTCTCCACCAAATGTCACGATCTTAACACAAGAAAAGTGCAGCTGTGTCTGAGCACATCAAATATTGATAAAGCCCTCCAAACCAGATGGCATTCATCCATGATTGAGGGAGTTAAGCTCAGAAATTGATAAACCATTGTATCTCATCTTGTTAGAATTGTAACAGGGACAGTGCCACAGGACTAAAGGACAGCCGAAGCGTAAAAAGATGGATCCATGTAACTACCATTGGAGAGTCTGACATCGGTGGCGTGTACGGTATGTGATGTGATTTTAAGGTGTATACAAAGAGGTAAAACCCATGATTCCAATGTGATATTACCCCTTTATACCTCCCTCATGTGGCCACATCATGAATATGGGATTCAGTTTTGAGTTGCATACTATAAAGGATATAGAAGAGCTAGAAAAAGTTCAGAGACGCGTGATAGAGAGGATTCAAAAATTGGGCATGTTGAGCTTGGAAACGAGACACCTTAGAGGTGGTCTTATTCACATGTACAAATACATATGTGGTCATTACAAAGACCTGGGGCAGGATTAATTCATTCCAAGGACTTTACAAAGTACCAGAGGACATTCATCATGAAAAGGATTCTTCACAGTTAGAGCATCGCACTATGGAATGCCCAACCCCAAGACATAGTCATGGCAAATACTTTGTTAGGAGGAGGCTTATCTAATAGCAAATGGCATTGATGGCTGTAATTAATCTAAAATGTCATATAACTGATTGAGAAAGACTGAACTTGATGGACCAGCTGAAATTTTAAAGATATTTATCTGACCAATTCTCGGTCATTTCCTTTGGATTTTTTCCAGTAGGGCATGGACTCCGCAATGTCATGAAGCCCGGGTGACTCTGTGACTAAGTGAGAGCTCCATATCAGTTGAAATGTCTACTTCACCTCGCCTTTCTCCTGGACCCATCTAAAAGAAGACGAAGAGAGCGGTCTGACACAAGACGAGGACAGCAGGCAGTGATAGCAGATGATGGCATCGCTGTAATGTGTTGTGTTATAACTGATGGTGCTTCAAAAAAGTCCAAAAAGTTTATTTGCCATAATAATGCCTGTGTCTTGTATTACGCTGCTACAAAAAAGTATTTACCCCTCTCCACATATTTCCAGTTGTTGTACATTTGTCACAAGGGCTTTTTATCTTAAAGATCTTACTATAATAAATTGTCTGCACTATGAGGTTGTTATCTTCATGTAACTGTGTCCTCCTGAAATTCATCTGTGTGCAGTAAGCAAAATGTCAGAGAATTAGCAGGATTTCCTCCCTTTTAGAATATATAATATGGCAGCTTCTACTACAAGCTAACAGCTGACTGGACATCAAGTGACTGCACCTGAGCTTCAGTAATAGACAATGTGATTACCCAGAACCAGAGCTGAAGCTTCAGGTGTAAACTCATTCAGAGATGGACACACCCTTTAGACTCATTAAGGGATACACACACCTTAGACTCATTAGGCAATAGACACACCCCTTCGAATTATTAAGGGATAGACACACCCCTTAGACTCAGTAAGAAATAGACACACCCCTTAGACTCATTAAGGAATAGACACACCCCTTGGACTCATTAAGGGATAGACACACACCTTGGACTCATTAAGGGATAGACACACCCCTTAGACTCTTTAAGGAATAGACACACCCCTTAGATTTATTAAGGGATGGCCAGGCAGCTCCTTTAACCTCTTAAGGACACATGACGTACCAGTACGTCATGTATGGTTCCGATAACCGCCGCGCGGCGGGCGGTGATCGGAACCCGGTGCCTGCTCAAATCATTCAGCAGGCACCTAGGCTAAATGCGCCAGGGGAACCTGTGACCCCCCATGTCGCGATCGCAGACCCCCCATGTCGCGGTTTTCTGCGTTTCCGGGTTATTCAGGTCTCTGAAGACCCGATAACCCGGAACAGGATGGTGATATTGGTGTGATTTCACCCCACCAATCACCATCCAGCGATCCTGAGTGGTGATGGTGACATCACCACTCAGGATCGTTTCTGATTGGTCTGTGGGCGGTCCGGCGGCAGATTCAAAAGAGGCAGGCGCTCCTCTCCTCCTCCTTTTGTGTTCCGGAGCCGGAGGAGAGAGGAGCTGCCTGCACGTGTCGTCCGTCGGTGCCAGCATCACCCCATCTGTGCCCCCCAGGACTCGATCTGTGCCCCTGCACCCCCCATCTGAAATTCAGGTACATAGGGAAAGTATAGGGAAAGTATAGGGAAAGTATAGGGAAAGTATAGGGAAAGTATAGGGAAAGTATAGGGAAAGTTTTGTTTAGGCAGGAAAAAAAAAGGGAAAGTTAGATTTGATTGCATCACCATAAGTTAGGGTGTATGGGGTCCACAGCACAGCTGTGCGACCCTAGACCCCCCAGAAGTGCTGCCACTTGCCCCCCTGCCCCCCCCCCCGCTTTTTTGGGGTGCAGGATTATATATTTATTTATTTTTTGTGTGCGCTGACTGTGGTCGGCATTCTTAGTGTCCGGCCACTGTTAGCGAATCGCACACCCCACCGCTGATCAACTTTGGACGGTTGATCAGCGGTTTTGATTTTTTTTTTTTTTACATTTTTTCGCCCTTTTTTAGTTAGTTTTTTTTTCACACCAAATAAATATTTACACACACACACATACACACGCAGACACACACTCCCCTATGGCCCGCCGGACGTTCTCGGCCGAGGAGGCATACGCCCAGCTTGCCTCCGAATCCGAGAGTCCCAGTGAGGACGAGAATGACCCCACATTCCTGTTGTCATCCGCGTCCTCCTCACCATCTAGCGATGATGATGAGCCCCCAAGGAGGCGGAGACGCCGCCAAGCGGAGCAAGGGGACCACCATGTTAGGGACCCTGTGGTCCAGCCTAGTACAAGCAGCTCTGGGGCTCGTACTGGTTTCCCGGCCCACCAGTTAAATCCACCAGAGCACCCTGCCGGTGAACTAGTCTGGTGTAGCCCAGAGCGATACGAGCCCGTGATTCCTGATTTTGTAGGCCAATCAGGAATCCAGATTTCCACAGTGGGCTACACTGAATATGACTTTTTTGTCATTTTTTCAGTGACCCACTGGTAAATCTGATGGTGGAGCAGATGAACCTGTACGCCCAACAGTTCGTTGCTCAACACCTGGGCTCCTTTTTTGGCCAGGCCCGGTGGCTGGACGCCGGTCAGTGCAGCCGAAATGAGGACATTTTGGGGCCTCATGCTGCATATGGGCCTGGTTAGGAAACCCAGTGTCAGGCTGTACTGGAGTGGGGAAGTCCTATACCAGACCCCACTTTACAGTACGGTTATGACACGCTCCCGGTTTGAGGCCATCCGGAAATGTCTGCATTATTCCGATAATGCAGCATGTACCCCCCGAGGTGATCCTGCCCATGACCGGCAGTATATGATACGGCCGGTCATCGATCACTTTGGGGCCAAATTCATGGAGGCCTATGTACCTGGAAGGGAGGTCGCGGTTGATGAGTCTCTCATTGCGTTCAAGGGGACACTCATTTTCCGCCAGTATGTGCCCTCCAAGCGGGCGAGGTATGGCATGAAGCTATACAAAATTTGTGAGAGTACCTCAGGGTACACTTACAAATTTCGTATATACGAGAGGCGAGATTCCCAGATTCAACCCCCAGAATGTCCCCCCACTCTGGGTGTTACCGGGAAACTTTTGTGGGACCTTATGCACCCACTGCTGGATAAGGGTTACCACCTGTACGTGGATAACTTTTATACCTGTATCCCCTTGTTCCAGTCCCTTGCCGCCAGATCCACGTCCGCTTGTCGGACCGTGCGGAAAAATCAACGCAGCCTCCCTGCCCCTCCCCCTCCAGGTACCTATCCCCAGGGATGAGACCCGTGCCCTTACCAATGGAAACCTGTTGCTGATCAGGTATAAGGACAAGAGGGATGTCCTTATGTTGTCCACAATTCATGGTAACGGCATCACCCCTGTCCCCGTGTGAGGTACCGCGGCAACGGTCCTCAAGCTCGATTGTATCGTCAACTACAATCGGTATATGGGAGGAGTTGATCTCTCTGATCAAGTCCTCAAGCCATATAACGCCATGCGCAAAACCCGGGCATGTTACAAAAAATTTGCGGTCTACTTGGTGCAGGTTGCCATGTACAACTCTATTGTGCTGTCCCGGAGCACTGGCAACACAGGGACATTTCTCCAGTTCTATGAGGCAGTCCTCAAGGCCCTGATCTTTTCGGACCGGGAAAGAGCAGGCCGGAGTACCTCGGGAAAAGGTGCAGAGTGTCACAGGAGATACGGAAGGACACCACTACTCAATGTGACACGTGCCCCGATCATCCGGGCCTCTGCATTATTGGTTGCTTCAGGGAGTATCACACTTCCATTAAGTACTAAATTTATATCCCAATTTAGCACTGACATGGGATAAAAAAACTAGTTCTCAGACTTGACACCCAAAAAAACAAAAATAATTTATTAAAAGTAGACTTATTAGGTATCGCCGCGTCCGTAAGAATCTCCTCTATAAAAATACCCCATGACCCAACCCCCCAGATTAACACGGTCAAAAAAAAAACAAAGTGCAAAAAAATATTTTTTTTGTCACATTACATAACAAAAAGTTTTTTGTTTAGCAAGCGATCAAAAAGTCATATAGCCCCCAAAATAGAGCCAATAAAACCGTCCACTCATCCTGCAAAAAATGAGCCCCCACATAAGATAATCGAATAAAAAATAAAAATAAATGACACTTAGACTTTAGAGATACAAAAACTTCTTTTTTGTGTCAAAAAGGATAAAATAGTCAAAAACCTAAATAATTGTAAAACAAAGTAGACTTATTAGGTATCGCCGCGTCCGTAAGAATCTCCTCTATAAAAATATCCCATGACCTAACCCCCCAGATTAACACGGTCAAAAAAATAAAAAAAACAGTGCCAAAACCGCTATTTTTGGCACTTTTCCATTTCAATCCGTTTTTTCCGGTAACAAAACAAGGGTTAACAACCAAACAAAAGTTAATATTTATTACCCTAATACTGCAGTTTACAGAAATGCCACATTTGTGGTCGTAAACTGCTATATCAGTAAAAGGGAGGCCGCAAAAGGAAAGGACCAACATTGTTTCTGGAAGGCCGATTTTGATGGCCTTTTTTTATTGACACCATGTCGCTTTTGAAGCCCCCCTGATGCCCCCCTAGAGAAAATACTCCCTAAAAGTGACCCCATCTAAGAAACACCTAAAGGGTTAACGACGTATGTAAAATCAGTTTTGAATACCTTGAGGGGTGTAGTTTCTTAGATGGGGTAACTTTTAGGAAGTTTCTACTCCAGGGGTGCATCAGGCGGGCTGAAACAGGACACGGTGTAAATAAACCGGTCCATAAAGATCAGCCCTCCAAAAACCAAACGGTGCACCTTTCATTCTACGCCCCGCTGTGTGGCCGTACAGTAGTTCACGGCCACATATTGGGTGTTTCTGTAAACGGCAGAGTCAGGGCAATAAAGATACAGTCTTGTTTGGCTGTTAACCCTTGCTTTGTTAGTGGGAAAAAATAGGTTAAAATGGAAAATTAGACAAAAAAATTTAATTCTCAAATTTCATCCCCATTTGCCAATAACTCTTGTGCAACACCTAAAGGGTTAACAACGTATATAAAATCAGTTTTGAATACCTTGAGGGGTGTAGTTTCTTAGATGGGGCCACTTTTATGGAGTTTCTACTCCAGGGGTGCATCAGGGGGGCTTCAAATGGGACATGGTGTAAATAAACCAGTCCAGCAAAATCTGCCTTCCAAAAACCAAACGGCGCACCTTTCCCTCTACGCCCTGCTGTGTGGCCGTACAGTAGTTTATGGCCACATATGGGGTGTTTCTGTAAATGGCAGAGTCAGGGCAATAAAGATACAGTCTTGTTTGGCTGTTAACCCTTGCTTTGTTAGTGAAAAAAATTGGTTAAAATGTAAAATTATAAAAAAATATTAAATTCTCAAATTTCATCCCCATTTGCCAATAACTCTTGTGCAACACCTAAAGGGTTAACAACGTATGTAAAATCAGTTTTGAATACCTTGAGGGGTGTAGTTTCTTAGATGGGGTCATTTTTGGGTGGTTTCTATTATGTAAGCCTCGCAAAGTGACTTCAGACCTGAACTGGTCCCTAAAAATTTGGTTTTTGTAAATTTCAGAAAAATTTTAAGATTTGCTTCTAAGCTTTGTAACATCCCCAAAAAATAAAATATCATTCCCAAAATAATTCAAACATGAAGTAGACATATGGTGAATGTAAAGTCATCACAATTTTTGGGGGTATTACTATGTATTACAGAAGTAGAGAAACTGGAACTTTGAAATTTGCTAATTTTTCCAGATTTTTGGTAAATTAGGTATTTTTTTGTGCAAAAAAAAATATTTTTTTGACTTCATTTTACCAGTGTCATGAAGTACAATATGTGACGAAAAAACAATCTCAGAATGGCCTGTTTAAGTAAAAGCGTTTTAAAGTTATCAGCACTTAAAGTGACACTGGTCAGATTTGCAAAAAATGGCCAAGTCCTTAAGGTGAAATAAGGCTGTGTCCCTATGGGGTTAATGCACCTTTAAACAGGATCTGTTGCTGGTATGGGCTTTGGCTAGTTAGGTGGGGGCACAATATGCAGATTATTGTTGTTCTGGTCTGCAATCTCCTGCAGGGTTTTTGACAGTAAACACAGAATATTAATCAGCCCTGGCATACCCTCTTCTGCAAACCCCAGCGGTCTCCTGCCCTGCAACCCTTCTTCTGCCATCTACTCTTCCTCTTTTTCCACATCATCTAATATTGATGAGAATATAATATCAGGGACATCCAGCTCCTCCTCTTTCTCCATCTTGCTGAATTTTCTAGGACATGGAGACTTTGAAGGATGATTTGGAAGAATCAAAGCCAGCAAAAGATGAGGATGGTCATCAAGGGGCGCATACTGGATGGTACTGGTTGGCACACTGGCAGTGGAATAATAAAGGCTTCCATCTTATTGGTTTTGAATTACATTTATGTCTGATGTAGTAATAAGTTCCCCAGTCCGCACACAGTTCCAGCAGTCCGCACACAAGTCTCTATGTGTTTGGTGACTATCTTGGAGGTGGCACTCCCTGTGAATACAGTAAACCAAAAAAGATACATGGATACCCACTAAACGATATAAAATAATGTACCACTACGCGATATAATGAAACCATACACAATTCTATTAGCATCACATAAATACTCACGATTTACAAAACACAAGGTTAAAAACACAATTTAAAAAAGCTACAGGGCTGGTGGCGCATGATAAAGTGCAAGTGCAAAATGTGATCAGCAAAGAAAATCTTAGTTCATCAGCAGTGATAAAATCACTAATAAGGTCGATATAGAGAAAGAAAAGATGGTAAATGCACAAACGCAGTGTGGACCAGGGGGTGGACTGGTGGTGCCCGGTTGGAGGTGTGGATTGTGGTCAGTTTACATTGCAAGACTATCTTTATAGATCTTTCTCTGTACATACATTATTGTCTGCTAATGATCTGTACTAGTCATATCTAGTCTTCTTCAGTTTTTTCCTATATTGCACTATTATATGCGTGTTGTTTGCCACATTGTGTTTGTGCATTTACCATCTTTTCTTTCTCTATATCGACCTAATTAGTAATTTTATCACTGCTGATGAACTAAAATTTTCTTTGCTGATCGCATTTTGCACTTTATTTCTATATGACTATCACCATCTTAAAGGTGGCACTCCCTGTGTGTATACACTCTGGCTATCACCATCTTAGAGGTGGCACTCCTTGTGTGTATACACTCTGACTATCACCATCTTAGAGGTGGCACTCCTTGTGTGTATACACTCTGACTATCACCATCTTAGAGGTGGCACTCCCTGTGTGTATACACTCTGACTATCACCATCTTAGAGGTGGCACTCCCTGTGTGTATACACTCTGGCTATCACCATCTTAAAGGTGGCACTCCTTGTGTGTATACACTCTGACTATCACCATCTTGGAGGTGGCACTCCTTGTGTGTATACACTCTGACTATCACCATCTTAGAGGTGGCACTTCTTGTGTGTATACACTCTGACTATCACCATCTTAGAGGTGGCACTCCTTGTGTGTATACACTCTGACTATCACCATCTTTTTTTTTTTTTTTTTTTTTAATTAACAATTTTTATTGGTTTTATATTTTCATAGCCAAGAATAATAACAGAGCTCATTGACTAGTATACGATACAAAAAGTTGTACACATGTGATATTGGCATTTGAAATACATTGTGTATTTGCACACATGGAGAAAGGCCTGGGAGGCCGCATAAAAGCAGGTATCAAATAAAGGAATACAAAGGTAAACAAAACATTAAGTTGATCAAACTTTGTGACAGGGTGGTGAGGTAATAGTATAGACAGCAACATTGACAGTATTATTGACAGTAATATTGACAGCAGTATTGACAGTAGTATTGACAGTAGTATTGACACGGTGTAGGCACGAGAGCTATTAGTATGGAGATACGGCATTGAGACAGTGCACTAAGACATTGTACTGAGCCATTGGGCCAGGCACTAGGGGGCAGAGGAGGGGGATTAAGGGAAGCTCCTGTAGGCTTTCCAAGGGGACCAGATCTGGAGGAAGGTGTGTCTGGTACGAGATTCCCAATGGGAGATCTCCTCCATTCTGTAAATCTGGTCGACTCTATTAGACCATTGTTCTACACTAGGAACATCAGAAGACAGCCAGAAAGTTGGTAGAAGTAATCTGGCCGCCGCCATCAAAAGTGAAAAGAGGGTGTGCTTACGTGAGTTGACCCCCCCCAATCCCAAAGACAATAGAGCCATATCCGGTGTGCAGGGGAAGGAAGTCTGACAAATCCGATTACACAATCCAATCAAGGTATGCCACCACGGGTTGATCAGCTCGCAAGACCACCAAATGTGTAGGAATGAACCCTTAGTTTTGCAGCATCGCCAGCACCTATCTGAAGCAGTAGAGCTGTATAGGCAAGTCTTATCTGGAGTCCTATACCACCTCATAAGGACCTTATAACTGTTTTCCTGTATACGCACACATCTGGAGATCTTATGCGGGGCAATTAGAGCTTTGGTTATCTCAAGAGGTGTCAGGGTTCTTTGGAGGTCTTTTTCCCACAGACCAATTATCGCAGGTTTGGGAACAGAGGGGGGTGACAACAGGTTCTTATAAATTGTGGATATGATTTTAGGAGGGTGTTTCTTATTACTGACCAATTCTTCGAACCAACAGATAGTGTCGGAAGAGGAGGTCTTTTTTGCGAGGAGGAGAGATTCGGTTTTAATGAAGCTCATAAGGACAGGGTTGTGGATCTGTGTGCCTAAGACATTACCAATTTCTAAGTCTGAGAGTAAACACCCATCTGGATCCAGGAGCCGAGATATCAGAATATCGAGGGAACGTAAAGCCAAAGGGCTGGTATCTCTCAGGTCCTTAGGAGCTAAATTAACAAGATCTCCTATCCGTAGGAGGGGAGAGGGCAAATTTAAAACCTTCGACGAAGATGAAAAACTTCTCCAAACCTTTAATGTGCTTCGAATAAGAGGATTCGAAATAGAACCAAGAGAGGGGGTTAGTTTGTCGGCTAGTATAAGAGCCCTAATAGGGGAGGGTAGGAAGGCATTTTCTATTGTGAGCCAGGATTTATGAGAGGGACATCTAATCCAGTCGACAACCCTAGAAAGCTGTATAGCTTTCATGTATGTCTCTGGGTCAGGAAGACCAATGCCGCCCCTAGCTTTGGGCTTGGTTAATGTAAGGAATGAAATGCGTGGGTGTTTACCACTCCAAATAAATTTTCTTATAAGCTTATTTAGAGAAGCAAAGAAAGACTTGGGGATTTCTATGGGTAGTACCTGCATTAAGTAGGTGAGTCTGGGGATGATTAAGGACATTAAAATATTTTTCCTTCCAAACCAAGAAAGGTATGGAAAATCTAGTGAGTCTATTTGGGTTTGTATAGAAGCTAGAAGAGGTTTAAAGTTCAAACTGAATAGGTCAGACAGGTGAGGGGAGATCTTGACTCCCAGGTACGTTAATAGTTGGGTTTGCCAATTAAATGGGGAGTTTATCCGGAGGGATGCAAGAGTTAGGGGAGATAAACCTGTATGGAGAATTTGAGACTTCGAAGGGTTGACCTTGAAGTTGGATAGTGAGCCGAATAGGGAGAGTTTTGACAAAATTCTGGGCATGGAAATATGGGGGTTGGTAGTTAGAATCAGTAGGTCATCTGCAAAGGCTGCTAATTTAAACTCATGACGTCCGACCAACAGACCCTTGATTTCCTTGTCTTGCCGGAGAACTTGTAGGAGGGATTCCATTACTAGGACGAATATAAGAGGGGATAGAGGGCAGCCTTGCCTTGTGCCATTTCTTATTGGGAACAGAGAAGACATAAGCCCATTGACTGACACGGATGCCGAAGAATGCACATACATGGAAAACACCGCATTTATATATTGTATAGGCAGATGGAATTTTGAGAGGATCATCCTGATGTATGTCCAGTCTATTCTATCAAATGCCTTCTCGGCATCCGTGCCAATCATGACCAGAGGGATGGCTTTATGGGAGGCATAAAACAGGGCATTGAGGATTTTTGTGGTATTATCCTTCCCTTCACGGCCTTTGACAAATCCCACTTGATCAGGATGGATCAGTTGGGGGAGTAAATTTTGCAGTCTTGTGGCAAGCATTTTTGCAATGAGTTTGAGGTCTACATTGAGTAAGGATATGGGACGGTAGTTGGAACATGATGTGAGGTCTTTGCCCTCTTTAGGGATGATTGTGATTGTGGCTTTCGTCATGTCTGAAGAGAGAGGATGACCCATTAGTGTACGATTGCAAATGGGAAGCATAAAAGGGAGTAACAATTCCCCAAAGGCCGAGTAGTATGTTATAGGGAGACCATCGGGACCAGGGCTTTTCCCTTTAGGGGTAGATTTGATGGCCAATGATAATTCAAGAGGGGTAAATGGCTTGGAAAGGGATTCTTGCTGTGTAATGTTTAGTGACGGGAGAGTGAGGGTGTCCAGAAAGGACTTGATATTGGCTTCTCTATCTAAAGAGGAGTTCGGAAGAGCAGAAGGAGGGAGGTTATATAATGACTCGTAGAACAATTTAAACTGATCCGCAATTTCTTCAGCTTTGAAAAGCTGAGTACCTTGGGGAGATTTAATGCTTTGAACATAACGGGAGTCTCTTCTCTGTTTTATTCTACGCATCATGAATTTCGACGCTTTATTTCCATGAGCGAAAGTTTTTTGCTGGGCCGACAAGTAAAACTTGGCAGAGCGCTCGTTTAGCAAATTCTTTAATTGCGTCCTAAGAGAAGAGAGTTCCGCTAATTGGTGGTCAAGCAAGGACCTCTTATGAGCTGTTTCCAATGTATGGATTTTAGCCAGTAATGCATTAAGCTGCTTCTCAGACTCCCTCTTTAGAAAAGAACAGAGGCTGATCAGCCTGCCTCTAATATAGGGCTTGTGGGCATCCCAGAGGATCTGGGGGGATATATCAGGGGTATTATTCAATCTGAAATATTCCTCAAGGAAGGATGATATTTGTGTCTTATGTTTGGAGTTTCCCAACAGTGACTCGTTAAATCTCCAGTTTGTGTGCCTACTGCTTTTAACTTCAGGGTGTATAAAACAATAGACAGGAGAGTGATCGGACAGTGTAATATCACCGATTCGGGCCGAGGAGCAGAGCTGGAGTTTCTCTTTCGGGGCTAAAATATAATCAATCCTGCTGTACGAGGAGTTGGCTGAGGAGTAAAAAGAGAAATCCACTGAATCAGGGTTATGACATCGCCACACGTCAACCATACCCATGTTGAATAATTTAGTATGCAGTAGTCTGAGGGCTTTCGCAGAAGTTGATGACTTCTTAGACGAAGTATCAATAAGGGGGTTAAAGGCCAGATTAAAATCACCTGCAATGACCATGAATCCTTCTCTTTGTGAATCTGCAAGGGACAGGATATTAGAGAGCCAACTCACCTGGTCTGAATTGGGGGCGTATATATTAACAAACGTGTATAGGGCCTGTCCTATTTTGCCCTTGAGGATAAGGTATCGACCATCTGGGTCCTGCATATGGGACATATACTGGAAAGGGAGCCCTCTACGGAAACCTATACTGACTCCTCTTGAGGCGGCACCCCCAGCTCCACAATGGTACCAGCTAGGAAATTTGGAGAAAGAGAGGTCAGGATATTTATTGTGCTTAAAGTGAGTTTCCTGAAGGAAGACCACGGAACATTTCTCTTTATGTAACATGGAGAAGATTTGGCTTCTCTTAGCGGGAGATCTTAAGCCTTTAACATTATAGGATACTAATTTAAGTTCGGACATTTTTGAATATGGAGGAAAGAGTGGAGCACAACCCAAATGACATACCAGCCCGGGGGGTACCAGCCGCCCATAGGAGGAGAAAGGGGGTGCCACCACAAGAGAAGCGCGTTCGATACCACCATCTCAAGTCGCTCCAAGACCATGTCTTCTCAACCAACACCATGTCAAGATCGCTCGTGGAGAGAGCAATCAAAGAAAACCTTGAGCACCTGTCACAACAACATAGATCAAACATAAAGAACAAAACAACAAAAAGCAATCTTAAATGGTTAGTTAGATAGTTGGAAAAGGGAAACATGACAACCATAGTTCCCTGTATGGGTGAAGTGACGTAGGGGGGGAGGGAAATATGGAAGAATGTCATAGGGAGGTAGTTCCCTCTAAGGAATTAGTGAAACCGGAGAGTTAACTTGGAGTGTCTTAAGAATTGTGTCAAGCCAGAAGACAGTCAGTAATATAAAGCTATCAACTTCGTGGACATATGCAGGGGGGGGGGGGGAATAGATAATACAGATGAAGTGGAAGGGAGGGAAGGGACATGGTATATATGTTATCTTATATGGCACAAACTATTAATCAGGAATAAAGCTATAATAGCCTTCAAACAGATGGGACGTAAGTCCCCACTGTATCTTCCTTGTACCCTGAGTGGGGAAAAGGTACTAAAAAGGGCAGTAAAATAACAAACTCCTAGTTCACCACTCAGGGGTTAGAGCAAAATACTTTGGGGAGCAAAATTAAAGTTACACAAATACCATAATATCACGGACTAAGACCTAAAAGATCCCATTTAAAGGGAAAGAAGAGGTAAAGGGAAGTAGAGGAAGAAGAAGAGGGATCAGAAGGGCATCAATTATCTGCTAACGACAGGCGTTTAGGAGTAGTAGCAACATTTCCCCGTCTAGATCTCTGGGATTTAGGGGTGCGGAGAGGCTCCCACTGAGTCACCGCAGGAAGGTTTGGCAAGGTTGACAAGTTTTGGGCCAAGTCCCAGTTTTCTATAGGCAACGGCGGTATCTGGAGAAGGTCGTAGGTTCTACTCAGGTCGCTATAGGAGGCGATGTGGACACGACGCCCATCATGAAGAAAGGAGAGTCCAAATGGAAAAGTCCATCTGTATAGGATCCTACGATGACGCAGCAGGTCAGTAAGTGGTTTCAACATCTTTCTTTTCTTCAGGGTGGTCTGAGCCAGGTCTTGGTAAATAGAAATGGGATTGCCCTCCCAGTCCACAGAGTCAGAGTTCCTAGATCTAGCCAGGATTGCTTCTTTCACCGGAAAATGCAAAAACCTGCAGATCACATCTCTTGGGGGTTCCCCGGCTTGTGGTTTGGGGCGCAGCGCTCTATGAGCTCTTTCAATTAGGACCTCGTGCGCAGAATCAGGGCCCAGGAGTTTAAGAGAGATCTGGACAACCGTTTCAGGAACCTCCAATGTAGAAACAGATTCCGGGATGCCTCTAAAGCGGAGATTGTTTCTCCTGCCCCTGTTCTCTTGATCTTCAATTGCAGTGTACAGGGCATTGATGTGGTTCTGGGCAAGAGACAAACTAGAGACCATTTCACTCTGGTGTTGCAAAACTGAGGCCTGGGTATCTTCCAATACTTCCACTCTGCGGCCTATTGGTGCATATCTTCTTTAATGGAAGAGAGGTCCTGGCTGAGGGGTCCCAAAGCGTCGGCTAGGGCTTCTTTAAGAAAAGCTCTGGAGATGGGTAGGCGGTCTGTGTCACCGAAGTCATCTTCCGTATTATCGGAGCTTGTAGTTGCTGCTTGCTTGTAGCCAGAGCGAGGTGTTCCAGGAATTGTTTTGGATTCTTTGCTCACTGCTACAGCCGCCGCCTTCTTAATGAATTTCTCCATTTCGCCAGATTGGCTCAGAGATCTGTTGGAACTAGCTTGGTCAGTGGGTTTTTGACCTCCGATCTTGACCATCTTCAGGTCCGGTTTGCTAATAATAAAGAGCTGTGAGGGAACTACTAGCGTTTCACATATTCATTTAGCACCAGTGCAGGTTCCACAGGAGAGATGAATCAAGGCGAGAGGGGCTCCTGGAAATAGCTCTTTTTTTTTTTTTTTTTTCTATTATTTCTTCACTTCCCCCTTCAGGCAATCTCACATCAATTAACTGCAGTACCACATTAGTATCTATGCCAATAATACAAAGTTCCTTACAGCTTTGTTAAAGACAGTGGACGTAAGTGAGGATTTGATTGAGAGCCCTGGCAGAGCCTGAATAGGAGTAGTGCAGGCAGCTGAGGTACAGGATCAGCGGAGCGATATGCCTTGTGATGCAGCTGCCAGGTCCTGTCTGCACGGCGACAATAGTAGATATGCAGCAGGTAAGAGAACTTCAGCAATCCTCTATTTAATAGTCGCTAGTACAGGGGGTGCACAGGGCACTTACCGCTCCTGTGGCCGAACGGTCCGGGAAGAGCTAGAAAAGTCTGTTAGCTGTGGCACTATCACAGGCCAGACACGATGTGCGGCCGGATCTACTTTCGCCGTTTGTGAAGCTTGTAGGTATTCCCTGTGGTAAGCAGGATTCCTGTGAGCCGAGGGGCTATGATGAAACCGGCGATGGGTGGCACGAAAGCTGCGGGGCACAGCGATTTAGGCCCGGAAGGGCGTGCAAATAAAGTCCGGTGCTCACCAGGGCTGACTAGGCCGCAACTCCTCGCCGTCTCGCATCCACGAGATATTTATACCGCTTTGTTCCAGGCGATATCTGGAGCTGGAAAAAGGTGTTTTAGGCGAAGTTGAGCCCAGATTAGCCACGAAAAACGGTTTAAAACCAACACTTTCTGCAGAGCTCTCAATAGCTGCTACTGGTTAGTTCTGCAGCTAGCTCCGCCCCCCCGACTATCACCATCTTAGAGGTGGCACTCCCTGTGTGTATACACTCTGACTATCACCATCTTAGAGGTGGCACTCCCTGTGTGTATACACTCTGACTATCACCATCTTAGAGGTGGCACTCCCTGTGTGTATACACTCTGACTATCACCATCTTAGAGGTGGCACTCCCTGTGTGTATACACTCTGACTATCACCATCTTAGAGGTGGCACTCCCTGTGTGTATACACTCTGACTATCACCATCTTGGAGGTGGCACTCCCTGTGTGTATACACTCTGACTATCACCATCTTAGAGGTGGCACTCCCTGTGTGTATACACTCTGGCTATCACCATCTTAGAGGTGGCACTCCCTGTGTGTATACACTCTGGCTATCACCATCTTAGAGGTGGCACTCCCTGTGTGTATACACTCTGACTATCACCATCTTGGAGGTGGCACTCCCTGTGTGTATACACTCTGGCTATCACCATCTTAGAGGTAGCACTCCCTGTGTATACACTCTGACTATCACCATCTTGGAGGTGGCACTCCCTGTGTGTAAACACTCTGACTATCACCATCTTGGAGGTGGCACTCCCTGTGTGTATACACTCTGGCTATCACAATCTTAAAGGTGGCACTCCCTGTGTGTATACACTCTGGCTATCACCATCTTGGAGGTGGCACTCCCTGTGTATACACTCTGACTATCACCATCTTAGAGGTGGCACTCCCTGTGTGTGTATACACTCTGACTATCACCATCTTAGAGGTGGCACTCCCTGTGTGTGTATACACTCTGACTATCACCATCTTGGCGGTGGCACTCCCTGTGTGTATACACTCTGACTATCACCATCTTAGAGGTGGCACTCCCTGTGTATACACTCTAACTATCACCATCTTGGAGGTGGCACTCCCTGTGTGTGTATACACTCTGTGTAACGGATCTCGGAGGTGGCACTCCCTGTGTGTATACACTCTGACTATCACCATCTTAGAGGTTGCACTCCCTGTGTGTGTATACACTCTGACTATCACCATCTTGGCGGTGGCACTCCCTGTGTGTATACACTCTGACTATCACCATCTTAGAGGTGGCACTCCCTGTGTATACACTCTGACTATCACCATCTTAGAGGTGGCACTCCCTGTGTGTGTATACACTCTGACTATCACCATCTTAGAGGTGGCACTCCCTGTGTGTGTATACACTCTGACTATCACCATCTTGGAGGTGGCACTCCCTGTGTGTATACACTCTGACTATCACCATCTTAGAGGTGGCGCTCCCTGTGTATACACTCTGACTATCACCATCTTAGAGGTGGCACTCCCTGTGTATACACTCTGACTATCACCATCTTAGAGGTGGCACTCCCTGTGTGTGTATACACTCTGACTATCACCATCTTGGAGGTGGCACTCGCTGCGTGTATACACTCTTGACTATCACCAACTTGGAGGTGGCACTCCCTGTGTGTATACACTCTGGCTATCACCATCTTGGAGGTGGCACTACCTGTGTGTATACACTCTGGCTATCACCATCTTGGAGGTGGCACTCCCTGTGTATACACTCTGTGTAACGGATCTCCTGGCACCCCGACCGAGTACCTCTGTTGATAGATGCTCCTAGTGCTTTCCGAGGACTCTAAGCACTCCACTTGACACCGTACGCACTGCAGACCCCACGAACCGCCGAAGCTTGGTTGAGGCCTCACCGTCTCCTACCCACCCATGACCTACGACAAGGCTCCAGTGGGTGAACCTCTCCTAAATCCAGAGAGCAGGAACAGCTCTTACAAGTGCTAGTAGTTATGAAAGGGGAGTATAGCAAATCTCCAGCGTATAGCAATCCCCCAGTGTTGATCAGTTACCCAAACACCAGCCTCAACATGATGAAGGTATAAAACAGGAACTCTTTATTGAGGGCTACCCGCCCGTATTTATGCAGGTCCCCATCTGGTGGACACGCCCTTAAGGGACCAGAAGGAAGACTGTGACACAGGACAGATATGCAGCAATTCAGGATACACAGACACAACACATCCCCACAATGCATCATGGTTTCCTCCTCTCTGCCCTGGAGACACCCGAGGAGTAATTCAATTATCTCTCAGGACAAAGGGAAATCGCCAATACACATGTGGAGATAACAGGACAGAAATCACCATTTAAACACACAATGTCACAACCCTTACAGTAAACACAGACATTTAACATATCCCCAGATAGCTCCGGTCTGAGTGCATATTATTAGGTGAATGGCACTCAGACTACATGAATACACTAAAATTAGCTATCTGGGTACCCTCACATAAAATACAATACAATTCCAAAGACAGATTTAAGCTGTGCGGCCGGTCTGTCTTCTCCTTTAAAGTTAGTATGGGCCATAATCCTGAGGCAAGAGGCTGGTAGCCAGGCCCCTCCAAAACCCAGTGGCGAGGTTGATTTCGCCACACATCTCCCCCTCCCAGGGAAGACTAACCAGATACCTGACCTCACGCCGGTCGGTATCTGAGTTAGTCTGGCAGTCCACCCACAACCCAATACTGGACCTGTTGAATTTTGGGGCCTGGCTCTGTTCTGTATGTCCCCAGCTGTTGAGGGGGCATCTGCTACTCCTTGCTTCCTTGTTGCTCTCTAGCTTGGAGCTGGAGGTACTTGGTGGGCAGAGGCCGACTGCGCTCTGCCCCGATGCCAGCTCTTCCGCTGGGGTAGCCTGTGGAAAGTCAGCCCCTGGAGAAGAGGATAGAGGAGGGCAGAGGCCAACTGCGCTCTGCCCCGATGCCAGCTTTTCGGCTGGGGAAGCCTGTGTGGAGTCAGCCTCTGGAGAAGAGGATAGAGGAGGACAGACGCCAACTGCGCTCTTCCCAGATGCCAGCTCTTCCGCTGGGATGGGGTCAGGGAATCCTACCCCCAGGACCTTGTTGCGGATCAGCTGTGGAGAGGAGGGATCGCTTACCTCCTCCTCCTGGCATTCCTGCGGGGTCGGTGGGGACTCTGTACTGGCCGTCCAGCATCCCGGTAGGCCTGGTGCAGACACTGCGGTCCCATCTGCATGATTGGAGTTAGGGGTGCTGTCCCCCTGTGGTTGGGGAGAGAGACCGGTTGTCTCCTCTCCCTTCAAAGTACACTGCCTCTGGGGAGCAGGACCAACTGTCCCTACTCCCTGAAACTCCGGCTGCCGTTGGGGGTCTGGGCCGACTGCCCAGCATCTCTGTAGGTCCGATGGAGAGACCTCAGTCCCATCTCCACCTGCCATATGGGGTTCCCCCCCAGGACCAGTCTATGAGGTCCCCTACCTGTGTAGCTGGTACTGAAGCAGGGGATACTTCAGTCGGGTATTCCCAGTAAACCTCCACAATATCCTCCCAGCTGAAGGGCTCTGGACCTGGGTCTGACACTCTGCTCTCTCGCTGAGCCCTCTCAATGGAGTTGAAGAGATCTCTGTAGTCCTGCTCCAGTTCCCACTCCAGGGTCGCTAGGTGAGCCAGGTCTTTCTCTGCCTCGTGGGGGTCATCCCAATCCTGCCTAGCCTCCCTCTGTAGAAGATGTTCTGAAGTCTGGACTGTGCAGGGCTCCTGAAGTCAGGCTCTGCAAAGGACTCCCATAACAAGCCAGGACCATAAAACTCCTCTCCCTCTGGCTTGTCATGCTCAGCTGTCCAGGGTATATACTGTGCCATATACCACCAGAGCGCCAGGTAGGCCTCCTCCAAACATAGCTCCTGCCATACCCGGTGCTCTAGTTCCTTCACCCATTCCTCCAGGGGCTGCTCTCCCAGGAAGGGCATCCTCAGGGCCACTTGCTTCTGCAATCGCTGCTCTCCACTGGGGAGGCTCTCACCTCGCTTGTATTGTACATTACCCAGGGCCTGGCACCAGATGCCTTTCCTTAATGCATCCCGGCAATCCAGGTCTTCCTAATCGTAGTGGAACGCTGTTTGAAGACTAGCCGATTCCATCCTGCTGTAGCCAGGGGCGCTGTACGAATACTAGCGTTGCACTCAATATACTCCACGAACGGTGTCTCCGAGCTGACTATCACCATCTTAGAGGTGGCACTCCTTGTGTGTATACACTCTGGCTATCACCATCTTAGAGGTGGCACTCCCTGTGTGTATACACTCTGGCTATCACCATCTTAGAGGTGGCACTCCCTGTGTGTATACACTCTGGCTATCACCATCTTAGAGGTAGCACTCCCTGTGTGTATACACTCTGGCTATCACCATCTTAGAGGTAGCACTCCCTGTGTGTATACACTCTGGCTATCACCATCTTAGAGGTGGCACTCCCTGTGTGTATACACTCTGGCTATCACCATCTTAGAGGTGGCACTCCCTGTGTGTATACACTCTGGCTATCACCATCTTAGAGGTGGCACTCCCTGTGTGTATACACTCTGGCTATCACCATCTTAGAGGTGGCACTCCCTGTGTGTATACACTCTGGCTATCACCATCTTAGAGGTGGCACTCCTTGTGTGTATACACTCTGACTATCACCATCTTAGAGGTGGCACTCCCTGTGTGTATACACTCTGGCTATCACCATCTTAGAGGTGGCACTCCCTGTGTGTATACACTCTGGCTATCACCATCTTAGAGGTGGCACTCCCTCTGTGTATACACTCTGGCTATCACCATCTTAGAGGTGGCACTCCCTGTGTGTATACACTCTGGCTATCACCATCTTAGAGGTGGCACTCCCTGTCTGTATACACTCTGGCTATCACCATCTTAGAGGTAGCACTCCCTGTGTGTATACACTCTGACTATCACCATCTTAGAGGTGGCACTCCCTGTGTGTATACACTCTGGCTATCACCATCTTAGAGGTGGCACTCCCTGTGTGTATACACTCTGGCTATCACCATCTTAGAGGTGGCACTCCCTGTCTGTATACACTCTGACTATCACCATCTTAGAGGTGGCACTCCCTGTGTGTATACACTCTGGCTATCACCATCTTAGAGGTGGCACTCCCTGTGTGTATACACTCTGGCTATCACCATCTTAGAGGTAGCACTCCCTGTGTGTATACACTCTGGCTATCACCATCTTAGAGGTGGCACTCCCTGTGTGTATACACTCTGGCTATCACCATCTTGGAGGTGGCACTCCCTGTGTGTATACACTCTGGCTATCACCATCTTAGAGGTAGCACTCCCTGTGTGTATACACTCTGGCTATCACCATCTTAGAGGTGGCACTCCTTGTGTGTATACACTCTGGCTATCACCATCTTAGAGGTGGCACTCCCTGTGTGTATACACTCTGGCTATCACCATCTTAGAGGTGGCACTCCCTGTGTGTATACACTCTGGCTATCACCATCTGGAGGTGGCACTCCCTGTGTGTATACACTCTGGCTATCACCATCTTAGAGGTAGGCACTCCCTGTGTGTATACACTCTGGCTATCACCATCTTAGAGGTAGGCACTCCTGTGTGTATACACTCTGGCTATCACCATCTTAGAGGTGGCACTCCCTGTGTGTATACACTCTGGCTATCACCATCTTAGGAGGTGGCACTCCCTGTGTGTATACACTCTGGCTATCACCATCTTGGAGGTGGCACTCCCTGTGTGTATACACTCTGGACTATCACCATCTTAGGAGGTGGCACTCCCTGTGTGTATACACTCTGGCTATCACCATCTTAGAGGTAGCACTCCCTGTGTGTATACACTCTGGCTATCACCATCTTAGAGGTAGCACTCCTGTGTGTATACACTCTGGCTATCACCATCTTAGAGGTGGCACTCCTTGTGTGTATACACTCTGGCTATCACCATCTTAGAGGTGGCACTCCCTGTGTGTATACACTCTGGCTATCACCATCTTAGGAGGTGGCACTCCCTGTGTGTATACACTCTGGCTATCACCATCTTAGAGGTGGCACTCCCTGTGTGTATACACTCTGGCTATCACCATCTTAGAGGTGGCACTCCTGTGTGTATACACTCTGGCTATCACCATCTTAGAGGTGGCACTCCTTGTGTGTATACACTCTGGCTATCACCATCTTAGAGGTGGCACTCCCTGTGTGTATACACTCTGGCTATCACCATCTTGGAGGTGGCACTCCCTGTGTGTATACACTCTGGCTATCACCATCTTAGGAGGTGGCACTCCCTGTGTGTATACACTCTGGCTATCACCATCTTAGAGGTGGCACTCCTTGTGTGTATACACTCTGGCTATCACCATCATCTTAGAGGTGGCACTCCTTGTGTGTATACACTCTGACTATCACCATCTTGGAGGTGGCACTCCCTGTGTGTATACACTCTGGCTATCACCATCTTAGAGGTAGCACTCCCTGTGTATACACTCTGGCTATCACCATCATCTTAGAGGTAGCACTCCCTGTGTGTATACACTCTGGCTATCACCATCTTGGAGGTGGCACTCCTTGTGTGTATACACTCTGACTATCACCATCTTAGAGGTGGCACTCCTTGTGTGTATACACTCTGGCTATCACCATCTTAGAGGTAGCACTCCCTGTGTGTATACACTCTGACTATCACCATCTTAGAGGTAGCACTCCCTGTGTGTATACACTCTGACTATCACCATCTTAGAGGTAGCACTCCCTGTGTGTATACACTCTGGCTATCACCATCTTGGAGGTGGCACTCCCTGTGTGTATACACTCTGGCTATCACCATCTTGGAGGTGGCACTCCCTGTGTGTATACACTCTGACTATCACCATCTTAGAGGTGGCACTCCCTGTGTGTATACACTCTGGCTATCACCATCTTAGAGGTGGCACTCCCTGTGTGTATACACTCTGGCTATCACCATCTTAGAGGTAGCACTCCCTGTGTGTATACACTCTAACTATCACCATCTTAGAGGTAGCACTCCCTGTGTGTATACACTCTGGCTATCACCATCTTAGAGGTGGCACTCCCTGTGTGTATACACTCTGGCTATCACCATCTTAGAGGTAGGACTCCCTGTGTGTATACACTCTGGCTATCACCATCTTGGAGGTGGCACTCCCTGTGTGTATACACTCTGACTATCACCATCTTAGAGGTAGCACTCCCTGTGTGTATACACTCTGACTATCACCATCTTAGAGGTAGCACTCCCTGTGTGTATACACTCTGACTATCACCATCTTGGAGGTGGCACTCCCTGTGTGTATACACTCTGGCTATCACCATCTTGGAGGTGGCACTCCCTGTGTGTATACACTCTGGCTATCACCATCTTAGAGGTGGCACTCCCTGTGTGTATACACTCTGACTATCACCATCTTAGAGGTGGCACTCCCTGTGTGTATACACTCTGGCTATCACCATCTTGGAGGTGGCACTCCCTGTGTGTATACACTCTGGCTATCACCATCTTGGAGGTGGCACTCCCTCTGTATCAGGCGTATTGCCAAAGTCTGTCTTCAATTTGCACCTCATTTATTATCCCTTTTTTTTTGTTTACGTCTGATATCTAGTGGTTGTTTTCTTGTAAGGTAGATTCAAATTCACTATAACTGGTCTAATTAGTATGTGCATGAAAATGTGGGGCGTTTTAGTGCAGTCAGGTTTTTCCACGTGATTATTTTTCACATTTTGGGAAGCAAAAAAAGGCACAAAATAGGTCAGAAAAAAGTTGCTAAATTCTGAATTAGTGTGAAAAAAAAATTATAGGCGAATGAGGCGCAAAAGCCTCCAAAACATGTGCAATTTCAGTAGTAAATGTGACAAAAAGAAAAAAACAAGACAGTCTAAGGTCTCGTCCACATTTCAATGTTATTTTTAAGTCCGTGAAACGGCGTCCTTGTTTCATTCGTGTGTCCGCTTTTAGCCTCCTTGTGTCATCCGTAATCCACGGACGTTCCTCACCTGAAAGTCAATTTCCAGAGCATCTTCTATTAGTCTTCAATGAAAAACGGATGCGCCACGGATGCCACATGGATGTCCGTAAGCACGCCCTGAATGCTGATACATCAGGAGAGGTATATAAGATCTATGGTCCCTGGTGCTTACATTTAAAAAAGCAGCATTGCACCTCCGATAAAGTCCGCAAATAGAGGATAGACCGTGGTGTGAACTGGTACTCTATATAACGTGCCGCAAATAGAGGATAGACCGTGGTGTGAACTGGTACTCTATATAACGTGCCGCAAATAGAGGATAGACCGTGGTGTGAACTGGTACTCTATATAACGTGCCGCAAATAGAGGAAAGACCGTGGTGTGAACTGGTACTCTAAATAACGTACCGCAAATAGAGGAAAGACCGTGGTGTGAACTGGTACTCTATATAACGTGCCGCAAATAGAGGATAGACCGTGGTGTGAACTGGTACTCTATATAACGTGCCGCAAATAGAGGAAAGACCGTGGTGTGGACTGGTACTCTATATAACGTACCGCAAATAGAGGAAAGACCGTGGTGTGAACTGGTACTCTATATAACGTGCCGCAAATAGAGGAAAGACCGTGGTGTGAACTGATACTCTATATAACGTACCGCAAATAGAGGAAAGACCGTGGTGTGAACTGGTACTCTATATAACGTGCCGCAAATAGAGGATAGACCGTGGTGTGAACTGGTACTCTATATAACGTGCCGCAAATAGAGGAAAGACCGTGGTGTGGACTGGTACTCTATATAACGTGCCACAGATAGAGGAAAGACCGTGGTGTGAACTGGTACTCTATATAACGTGCAGCAAATAGAGGATAGACCGTGGTGAGAACTGGTACTCTATATAACGTGCCGCAAATAGAGGATAGACCGTGGTGTGAACTGGTACTCTATATAACGTGCCGCAAATAGAGGAAAGACCGTGGTGTGAACTGGTACTCTATATAACGTACCGCAAATAGAGGAAAGACCGTGGTGTGAACTGGTACTCTATATAACGTGCCGCAAATAGAGGATAGACCGTGGTGTGAACTGGTACTCTATATAACGTGCCGCAAATAGAGGAAAGACCGTGGTGTGGACTGGTACTCTATATAACGTACCGCAAATAGAGGAAAGACCGTGGTGTGAACTGGTACTCTAAATATCCTGCCGCAAATAGAGGATAGACCGTGGTGTGAACTGGTACTCTAAATAACGTACCGCAAATAGAGGATAGACCGTGGTGTGAACTGGTACTCTAACCCTGGGTTCACACCTGAGCGTTTTACAGCGCGTTCCTACGCGCTGTAAAACGCTCAACAAGGAGAAACCAATGATTCCCTATTGGAATGGTTCTCACATGGGAGTTAAAACGCCCGACGCTCAAAAAAGTTCTTGAGCGTTTTGTTGTGCGTTCCCGTACATAGACTTTTGGGAACGCGCGACAATGGGCGTTCGCTTCTCTCTGTATGCGCGATTGTAAACGCCCGTACAATCGCGCATACAGAGCGCTCCATCGCGAACGCTCAGGTGTAAACCCAGGGTAAATAACGTGCCGCAAATAGAGGAAAGACCGTGGTGTGGACTGGTACTCTATATAACGTACCGCAAATAGAGGAAAGACCGTGGTGTGAACTGGTACTCTATATAACAGGCTGCAAATAGAGGATAGACTGTGGTGTGAACTGGTACTTTATATAACGTACCGCAAATAGAGGATAGACCGTGGTGTGAACTGGTACTCTATATAACGTACCGCAAATAGAGGATAGACCGTGGTGTGAACTGGTACTCTAAATATCCTGCCGCAAATAGAGGATAGACTGCGGTGTGAACTGGTACTCTATATAACGTACCGCAAATAGAGGATAGACCGTGGTGTGAACTGGTACTCTAAATATCCTGCCGCAAATAGAGGATAGACTGTGGTGTGAACTGGTACTCTATATAACGTACCGCAAATAGAGGATAGACTGTGGTGTGAACTGGTACTCTATATAATGTGCCGCAAATAGCGGATAGACCGTGGTGTGAACTGATACTCTATATAACGTGCCGCAAATAGAGGATAGACCGTGGTGTGAACTGATACTCTATATAACATACCGCAAATAGAGGATAGACTGTGGTGTGAACTGGTACTCTATATAACGTGCCGCAAATAGAGGATAGACCGTGGTGTGAACTGATACTCTATATAACGTGCCGCAAATAGAGGATAGACCGTGGTGTGAACTGGTACTCTATATAACGTGCCGCAAATAGAGGATAGACCGTGGTGTGAACTGATACTCTATATAACGTGCCACAAATAGAGGATAGACTGTGGTGTGAACTGGTACTTTATATAACGTGCCGCAAATAGAGGATAGACCGTGGTGTGAACTGGTACTCTATATAACGTGCCGCAAATAGCGGATAGACCGTGGTGTGAACTGGTACTCTATATAATGTGCCGCAAATAGATGATAGACTGCTGTGTGAACTGGTACTCTATATAACGTACCGCAAATAGCGGATAGACCGTGGTGTGAACTGGTACTCTATATAACGTGCCGCAAATAGCGGATAGACCGTGGTGTGAACTGGTACTCTATATAATGTGCCGCAAATAGAGGATAGACCGTGGTGTGAACTGATACTCTATATAACGTGCCGCAAATAGAGGATAGAC
Source organism: Bufo gargarizans (assembly GCF_014858855.1). NCBI lineage: Eukaryota > Metazoa > Chordata > Amphibia > Anura > Bufonidae > Bufo > Bufo gargarizans. The sequence goes on along the minus strand of NW_025334613.1, from coordinate 33,724 downwards.
TGTGGTGTGAACTGGTACTCTATATAACGTGCCGCAAATAGAGGATAGACCGTGGTGTGAACTGGTACTCTATATAACGTGCCACAAATAGAGGATAGACCGTGGTGTGAACTGATACTCTATATAACGTGCCGCAAATAGAGGATAGACCGTGGTGTGAACTGATACTCTATATAACGTGCCGCAAATAGAGGATAGACCGTGGTGTGAACTGGTACTCTATATAACGTGCCGCAAATAGAGGATAGACCGTGGTGTGAACTGATACTCTATATAACGTGCCACAAATAGAGGATAGACTGTGGTGTGAACTGGTACTTTATATAACGTGCCGCAAATAGAGGATAGACCGTGGTGTGAACTGGTACTCTATATAACGTGCCGCAAATAGCGGATAGACCGTGGTGTGAACTGGTACTCTATATAATGTGCCGCAAATAGATGATAGACTGCTGTGTGAACTGGTACTCTATATAACGTACCGCAAATAGCGGATAGACCGTGGTGTGAACTGGTACTCTATATAACGTGCCGCAAATAGCGGATAGACCGTTGTGTGAACTGGTACTCTATATAATGTGCCGCAAATAGAGGATAGACCGTGGTGTGAACTGATACTCTATATAACGTGCCGCAAATAGAGGATAGACTGTGGTGTGAACTGGTACTCTATATAACGTGCCGCAAATAGAGGATAGACCGTGGTGTGAACTGGTACTCTATATAACATACCGCAAATAGAGGATAGACTGTGGTGTGAACTGGTACTCTATATAACGTGCCGCAAATAGAGGATAGACCGTGGTGTGAACTGATACTCTATATAACGTGCCTCAAATAGAGGATAGACCGTGGTGTGAACTGATACTCTATATAACATACCGCAAATAGAGGATAGACTGTGGTGTGAACTGGTACTCTATATAACGTGCCGCAAATAGAGGATAGACCGTGGTGTGAACTGATACTCTATATAACGTGCCGCAAATAGAGGATAGACCGTGGTGTGAACTGGTACTCTATATAACGTGCCGCAAATAGAGGATAGACGGTGGTGTGAACTGATACTCTATATAACGTGCCACAAATAGAGGATAGACTGTGGTGTGAACTGGTACTTTATATAACGTGCCGCAAATAGAGGATAGACCGTGGTGTGAACTGGTACTCTATATAACGTGCCGCAAATAGCGGATAGACCGTGGTGTGAACTGGTACTCTATATAATGTGCCGCAAATAGATGATAGACTGCGGTGTGAACTGGTACTCTATATAACGTACCGCAAATAGCGGATAGACCGTGGTGTGAACTGGTACTCTATATAACGTGCCGCAAATAGCGGATAGACCGTGGTGTGAACTGGTACTCTATATAATGTGCCGCAAATAGAGGATAGACCGTGGTGTGAACTGATACTCTATATAACGTGCCGCAAATAGAGGATAGACTGTGGTGTGAACTGGTACTCTATATAACGTGCCGCAAATAGAGGATAGACCGTGGTGTGAACTGGTACTCTATATAACGTGCCGCAAATAGAGGATAGACTGTGGTGTGAACTGGTACTCTATATAACGTGCCGCAAATAGAGGATAGACCGTGGTGTGAACTGGTACTCTATATAACGTGCCGAAAATAGAGGATAGACTGTGGTGTGAACTGGTACTTTATATAACGTGCTGCAAATAGAGGATAGACTGTGGTGTGAACTGGTACTCTATATAACGTGCCGCAAATAGAGGATAGACCGTGGTGTGAACTGGTACTCTATATAACGTGCCGCAAATAGAGGATAGACCGTGGTGTGAACTGATACTCTATATAACATACCGCAAATAGAGGATAGACTGTGGTGTGAACTGGTACTCTATATAACGTGCCGCAAATAGAGGATAGACTGTGGTGTGAACTGGTACTCTATATAACGCGCCGCAAATAGAGGATAGACCGTGGTGTGAACTGATACTCTATATAACGTGCCACAAATAGAGGATAGACCGTGGTGTGAACTGATACTCTATATAACATACCGCAAATAGAGGATAGACTGTGGTGTGAACTGGTACTCTATATAACGTGCCGCAAATAGAGGATAGACCGTGGTGTGAACTGATACTCTATATAACGTGCCGCAAATAGAGGATAGACCGTGGTGTGAACTGGTACTCTATATAACGTGCCGCAAATAGAGGATAGACGGTGGTGTGAACTGATACTCTATATAACGTGCCACAAATAGAGGATAGACTGTGGTGTGAACTGGTACTTTATATAACGTGCCGCAAATAGAGGATAGACCGTGGTGTGAACTGGTACTCTATATAACGTGCCGCAAATAGCGGATAGACCGTGGTGTGAACTGGTACTCTATATAATGTGCCGCAAATAGATGATAGACTGCGGTGTGAACTGGTACTCTATATAACGTACCGCAAATAGCGGATAGACCGTGGTGTGAACTGGTACTCTATATAACGTGCCGCAAATAGAGGATAGACTGTGGTGTGAACTGGTACTTTATATAACGTGCTGCAAATAGAGGATAGACTGTGGTGTGAACTGGTACTCTATATAACGTGCCGCAAATAGAGGATAGACCGTGGTGTGAACTGGTACTCTATATAACGTGCCGCAAATAGAGGATAGACCGTGGTGTGAACTGATACTCTATATAACATACCGCAAATAGAGGATAGACTGTGGTGTGAACTGGTACTCTATATAACGTGCCGCAAATAGAGGATAGACTGTGGTGTGAACTGGTACTCTATATAACGCGCCGCAAATAGAGGATAGACCGTGGTGTGAACTGGTGCTCTATATAACGTGCCGCAAATAGAGGATAGACTGTGGTGTGAACTGGTACTCTATATATAACGTGCCGCAAATAGAGGATAGACCGTGGTGTGAACTGGTACTCTATATAACGTGCCGCAAATAGCGGATAGACCGTGGTGTGAACTGGTACTCTATATAACGTGCCGCAAATAGAGGATAGACCGTGGTGTGAACTGATACTCTATATAACGTGCCGCAAATAGAGGATAGACCGTGGTGTGAACTGGTACTCTATATAACGTGCCGCAAATAGAGGATAGACCGTGGTGTGAACTGGTACTCTATATAACGTGCCGCAAATAGCGGATAGACCGTGGTGTGAACTGGTACTCTATATAACGTGCCGCAAATAGAGGATAGACCGTGGTGTGAACTGATACTCTATATAACGTGCCGCAAATAGAGGATAGACCGTGGTGTGAACTGGTACTCTATATAACGTGCAGGAAATAGAGGAAAGACCGTGGTGTGAACTGGTACTCTATATAACGTGCCGCAAATAGAGGATAGACCGGGGTGTGAACTGGTACTACATATAATGTGCCGCAAATAGCGGATAGACCGTGGTGTGAACTGGTACTCTATATAATGTGCCGCAAATAGAGGATAGACCGTGGTGTGAACTGGTACTCTATATAACGTGCTGCAAATAGCGGATAGACCGTGGTGTGAACTGGCACTCTATATAACGTGCCGCAAATAGAGGAAAGACCGTGGTGTGAACTGGTACTCTATATAACGTGCCGCAAATAGAGGATAGACCGTGGTGTGAACTGGTACTCTATATAACGTGCCGCAAATAGAGGATAGACCGTGGTGTGAACTGGTACTCTATATAACGTGCCGCAAATAGAGGATAGACTGTGGTGTGAACTGGTACTCTATATAACGTGCCGCAAATAGAGGATAGACTGTGGTGTGAACTGGTACTCTATATAACGCGCCGCAAATAGAGGATAGACCGTGGTGTGAACTGATACTCTATATAACGTGCCACAAATAGAGGATAGACCGTGGTGTGAACTGATACTCTATATAACATACCGCAAATAGAGGATAGACTGTGGTGTGAACTGGTACTCTATATAACGTGCCGCAAATAGAGGATAGACCGTGGTGTGAACTGATACTCTATATAACGTGCCGCAAATAGAGGATAGACCGTGGTGTGAACTGGTACTCTATATAACGTGCCGCAAATAGAGGATAGACGGTGGTGTGAACTGATACTCTATATAACGTGCCACAAATAGAGGATAGACTGTGGTGTGAACTGGTACTTTATATAACGTGCCGCAAATAGAGGATAGACCGTGGTGTGAACTGGTACTCTATATAACGTGCCGCAAATAGCGGATAGACCGTGGTGTGAACTGGTACTCTATATAATGTGCCGCAAATAGATGATAGACTGCGGTGTGAACTGGTACTCTATATAACGTACCGCAAATAGCGGATAGACCGTGGTGTGAACTGGTACTCTATATAACGTGCCGCAAATAGAGGATAGACTGTGGTGTGAACTGGTACTTTATATAACGTGCTGCAAATAGAGGATAGACTGTGGTGTGAACTGGTACTCTATATAACGTGCCGCAAATAGAGGATAGACCGTGGTGTGAACTGGTACTCTATATAACGTGCCGCAAATAGAGGATAGACCGTGGTGTGAACTGATACTCTATATAACATACCGCAAATAGAGGATAGACTGTGGTGTGAACTGGTACTCTATATAACGTGCCGCAAATAGAGGATAGACTGTGGTGTGAACTGGTACTCTATATAACGCGCCGCAAATAGAGGATAGACCGTGGTGTGAACTGGTGCTCTATATAACGTGCCGCAAATAGAGGATAGACTGTGGTGTGAACTGGTACTCTATATATAACGTGCCGCAAATAGAGGATAGACCGTGGTGTGAACTGGTACTCTATATAACGTGCCGCAAATAGCGGATAGACCGTGGTGTGAACTGGTACTCTATATAACGTGCCGCAAATAGAGGATAGACCGTGGTGTGAACTGATACTCTATATAACGTGCCGCAAATAGAGGATAGACCGTGGTGTGAACTGGTACTCTATATAACGTGCCGCAAATAGAGGATAGACCGTGGTGTGAACTGGTACTCTATATAACGTGCCGCAAATAGCGGATAGACCGTGGTGTGAACTGGTACTCTATATAACGTGCCGCAAATAGAGGATAGACCGTGGTGTGAACTGATACTCTATATAACGTGCCGCAAATAGAGGATAGACCGTGGTGTGAACTGGTACTCTATATAACGTGCAGGAAATAGAGGAAAGACCGTGGTGTGAACTGGTACTCTATATAACGTGCCGCAAATAGAGGATAGACCGGGGTGTGAACTGGTACTTCATATAATGTGCCGCAAATAGCGGATAGACCGTGGTGTGAACTGGTACTCTATATAATGTGCCGCAAATAGAGGATAGACCGTGGTGTGAACTGGTACTCTATATAACGTGCTGCAAATAGCGGATAGACCGTGGTGTGAACTGGCACTCTATATAACGTGCCGCAAATAGAGGAAAGACCGTGGTGTGAACTGGTACTCTATATAACGTGCCGCAAATAGAGGATAGACCGTGGTGTGAACTGGTACTCTATATAACGTGCCGCAAATAGAGGATAGACCGTGGTGTGAACTGGTACTCTATATAACGTCACAACATCAAAGAGCGGATATTATAAAGTGGAGGGTCTAAACCCAGCCACATTGCAGGAATTAGGCCACAAACACCCTCGTTATAATTGACACGCGCACGATCTCCGCATCTGATTTTAGGAGGACCGTGACCGTGGTGTCGAGATTTACAATTAAAGTATTTTATGGGGGGGGGGGGGGGGGGTCAGGATTTAGGAAATGAATAATCTGTAGATGGTTACTAAATGTATCTACTGTGAGCTAGCCAGATTTATTTTCACACTCAATTCAATGGGTCGGCAAAAAAAAACGGAAGTTACTCCGTGTGCATTCTGTTTCCGTTTTCATATGTCCGTATTCTGCAAAAAAAAATAGAACATGTCCTAATATTGTCCCCATTACGGACAAGGATAGGACTGTTCTATTAGGGGCCAGCTGTTCCGTTCCGCAAAATAGGGAATGCACACGGACATCATCCGTAGTTCTTTGCGGATCCGTTTTTTGCAGACAGCAAAATACATACGTTTGTGTGCATGAGGCCTTCTAGCTCATATCTGTGGCGTCTCCAGTCCCGGTTTTGGCTCACAATCACATGTGAATGAGCCCTAGGGCCGCTTTCACACGAGTGTATTTGCAATCCGTATATGTCGCGGAATCCACTGTTAATGAATTGGTCTGCTCTCATGGGCGGATCATTTCTGTCAGTAGTTGACATCTGCGGCTTGTCCGTGTTTTTTTCCAAGTACGCACATTACAGTCTATGGGATTGCATCACAAATGCAGGACGGAAGGAATACGCATCCTGATGGTATATCATCTGGAATCCAGAGCCAGAATACATCCTATATACTCGCTGCTAAGGTGGTCGGCGCCATCTGCTGTCTGATAGTATTTATTGCAGATATTTTCTGAAGGGCTCATGCACACGACAGTATTTTGCCTTCAGTATACTGTCCGCTTTTTTAGTTCAGTATGCGGTACATATACGGAACCATTCATTTCAATGGTTCAGCAAAATAAACTGAAGTGTCTCCGTGTGCATTGCGTTTCAGAATTTCCGTACCGTGAAAAGATAGAACATGTCCTATTCTTGTCTGTAAATCGCGTGGCTTTGCTCCATTCAAGTCAATGGGTTCGCAAAAAAAACGTATCCGTTCTGTTTTTGCAGAACCATCTATTGAAAATGTTATGCCCAGCACAATTTTTTATATTTAATTACTGTATATCGCATACGAAAAAACGTAACTGCAAAACATAAAGGAAACGGAAACACAACGGAAACAAAAAAAACCATAACAATGGATCCGTAAAAAATGGACCGCAAAACACTGAAAAAGCCATACGGTCGTGTGCATGAGCCCTAAACGAAATGTGTCGCCACTTTTAAACATATTAGGGTCCATTCACACATCCGTGTGTGTTTTGCGGATCCACGGATCCGCAAAACACGGACAGCGGCAATGTGCGTTTCCGCATTTTGCGGACCGCACATTGCCGGCACTAATAGAATAATAGAAATGAATGGGTCCGCAATTCCGTTCCGCAAAATGCGGAGCGTAATTGTGGATGTGTGAATGGAGTCTTAGGCCTCACGCACACGACTGTTGTTGTGTTCCGTTCCGCAAAATGAGGTTCCGTTGTTCCGTGATCCGTTTCCGTGTGTCTTCCTTTATTTTTGGACATAAAGGAAGGTAAAAAAAAAAGTCTGACAGGTTTTTCCATGCAAATGATAGGAATAAAACAGACGCGGACGTGCGGACGCGGATGACAATCTTGTGTGCCTCCGCGTTTTTTAGCGGTCCAATTGACTTGAATTGGTCCGCAAACCGTTTTCCCCGGACAAGTATAGGACAGGTTATATATTTTTTTTTTACGGACTGGAACCACGGATCACGGACGCGGATGGCAAACGGTGCACTATCCGAATTTCCAATGGCTCCAAAGAAATGAATGGGTCCGCACCTGAAACGCTAAAATCGGCGGAACGGACGCGGAGACAATCAAAGGTCGTGTGCATGAGGCCTTATTAAAATAATTTTTTATTAGGGTCCATTCACGCGTCCGTAAATGCATTGCGGATCCGCAAAACACAGACATTGGCAATGTGCAATCCGCAATTAGCGGACCGCGCATCGCCGACACTAAAATAGAAAATGCCTTTTCTGGTCCGCAATTGTGGACAAGAATAGGACATGTTCTATTTTTGGGGGGAACGGAATTGCAGATCCCGAAAATACGGATCCTGGAAATCCGTTGCAGCCCTATTGAAAGCGAATGGGTCCGCAAATTGCGGAACAGATGCGGACCCAAATTACGGACGTGTGAATAGACCCTTAGAAGTTGTCAGCTGTGCCGCGAAATTTTGTTGTCTGTGCAGCGGTAAAGAGAAATCTACAGGAGCTCTGATGGAGGCCTCTTCTAGCTTCCATCTTCAGGACAGTGGTGTTCCTCATCCTTCACCTCTGAGATGCTAGGAGACTTCACTGCTGAGTGGCTTCACTGAGGGACTGCGTGGAAGCTGCTGCCGGACGTTGTCCTCAGTGTGTACAAGGCAGCGGCTTCTGACCTCCTGTATAATGGCGCCAACCGTCCCCCTCCTTTCCACAACACATGTGAACTGCACACGCCATAGAGTATGTGCACGTCACATGTAGCACGGCTCAAGTATAGGAGATAGGCAAGGGCTACACAGCGAAACTGGTCACGCGACACCTTTACCAAAGAAATTAATAGGATCGCCGCGGCAGTCAGAAGAAATCCAGCCGTGTTGGATTTCTCGCGACTGCCGCAGTGATCCCATTCATTTCTATGGAATCACCGCTTCTCAGCGATCCAGGTGTCGCGTGACCAGTGTCGCCGTGTCGCCCTTGCCATAGGGTCGCCTCCCGTCTATTGTCTCGTAACGCATCTACTGCCTGCCATAACTCATCTATGTGTGTCATGCACTGATACCCGACCCAGATACGGTCAAACATGGCAGCTCCCATGGAATTATTTTAAAAGAAATTTCTAATAATGAAGTGTGTTAATGAAAAAATAAATACAAGGTGACCATTTTACTTTAACCTAGATCTCCAGTGGACTTCTGGAGAATTGTGGCCTGGATGGGTTGTCACATGGCTCTGCTGATGGTCAGGAGCCCACTTACTGTAGAGACTTTATTCCTGAAGTCTGCCCGAGTTGCCTGTGGGAACTCCTGGAGACACCGTAGTGGGGCTCATAAGGGCTTCACTCGCACCCGGTACGTGGGAAACATACAATAGGGCATGGCAATGCTGGGAAGAATGGAAGACAAGGTTGGGTGTTGAGACAGATGACTTCGAAATTCCCTTGCTGTTGTTCAATGGCCATTGTACAGAGGAGGGGTGGTCTATCTCTAGAGTTAACAGTTGAGTTTTGGGTTTGGCTTTAGGTTTTCGCCTCAGGAATCTGCCGGACGTCACCAAGTCTTTTCTGGTAGTGAGGGCGTTAAAGGGTTGGCGGCGTTTTCAGTCGGGGGATGATGATCGTAGCCCGGTGTCTTTTGCCTTGCTTTTAAGGTTGGGGGAGCAATTAGATGGTGTCTGTGCCTCGCCTTGGGAGTTGCGTTTGTTTCGGTTAGCGTTTTCACTGGCATTTTTCGGGGCATTGCGTTTGGGTGAATTGGTTTGTCCGTTGGTTAAGAGACAGGGAGGTCTGTTCAGGGATGATGTGGACCTCTTTCCGGATAGGGTGGAATTTCGTATTAGAAGATCAAAAACGGATGGGGAGGGAAGAGGCCACAAGGTGGTTCTTTTTGCGGTCCCGGTTTGTTCAATGTATCCGGTATATTGCTTGTGGGAGTATGGGGTGGAGGTGCGGGGGACAACTTCCCCTCTTTTGGTACATGCGGACGGGTCTTTCCTTTCCCGTTTCCAATTCACAGCGGTCTTCAAACGGTGTTTAGGGCAGTTGGGCATAGAGCTGGCAGGTTACTCTAGCCACTCCTTTATAATCGGGGCAGCAACGGAGGCGGCTAGACGGGGGCTAGGTCAGGACGTCATAAGGCGGATAGGGAGGTGGGAATCGATTAGTTTTAGATCTTACATACGTCCAGAACTACTGTGATACTGCGTTTTACTTTGTTTCATCCCACATGGTATGCTTCTTTGATCTTATTATTTCGTTACAGATTTGGACCCAGCGTTAATCTGGATAATGGGTCATTCATACGTTTTCTGGGAGACATATGGGCAGCGGTTCGGCCGGATGGTCAACAGTTGGGGTTTGATCGATCAGTAGGTAGCGCTGGTAAGATGGTTAAGTCGTAGGGGAATGGTGTGGGTGGGGTGTTGCCTGCGGTCCACAAGTTTGTTAGGATGGACACGGTACCGAATGTGTTGGTCTTGCACGTTGGGGCAACGATTTGGGAGTGCGGTCGTTGAGGAAATTAGTAAAGGACGTAAAGTTTGAAAAGTTAGATTTTCTCCGTTTTTGGGTGTTGTTCCTGGGTTTAATTTCCGCTTGGTCAGACATCGTTCCCCGAAAAGTGTGGAGAGAAGCACGTTCTGTGGAAGAGATTAATAAGGCTAGGATAAAAGCTAACCGGGCCATAGGGCGGTTTATGGCAAGAAATTGGGCAGTGGTAGTAAGGCATACCGAATTGGAAAAAGGGGTCAGGGCTTTTTGGCGGTCTGACAACGTTCACTTGAACGCAGTTGGGATAGACATGTGGTGCCTGGCGATACAGGAGGGCATAGAGACAGCTCTGCGGATGTGGAGGGACGCACAGGCTTAAGGGGTCAAGCAAGTGCATTTGTGGCGGTGGGAGGTCCTTGAAGTTGGAGAGATTCAGGTGACGAGGATGGGAGGGCTCCACGGTTGGGGCTGGACTCCCATGGCTGGTGGTCGGTTGTGGCGGAATTTGGGCAAGCCGTCAGTGGTGCCTCCAAGCTGGCTCTTAACGGCTGGGGTCAAAGATGCTGGTGAAAAATTCCTAGGTTTGGGGCTTCCAAGAGCTCCCTCGTGTTACTCAGGGATATGTTGGGAATAAGTTGGATATATATCTTAGGCCTCTTTCACACTACAGTATGTCCATTTCAGTGTTTTGCGGTCCGTTTTTCACGGATCCGTTGTTCCGTTTTTTTGCTTCCGTTGTGGTTCCGTTTCCGTTCCGTTGTTCCGTTCCGTTTTTCCGTATGGCATATACAGTATACAGTAATTACATAGAAAAATTTTGGCTGGGCATAACATTTTCAATAGATGGTTCAGAAAAAACGGAACGGAAACGGAAGACATACGGATGCATTTCCGTATGTGTTCCGTTTTTTTTGCGGACCCATTGACTTGAATTGAGCCACGGACCGTGATTTGCGGCCAAATATAGGACATGTTCTATCTTGGAACGGAAAAACGGAAATACGGAAACGGAATGCATACGGAACACATTCCGGTTTTTTTGCGGAACCATTGAAATGAATGGTTCCGTATACGGAACGCAAAAAACGGACCGCAAAACGGGAAAAAAAAACGCTAGTGTGAAAGAGGCCTTAAGGTTATTTTTTTTGAAAAATAAAAGGTTATTTATGTATGTAATAAAAATAAAAATAGAATGGGCACTCATATATCTGGTTCACAAAGTAGGCAAAGCGACCCAAGTGATATAACAATGATATATTGATTTATTAGTGACAATATATGTGCGGATAGATAGCAGTAGTAATGTCACCATACACAATTGATATTATAAACCTGAAACAGAGCTATATCCCCAATTTAAATATAAAATGGCTAAAACTCACATAAAATATATAAAAATAGCATATATCGATCCACTGTTATAGCTAATAGAAAACCGGGGGTCCGGTCCAGCATCAATGGGTAGGACAATTAATGATTAGACTAGATAGTCAAACTATATATAGGCGGGCTTGTTAATTTCTGTTATCTAAGGGTCCATTCACACGTCTGTTTTTTCTTTCCTGATCTGTTCCGTTTTTTGCGGAACAGATCAGGACCAGATCAGGACCCATTCATTTTCAATGGGTCCTGGAAAAAATCGGATAGCACAATGTGTGCTGTCCGTTTCCGTTGTTCCGTTCCGCATGTCCGTTTAAATATAAAACATGTCCTATTATGTTCCTGAAAAATCGGATCCTGGTACAATGCAAAGTCAATGGATCCGCAAAAAACGGAAGACATTCGGATGTCATTCCGTATGTCTTCCGTTTTTTGCGGAATCCGTTCCTGGAAACACATAGCAAATTTTATTTTATTTATTTTTTTCAAAGAAATCCAAACAACTTTATTTGATTATTGAATGTATACATGTTTCCGTTTTTTGCGGATCCGCAAAAAACGGATGACATACGGAAACATTTTCAGGAACAACGGATCCGCAAAAAACGGACTGAAATTCGGATTATAGAAAAATACTGACGTGTGAATGTAGCCTAAAACAGTGGCTAACAACGAATATGTCTCCAGAGGTAAAAATAGGAATATGTGAAAATAAGGGAGTATCAATTAAATCGATAGTGATAGAAGACAGTAACATATAGTGCATAATCTGGTGAAATACCTGTAGAATAGATAAATCAATATTAAATATAAGATCAATATTAGATATATAAGATCGTGTACAAATACTTGGTGAAAAAAAACTAAATATGTAAAAATGTCTCTGGAGATTCAGCAATATTGTATAGGTTGCTGCGTCCCACTGATAGTTCTATTCCTAGAATATGGTCTTTCTTTAGTATTGAAACATGTGACCTGGGAATCGGCTTGATCCACGCAATTTCCTAGAGGTACAGCAGATATCTGCCTAGGCAGGCTTTAAACTCAAAACAGCCGACCGCGGCGAACACGGCAAGATGATTAAGCAACAGTACAAATGTATCCAACAGTGTTGCGCCGGTTCAAATGTAGCGGCGCCAAATTAGTTTACTCACGTACAGTCCTGCTCCCACCGTGGCGTCCCACGTGGTGTAGATTCAGGATGAACTTGCCTTTAGGTAGCACAATCAGAGACTACCTTGTTGTCTGCTAGCAATGCTGTGTACACCCGACTGTGAACGGGAGTACTAGCTGTATCACGCTGCAAATCCACGCCATGTTTCTTTGATTAGAATGGGTGTTCCACCTGTCTGGATCAGTACTGGTGGTAAGGATCTCACCCGTCAATCGATGTACTGTGTCCAAAGAAACCCGCAGTTCGGTTAACCTTGGAAACCGCAATTCAATTGTCCTTTGGAAAGCGCTTTCTCAGTCCAGTAAATAGTAAAAATTATAGCCGGTATTTTGTCAGGTCTAATTGCTCCTCACCAGACGCGTTTCGAAGGCTATCTGCCTTCTTCCTCAGTGGTTAATTTAGATCTGACTGACTTGCCGGCTATTTATCCATTTTTCATCCAAAGGGCTCCTTGTTAAACCCGAAATGGACCCAAAGAATCTGGATTTCACAGATACATTTATCATGTGTTGCGGTATTCCTGCGGTATATCTGCGATTTTTATACACACATGCGTTTTTTTATGTTGTGTGTTCTTAAATCCACCAAAAGCATTACACATATCCAATTTTTGTTATAACTGGTTGCGTTTGGATCCTATATACATAATTGCATCCAGTATCATATATTAGCAAAAACACATTTTTATTTGTAAAATTAAATATATAAAAACTAAAAACCTCTATTAAGAACCTATTAAATAGTAGGGAGCTTCTGTATTGGGTCTAAAAATGTAAAATATATAAAATATATAATTTTTGGGGTATTATATCTACTGCAAGGTGTATGTGTATATATATATATATTTTTTTTTATATAAAATGTGTATCAATTTTCTTAGTAGGCCACAGACTGTAACCGGTGGGTGTCATCCCCTAAAATGGTTCGGGCAGAACCATTCTCCGACCCCATTCCATCTATACCATCCTTCTACATATTCTGCCCGAACCATTTTAGGGGATGACCCCCACCGGTTACAGTCTGCGGCCTACTAAGAAAATTGATACACATTTTATATAAAAAAATATATATATATATATACACATACACCTTGCAGTAGATATAATACCCCAAAAATTATATATTTTATATATTTTACATTTTTAGACCCAATACAGAAGCTCCCTACTATTTAATAGGTTCTTAATAGAGGTTTTTAGTTTTTATATATTTAATTTTACAAATAAAAATGTGTTTTTGCTAATATATGATACTGGATGCAATTATGTATATAGGATCCAAACGCAACCAGTTATAACAAAAATTGGATATGTGTAATGCTTTTGGTGGATTTAAGAACACACAACATAAAAAAACGCATGTGTGTATAAAAATCGCAGATATACCGCAGGAATACCGCAACACATGATAAATGTATCTGTGAAATCCAGATTCTTTGGGTCCATTTCGGGTTTAACAAGGAGCCCTTTGGATGAAAAATGGATAAATAGCCGGCAAGTCAGTCAGATCTAAATTAACCACTGAGGAAGAAGGCAGATAGCCTTCGAAACGCGTCTGGTGAGGAGCAATTGGACCTGACAAAATACCGGCTATAATTTTTACTATTTACTGGACTGAGAAAGCGCTTTCCAAAGGACAATTGAATTGCGGTTTCCAAGGTTAACCGAACTGCGGGTTTCTTTGGACACAGTACAGCGATTGACGGGTGAGATCCTTACCACCAGTACTGATCCAGACAGGTGGAACACCCATTCTAATCAAAGAAACATGACGTGGATTTGCAGCGTGATACAGCTAGTACTCCCGTTCACAGTCGGGTGTACACAGCATTGCTAGCAGACAACAAGGTAGTCTCTGATTGTGCTACCTAAAGGCAAGTTCATCCTGAATCTACACCACGTGGGACGCCACGGTGGGAGCAGGACTGTACGTGAGTAAACTAATTTGGCGCCGCTACATTTGAACCGGCGCAACACTGTTGGATACATTTGTACTGTTGCTTAATCATCTTGCCGTGTTCGCCTGCGGTCGGCTGTTTTGAGTTTAAAGCCTGCCTAGGCAGATATCTGCTGTACCTCTAGGAAATTGCGTGGATCAAGCCGATTCCCAGGTCACATGTTTCAATACTAAAGAAAGACCATATTCTAGGAATAGAACTATCAGTGGGACGCAGCAACCTATACAATATTGCTGAATCTCCAGAGACATTTTTACATATTTAGTTTTTTTTCACCAAGTATTTGTACACGATCTTATATATCTAATATTGATCTTATATTTAATATTGATTTATCTATTCTACAGGTATTTCACCAGATTATGCACTATATGTTACTGTCTTCTATCACTATCGATTTAATTGATACTCCCTTATTTTCACATATTCCTATTTTTACCTCTGGAGACATATTCGTTGTTAGCCACTGTTTTAGAGAACAGAAATTAACAAGCCCGCCTATATATAGTTTGACTATCTAGTCTAATCATTAATTGTCCTACCCATTGATGCTGGACCGGACCCCCGGTTTTCTATTAGCTATAACAGTGGATCGATATATGCTATTTTTATATATTTTATGTGAGTTTTAGCCATTTTATATTTAAATTGGGGATATAGCTCTGTTTTAGGTTTATAATATCAATTGTGTATGGTGACATTATTACTGCTATCTATCCGCACATATATTGTCACTAATAAATCAATATATCATTGTTATCGCTTGGGTCGCTTTGCCTACTTTGTGAACCAGATATATGAGTGCCCATTCTATTTTTATTACTATTGTTTTCCGGTGATTGGGTACAACATCTGTTTGGTGCACCTTGCCATCCTAAATCAGAGGTGAGCCGTCCTTCACCCCCTTTTTTACTTATTTATGTATGTGTTTGTAATAAAACGGCTGCTGTGGCCGATCTACTCCAACTTGGGGTTTGGACAGGGCCGGATCGGGCTGGGGGTGGGGGAGTCAGGGGCTAGTAAGCGATAGATCAAGGAGGGCAAGCGGAGAATAACCAATACCTAGTCAAGTAATAGCCGGACTGCAGGGCGTAGCCTTTAGGGGAGGCGAACATGACGGGGGGATGGTTTGAGGGAGCCCCAGGGAAGCTAATTGGCTAATTTAAGTTATGGGGGGCGTGGCACAAGGGGTTAAATAGTCGAGGGTCCGATGAAGGAGGCCATTTTATGGTGAATCAGAGCTCCCACCCGCCCATCCTTCTTTCCTTTTCTGGAGACTGAGCCGAAGGGACAGAGGAGATGGAGGGGACGGAGGGGGTGGGGATCATGGGTCTAAATTTGTCACAGCGGCTGTAGAGGTGGGAGGTCCTTGAAGTTGGAGAGATTCAGGTGACGAGGATGGGAGGGCTCCACGGTTGGGGCTGGACTCCCATGGCTGGTGGTCGGTTGTGGCGGAATTTGGGAGAGCCGTCAGTGGTGCCTCCGAGCTGGCACTTAATGGCTGGGGGCAAGTGGGCTTAAAGATACTGGCGAAAAATTCCTAGGTTTGGGGCTTCCAGGACCTCCCCCATGTTACTCAGGGATATGTTGGGAATAAGTTGGCTATATATCTTAAGGTTATGTTTTGTGAAAAATAAAAGGTTTATTTATGTATGTGTTTGTAATAAAACGTCTGCTGTGGCCGATATACTCCAACTTGGTGTCCGTGTCTTATTGGGGTTCGGACAAGGCCGGATTATGGGGATCGGGCTGGGGGTAGGGGAGTCAAGGGCTAGTAAGCGATAGATCAAGGAGGGCGAGCGGAGAATAACCAATACCCCGTCACGTAGACTCATATGCAGTACAGCCTTCAGGCAGGCTGTTCTAGCATAGAATGCCAGGAATTGGCCAGACAAATCCACTGCTCACAGTGGTTTCTGTCCAGCCAATTCTTGGCATATTTGCCAGGTTGCGGACGGATTTCTTTCGGACCACATAATGCCGGATCTGGAGAATTCCAACAAGCTGTACTCTGCCAGAACAGCCTGCTGGAATGCTGTGCTGCAGTGGCCTTAAGCAGATAGATTTACTTGTTCCTGGATCCTTGTGTTCCTGATGGAGGCACGCGTTACTTCCCAGATATTGCATTGATGATAATCGCATTGCTGTGAGGTCCCATTCTAACTTGTTCTGTAACCCCCCAGAGGTGCATTACCACCTTTCACACCTCTCCACTATCTCCTATGGTTGATTCAATGTTATCGTGTGTATTTATTCTAGGTTCAAACACTGTGCATTTTCTTTTTTGCAACTGTGTGTAAATGTAATGTACCTGGTTCACCAGCAGGTGGCGGCAGTAATGGCAGAGCTACTTTGCATAGAATGGAACCTTATATCCATTCTGGCCCTCTCTAGAGAAGGAGGAGTTTTTGTTAGTGAAGGTCAGAATAGAGTACCCCCTCAATGGGTAAGGCAGCAGGCCCTCGTCCCTGCTGGATGAGCACTGCAAAAGTGAGAATAGAGTACACCCTCCTAGAAGAAGGCAGTGTGCCAGCCAGCAGAGCACCTCTAAGCTCTGCTGGACAGGGAGGCCAAAGCTGCAAGCCTCACAAGCCAGGAGTAGAGTTCCCTGGTTAACTATAAAGACAGACCAGACTACAGAAAGCAAAGTTCAGCAGAAAGGAAAGGTTTCCAATGTATCCTGTTAGCACAGCAGAACCAGAGAGCAACAGATGTAGCAGAGCCGAGTGTGATTGTCTGCCAGAATTCATGCCAAAGCTTGCTGGTAACCAAGACAAAGTTGGAAGATTGTTTCCTGATTAACATTTATTCAAGTAAAGCTGTTATAAACTTCAACATAAGGTCTAGACTCAATTTATTTCATCACTCCCTGTGTAAACTATCCCTTTTTCTCCAACGGATGCCACACCTAGGGTTCCAGCGAATCAAGGTAGGAGCACAGTGACAAGTGCAACACCATTAAAGGACATTATAGACTACCCTTACACCACTCTGGCATACCTACACCTGAGTACTATCATATCACTGAAAGGGGCCCTGTGCACTGGTTGCTGCAATGCAACTGGCGTCATGACAAAACCATTGACTTTATTTTCCCTCTTAAAGGGACCCCCATGGCTGCTGGTGTAGCGCTGCAGTTCTAAATCTAATTGGCACCGCAACAACAACGGTGTGACAAATGAGCATTGGACCTCCAGAAACTACAGCAGAGCAGTTTCTGAAGAGATACCGCTAGAGGGTCCTAAAGTGAACTGAGAAAGGTGGCTGAAGTGCTAGAGAAAGGGCCATTGGTGCTTGCTCCCTCTCTGTGAGGGAGAAGCCGTTGGGACCTATTATAATTATGTACAGTATTCCATTTATAACGTCCCCACACCCTCAGACACAGATGGCGTTAGGTCTAGAGGAGCTGTCGTAACGATGCCGCTCTATGATGGCATTGTTTTCTCAGCCACTCTCCATAACCATGATGTTGAAAATGCTGCAACAACATGGACTGAAACTAAAACCAAGTAAGTGCCATGTGTTCAGAGAAAGCATCAAGTACCTGGGGCAGGGGAAGAGTCCAGCCTGGGATCCCATAGTCAGGGGGTGCAACAGTGGCCCACTCTGGACTCTGGACTTTTGGTTTAAGTAGACGTCAATAAGCCATTTCTATAGAATACAAGTGGAAACCTGAAGGTACTGGAGGGTGGTCTAGGGTTTGGACTGGGAGAAAAAGGAAAGAAAAAATAGAGTCTGATTGAAACCCCAGATATTCTCTAGGGGAGCGCCAATGTGAAGGATAGTATGGTATATATTCTGATATAGTGATTATACAGTTATGAAAGAAAGTGCCCCCAGAAAAGCTGGTGTAGAACAAAGCTGAACACAAGGACCCCTCTAGGTTATGATAGAGCTGCCCTCTATAAGAATTCCCAGTCACAGCAGGGTGCAAAGGACCATATGGAACAGGCGAGGAGAAGGATAGAATGAGAATGAATTACTGCCTATGCAATCAGGATATTGGGGGACGGGGAAAACTCAACAACTACAGCTGGTTAATTGAAACTACTGGCAGTTGTCTGGGCTGCAGATATCGTCAAGGAGCCAAGTCTGAACTGTGAAAGGTAATAATCCTTTTGATTTAGGCCTCATGCACATGACCTTTTTTTTTACAGTCCGCAAAAATGGGGTCCGTAGGTCCGTGACCGTTTTTTCGTCCGTGCGTCTTCCTTGATTTTTGGAGGATCCACGGACATGAATTTTTGGTGTCCGCCTGGCCGTGCGAAGCCAAACGGATCCATCCTGAATTACAATGCAAGTCAATGGGGACGGATCCGTTTGACGTTAACACAATATGGTGCCATTTCAAACGGATCCGTCCCCATTGACTTTCAATGTAAAGTCTGGAGTCTCTTTTATACCATCGGATCGGAGTTTTCTCCAATCCGATGGTATATTTTAACTTGAAGCGTCCCTATCACCATGGGAACGCCTCTATGTTAGAATATACTGTCGGATATGAGTTACATTGTGAAAACTCATATCCGACAGTATATTCTAACACAGAGGCGTTCCCATGGTGATGGGGACGCTTCTAGTTAGAATATACTTCAAACTGTGTACATGACTGCCCCCTGCTGCCTGGCAGCACCCGATCTCTTACAGGGGGCCGTGATCAGCACAATTAACCCCTCAGGTACCGCTCCTGAAGGGGTTAATTGTGCGTATCATAGCCCCCTGTAAGAGATCAGGGCTGCCAGGCAGCAGGGGGCAGACCCCCCCTCCCCAGTTTGAATATCATTGGTGGCCAGTGCGGCCCCCCCCGCCCCCCCTCCCTCTATTGTAATAATAGCATTGGTGGCACAGTGTGCGGCCCCCCCTCCATCCCTCTATTGCATTAACATTGGTGGCAGTGTGCGCCCCCCGCCCGCCCCCCCTTCCTCTCTCTATTGTTTTAATACATTGGTGGCAGTGTGCGCCCCCCGCCCCCCCCTTCCTCCCTATATTGTTTTAATACATTGTTGGCAGTGTGCGCCCCCCCCCCCCGATCATTGGTGGCAGCGGAGTTCCGATCGGAGTCCCAGTTTAATCGCTGGGGCTCCGATCGGTAACCATGGCAACCAGGACGCTACTGCAGTCCTGGTTGCCATGGTTACTCAGCAATAGTAGAAGCATCATCCTTACCTGCTGGCTGCTGCGATGTCTGTGTCCGGCCGGGAACTCCTCCTACTGGTAAGTGACAGCAATGCGCCGCACAGACCTGTCACTTACCAGTAGGAGGAGCTCCCGGCCGGACACAGACATCGCAGCAGCCAGCAGGTAAGTATGATGCTTCTAGTATTGCTGAGTAACCATGGCAACCAGGACTGCAGTAGCGTCCTGGTTGCCATGGTTACCGATCGGAGCCCCAGCGATTAAACTGGGACTCCGATCGGTACTCCGTTGCCACCAATGATCGGGGTGAGGGGAGGCCGCACACTGCCAACAATGTATTAAAACAATAGAGGGAGGAAGGGGGGGCCGGGGGGGGGCGCACACTGCCACCAATGTTAATGCAATAGAGGGAGGGAGGGGGGCCGCACACTGTGCCACCAATGCTATTAATACAATAGAGGGAGGGAGGGGGGGCGCACTGGCCACCAATGAAATTTAAACTGGGGAGGGAGGGGGGTCTGCCCCCTGCTGCCTGGCAGCCCCTGATCTCTTACAGGGGGCTATGATACGGACAATTAACCCCTTCAGGTGCGGCACCTGAGGGGTTAATGGTGCGGATCACAGCCCCCTGTAAGAGATCGGGTGCTGCCAGGCAGCAGGGGGCAGTCATGTACACAGTTTGTTGTATATTCTAACTAGAAGCGTCCCCATCACCATGGGAACGCCTCTGTGTTAGAATATACTGTTGGATCTG
The DNA here is from genome assembly GCF_014858855.1 of Bufo gargarizans. Classification (NCBI taxonomy): domain Eukaryota; kingdom Metazoa; phylum Chordata; class Amphibia; order Anura; family Bufonidae; genus Bufo; species Bufo gargarizans. The sequence continues at coordinate 13,432 of NW_025334613.1, read as the reverse complement.
AGTTTTCACGAAGTGAAAACTCAGCTCTGAAAAAGCTTTTATGCAGACGGATCTTCGGATCCGTCTGTATGAAAGTAACCTACGGATCACGGACACGGATGCCAATCTTGTGTGCATCCGTGTTCTTTCACGGACCCATTGACTTGAATGGGTCCGTGAACCGTTGTCCGTCAAAAAAATAGATACACGGATCACGGTCTCGGCTGCAAAACGGTGCATTTTCCGATTTTTTCCACGGACCCGTTGAGAGTCAAAAAATGGAAAACGGCACAACGGCCACAGATGCACACAACGGTCGTGTGCATGAGGCCTTACTTGAACATTGCCCAAGTGTAAAGTTTCTGAAGCTGGTGTCCCAGCTGGTCCTATAAATACTGGATTGGAGATAAATCTGGTGACCAGGCAGCCAAGGAAGTGTTTTAACATAGTACATAAGGCCGAAAAAAGACATTTGTCCATCCAGTTCGGCCTGTCATCCTGTGAGGTAGAAGCCAATTTTCCTCACTTTAGGGGAATAAAAAATTCCTTCCCGACTCCAATCAGGCATCAGAATAACTCCCTGGATCCCCGACCCCTCTCTAGTAGCTATAGCCTGTAATATTATTACACTCCAGAAATACATCCAGGCCCCTCCTGAATCCCTTTATTGTACTCATCATCACCACCTCCTCAGGCAGAGAGTTCCATAGTCTCACTGCTCTTACCGTAAAGAATCCATAGTCTCACTGCTCTTACAGTAAAGAGTCCATAGTCTCACTGCTCTTACCGTAAGGAGTCCATAGTCTCACTGTTCTTACAGTATAGAGTCCACAGTCTCACTGCTCTTACAGTATAGAGTCCATAGTCTCACTGCTCTTACAGTAAAGAATCCATAGTCTCACTGCTCTTACAGTAAAGAGTCCATAGTCTCACTGCTCTTACCGTAAGGAGTCCATAGTCTCACTGTTCTTACAGTATAGAGTCCACAGTCTCACTGCTCTTACAGTATAGAGTCCACAGTCTCACTGCTCTTACAGTAAGGAGTCCATAGTCTCACTGCTCTTACCGTAAGTAGTCAATAGTCTCACCGCTCTTACAGTATTGAGTCCACAGTCTCACTGCTCTTACAGTATAGAGTCCATAGTCTCACTGCTCTTACAGTATAGAGTCCATAGTCTCACTGCTCTTACAGTATAGAGTCCACAGTCTCACTGCTCTTACAGTATAGAGTCCATAGTCTCACTGCTCTTACAGTATAGAGTCCATAGTCTCACTGCTCTTACAGTATAGAGTCCACAGTCTCACTGCTCTTACAGTATAGAGTCCATAGTCTCACTGCTCTTACAGTATAGAGTCCACAGTCTCACTGCTCTTACAGTATAGAGTCCATAGTCTCACCGCTCTTACAGTATAGAGTCCACAGTCTCACTGCTCTTACAGTATAGAGTCCATAGTCTCACTGCTCTTACAGTATAGAGTCTATAGTCTCACTGCTCTTACAGTATAGAGTCCACAGTCTCACTGCTCTTACAGTAAAGAGTCCATAGTCTCACTGCTCTTACCGTAAGTAGTCAATAGTCTCACCGCTCTTACAGTATTGAGTCCACAGTCTCACTGCTCTTACAGTATAGAGTCCATAGTCTCACTGCTCTTACAGTATAGAGTCCATAGTCTCACTGCTCTTACAGTATAGAGTCCACAGTCTCACTGCTCTTACAGTATAGAGTCCATAGTCTCACTGCTCTTACAGTATAGAGTCCATAGTCTCACTGCTCTTACAGTATAGAGTCCATAGTCTCACTGCTCTTACAGTATAAGAGTCCATAGTCTCACTGCTCTTACAGTATAGAGTCCATAGTCTCACGCTCTTACAGTATAGAGTCCATAGTCTTACTGCCCTTACAGTATAGAGTCCATAGTCTCACCGCTCTTACAGTATAGAGTCCATAGTCTCACTGCTCTTACAGTAATAGAGTCCATAGTCTCACTGCTCTTACAGTAAAGAGTCCATAGTCTCACTGCTCTTACAGTATAGAGTCCATAGTCTCACTGCTCTTACAGTAAAGAGTCCATAGTCTCACTGCTCTTACAGTAAAGAGTCCATAGTCTCACTGCTCTTACAGTAATAAGTCCATAGTCTCACTGCCTTACAGTAAGAGTCCATAGTCTCACTGCTCTTACAGTATAGAGTCCATAGTCTCACCTGCTCTTACAGTAAAGAGTCCATAGTCTCACTGCTCTTACAGTAAAGAGTCCTATAGTCTCACTGCTCTTACAGTATAGAGTCCATAGTCTCACTGCTCTTACAGTAAGAGTCCATAGTCTCACTGCTCTTACAGTAAAGAGTCTATAGTCTCACTGCTCTTACAGTATAGAGTCCATAGTCTCACTGCTCTTACAGTAAAGAGTCCATAGTCTCACTGCTCTTACAGTAAAGAGTCCATAGTCTCACTGCTCTTACAGTATAGAGTCCATAGTCTCACTGCTCTTACAGTAAAGAGTCCATAGTCTCACTGCTCTAACAGTAAAGAGTCCATAGTCTCACTGCTCTTACAGGATAGAGTCCATAGTCTCACTGCTCTTACAGTACAGAGTCCATAGTCTCACTGCTCTTACAGTAAAGAGTCCATAGTCTCACTGCTCTTACCGTAAAGAATCCTCTTCTATGTCTGTGTACAAACCTTCTTTCCTCCAGACGCAGAGGATGTCCCCTCGTCACAGTCACCGTTCTGGGAATGAATAGATGATGGGAGTGATCTCTGTACTGACCCCTGATATATTTATACATATTAATTAGATCTCCCCTCAGTCGTCTTTTTTCTAAAGTGAATAACCCTAATGTTGATCATCTTTCAGGGTACTGTAGTCCCCCCATTCCAGTTATTACTTCAGTTGCCCTCCTCTGGACCCTCTCCAGCTCTGCTATGTCTGCTTTGTTCACTGGAGCCCAGAACTGTACACAGTACTCCATGTGTGGTCTGACTAGTGATGTGTAAAGTGGTAGGACTATGTTCTCATCACCGGCATCTATGCCCCTTTTAATGCAACCCATTATCTTATTGGCCTTGGCAGCAGCTGCCTGACACTGGTTTTTGCAGCTTAGTTTGCTGTTTATTAAAATTCCTAGATCCTTTTCCATGTCAGTGTTACCGAGTGTTTTACCATTTAGTATGTACGGGTGACTTGCATTATTCCTTCCCATGTGCATAACTTTACATTTGTCAGTGTTAAACCTCATCTGCCACTTATCTGCCCAAGCCTCCAATCTATCCAGATCGCTCTGTAGTAGTATACTGTCCTCTGTAGTATATATACAGTACACTGTCCTCTGTAGTATATATACAGTACACTGTCATCTGTAGTATATATACAGTATACTGTCCTCTGTATTATATATACAGTATACTGTCCTCTGTAGTATATATATATATACAGTATACTGTCCTCTGTAGTATATATATAGTATACTGTCCTCTGTATTATATATACAGTATACTGTCCTCTGTAGTATATATATATATATATACAGTATACTGTCCTCTGTAGTATATATATATACAGTATACTGTCCTCTTCAGTGTTAATTACTTTACACAGTTTAGTGTCATCTGCGAAAATTGATACTTTACTATGCAAGCCTTCTACAAGATCACTAATAAATATATTGAAGAGAATAGGGCCCAATACTGACCCCTGAGGTACCCGACTAGTGACAGTGACCCCTCCAGTACTGATCCCTGAGGTACTCCGCTAGTGACGGTGACCCAATCTGAGTGTGTACCGTTAATAACCACCCTCTGTTTTCTATCACTGAGCCAGTTACTTACCCACTTACAGACGTTTTCTCCCAGTCCGAGCATTCTCATTTTATATACTAACCTTCCATGTGGTACAGTGTCAGATGCTTTGGAGAAGTCCAGATATACGACATACATTGATTCGCCGCTGTCAAGTCTAGAACTTACCTCCTCATAGAAACTGATTAAATTAGTTTGACATGACCGATCCCTCACGAAGCCATGCTGATATGGCGTTATTTGCTTATTTCCGTTGAGATGCTCTAACATAGCATCTCTCAGAAAACCTTCAAACAGTTTACCCACAACAGATGTTACACTTACCGGCCTATAGTTTCCAGGCTCTGTTTTTGGACCCTTTTTGAATATTGGCACCACATTTGCCATGCGCCAATCCTGTGGGACATTCCCTGTCAATATAGAATCTGCAAATATCAGAAATAAGGGTCTGGCTATGACATTACTTAATTCCTTTAGGATACGGGGGTGTATGCCATCTGGTCCTGGCGATTTGTCTATTTTAATCTTTTTAAGTCGCTGATGTACTTCTTCCTGGGTCAGACAGGACACTTTTAATGGGGAATTTATTTTTGCATTCTGCATGTCATCTGACAGTTTATTTTCCTCAGTGAATACATTGGGGAGAAAAATATTTAACAGCTTTGCTTTCTCCTCGTCGCTCTCTGCGACTCCCCCCTCATCACTCTTTAACGGGCCGACACCTTCAGATTTATACTTTTTAACATTTATATAATTGAAGAACATTTTAGGGTTAGTTTTACTCTCTTTGGCAATTAATCTCTCGGTCTCTAGTTTGGCCGCTTTTATTTGTTTTTTACATGTTCTATTTTTTTCCTTATAGTTTTTCAGTGCTTCCTCGCTCCCCTCCTGTTTCAGTGAATTATATGCTTTCTTTTTGTCATTTATTGCTTTCTTTACAGTTCTGTTTATCCACATTGGTTTCTTTTTGTTCCTTAACCATTCCCATACGGTATGTACCTCTCACAATGAGATTTTAGGATGCTTTTAAAGATATCCCATTTTGTGGCTGTATTTTTATTTGTGAGGACTTTATCCCATTTAGTTAGGCCTATGGCCTCTCTTAGTTGGCTAAATTTAGCTTTTTTGAAGTTTGGTTTAGCTTTTTTGAAGTTTGGTTGTGATCTGGAGAAGACATTTTAAGGAAACCCTTGCTGTGTGTGGGCGAGCATTGTCCTGATGATAAACGTTAGTTGGAAGCTCTGCCATGAGAGGAATACATGTGGTGGCAGTGGGATGTCCTGCACATATTACTGAGCTGTTAGTGTCCTCGTATAACTACTAGGGGTGACCGACTGTCATATTCGATGGCTCCCCCGATCATCACACCAGCAGTTGTCAGTCCTGCCATGAGAGGAACATGTGGCGGCAGGATGTCTTGTATATATCACTGAGCTGTTAGTGTCCTCGTATCACTACTAGAGGTGACCGACTGTCCTATTCGATGGCTTCCCCGATTATTATACCAGCAGTTGTCAGCCCTGCCATGAGAGGAAGACATGTGGCAGCAGGATGTCCTGCACATATTACTGAGCTGTTAGTGTCCTCGTATCCCTACTAAGAGTGATCAACTATCGTATGCTCTGGCTCCCCCGATCATCATACCAGCAGTTATTAGCCCTTCCATGAGAGGAAGACATGTGATGGCAGGATGTCCTGCACATATTACGGAGCTGTTAGTGTCCTTGTATCCCTACTAGGGGGGACGACCTATACGATGGCTCCCCCGATCATCATACCAGCAGTTGGGGAGCTGTGTCGCTCCACAGCAAAGGCAGGATTGAAGTGTTCACCACAAGGCCTTCATACTTAAACCCAACCATCGTCAGATCCCAAACAGAACCTGGATTCATCACTAAAGACTATACGGTTCCAGTCCATAAGGTCCAGGTTTCTTGCTAAGCTCCTGGAAATGGTCCAGACAGAGACAGAGGTGTGTAATGAAGGGGTCGCTTGTCTGGATGTCAGACAATGAAACTGTAGGAGCTGCTTGTCCTTGTCAGTGGATCAAACGGTTCTCTGTACTTGTGGTCTGTCTGGGACGTCCAGAGCCTGTTCACTATGTATGCCCTCACGTAATCACTGCTCCCAACATCTCCTAACAGCTTGGTCAGCATGGCCTAGATGGTGGAAATTCAATGGAATGACCATCCTGCTTCACTTAATCCAGTGATGCGGCCCCTCTCGAAGTCTGTCAACTGGGCAAAATGTCAAGTGCATGATAGATGCATGTCTAGCAGTAAACAATCTGCCACTAAGAGGTATACTACCAAAAAGTGGCCCCTGGGAGTCTTTTTAATAGGGCAGTGGGGGAAGCACTTTTATGCCAGTGCAGCAAATCCGACACGCTTCTGTTACTGATAATACAACAGTCTGCATCCGTTAGGATTCAGTGTTTCCCAACCAGTGTGCCTCCAGCTGTTACAAAACTACAACTCCCAGCATGCCCGCACAGCCAAATGCTGTCCGGGCATGCTGGGAGTTGTAGTTTTGCAACAGCTGGAGGCACACTGGTTGGGAAACACTGCGTTAGGTCATTGACTGGATACCTATTGACTATGAGGCGGGGTGGTAACCTCGAGCTGCAGTTACAGGAGAGAGAGATGGCTTGGATCCGTCGCCTGAACACCCTGCAACCGAATGGACAAGATTATTGTATAGATTAATGGGAGTTACAATTATGCAAAAAGATTGTTTTCCTGTATGACCTCCATCTAATATATTTTTCTGTTTCCCCCACAGGGTCTGAGCCGTCTAATAACGGGTGGCGACCCCCGTGAAGCACGCCCCACGGTCCATGTATTTCTTCTATACTCTGGTATCGGTCGCTCTGAGAGAATTGTGAATAATATAGTATTAGCACCAATTCAGCCTGCCGCACACAACCACCGCAGTCAAACCTAAGGTCCGTCACTCTGACGTCACCGCCCTGTTATTACATGGCTTATCTCGTTCCCCCTAGTTTTAGTGTGCGCTTGCGCGCGCCTCCTTTCTTATTTTGGACTTCCTTGCCCTTACCTAATATGGCTCCCACGTACATCCTCTGCCTCAATATGCCTGCGCACGCCGCAGGCAATACATAAACGGCTATACCTGCCCACTCCCTTCTTCTGCCGGCCCGCTCACTGGGCCCGCCCTTCTTCTTCCCTGCCCGACCCGCTCACTGAGGGTGGTATCCGCAGGGTTAATATATGTGCGTGCCGCCATTGGCGGCCCCATGCGCCTGCGCCATTCTTGCCCCCTGCCTATCTAACATAGCGCCCTACACGTCCCACCAGCGCCGGCTCTTTCCTCGGTCCAGTGGACACTCTTCTGGTTAGCCCATTTTACCCCTATCACTGCAGGCCGTTCTTATGTGGCGTCGTCCGGCCTTTCTCTTGTGCGTCGGTTTATACCGTTGCCATATTCTGCTTTACCCTTTATTGCTGGCTATAGAGCTCCCTCCATTATATGTCCCTCCACTAGTGTTCTCTGAATTATGTTCAGCATTACACTGCCCCCTGGTGGTCACTTTTTACTCTGTCAATCAGATGCACTATGTGATAAAAGTACTGATGACATTTTCTGATAAATACTTACCGGTGAAATTCATTTGATGAAACCCATGGATCCGTGACGTGATCCATTATGTTACTATTTGTATAACTACCAATCATGTAAACTACTGTCAATCATGTTCCTTTAATTGTCATATACTTCTATGTAACTATCTTTCTATTTTTGTACATCAGCCTGATGAAGGGCATCCTATTTGCCCGAAACGTTGCTTTGTGTACCACCATGTCCGCCCAATAAAAATCATACAAGCATCATAAAAAACTGGAGTGCTGTCTGAATTGTTTGACACGAATTGAGTTCCAGGAGGTGAAGCCAGAAGCAAACCCCTGACGAGCACCCAGACCAGCCAGGACAGACGGAGTGCTGTGATCAACTAGGAGTATTATGGTAAACAATCTTCCACTAAGAGGTACACTACCCAAAAGTGGCCTCTGAGAGTCTTTTTTATAGGGCAGCGGGGGGAAGCACTTTTATGCCAGTGCAGCAAAAGAGTGCAGCAAATCCGACATTTCTATATGGGGGTGGGATTTTTTGGGGCAATGACTATATATATATTAGAGGTGGGACGACAAATCCGTCGAATCCACAAATCCCTTGAATTTTGCTGGATTCGTGGACTCGAATCCCGACGTAATTTATGAAATTCAAATCCGACTAATCTAGAGATGCAACGATTAATCAGTTATTGATAATATTCGATAACGGGATTCGTCGACAACGAATCCCATTATTGAATATAATCGATAACTTTGATTAATCGTTGCAGCCCTAGATTAGTCGGATTCGAATTTTATAAATTACGTCAGGATTCGAGTCCACGAATCCCACAAATAATTGGCCGATTCGTTGCTACGCCGGCGGTTTCCTTTAACTTTAAATCAGCGCATCTTTATTACTTTACAATGAAGCTCCAGTAACAGGCAGAGCGGGCGGCGGCGTAACGTCACTTACTCACGTGATGCCCCTGCTCCGCCTGCTTCATTCATAAAGGTGAGTGAGCGACGTTACGCCGCCGCCCGCTCTGCCTGTTACTGGAGCGTCATTGTAAGGTAATAAAGATGTGCTGAACCTGATTTAAAGTTAAAGTAAAAGTTACTGCTGAGCCGGGGCTGTTATGGGGGATCTGTGGATGGCGGCTGTTATGGGGGATCTGTGGATGGCGGCTGTTATGGGGGATCTGTGGATGACACTGTTATGGGGGATCCCCCATAACAGCCGCCATCCACAGATCCCCCATAACAGCCGCCATCCACAGATCCCCCATAACAGCCGCCATCCACAGATCCCCCATAACAGCCGCCATCCACAGATCCCCCATAACAGCCGCCATCCACAGATCCCCCATAACAGCCGCCATCCACAGATCCCCCATAACAGCCGCCATCAGCAGATCCCCCATAACAGCCGCCATCCACAGATCCCCCATAACAGCCGCCATCCACAGATCCCCCATACCAGTGTGTCATCCACAGATCCCCTCCATAACAGTGTCATCCACAGATCCCCTCCATAACAGTGTCATTCACAGATCTCCCATAACAGTGCCATCCACAGATCCCCCATAACAGTGCCATCCACAGATCCCCCATAACAGCCGCCATCCACAAATCCCCCATAACAGTGTCATCCACAGATCCCCCATAACAGTGCCATCCACAGATCCCCCATAACAGCCGCCATCCACAGATCCCCCATAACAGTGCCATCCACAGATCCCCCATAACAGTGCCATCCACAGATCCCCCATAACAGCCGCCATCCACAGATCCCCCATAACAGTGTCATCCACAGATCCCCCATAACAGCCGCCATCCACAGATCCCCTATACCAGTGTGTCATCCACAGATCCCCCATAACAGTGTCATTTACAGATCCCCCATAAGTGTCATTTACAGATCCCCCATAACAGTGTCATCCACAGATCCCCCATAACAGTGCCATCCACAGATCCCCCATAAGAGTGCCATCCACAGATCCCCCATAACAGTGTCATCCACAGATCCCCCATAACAGTGCGTCATCCACAGGTCCCCCCATAACAGTGTCATTTACAGATCTCCCATAACAGTGCGTCATCCACAGATCCCCCATAACAGTGTCATCCACAGATCCCCCATAACAGTGTCATCCACAGATCCCCCATAACAGTGCCATCCACAGATCCCCCATAACAGTGCCATCCACAGATCCCCCATAACAGCCGCCATCCACAGATCCCCCATAACAGCCGCCATCCACAGATCCCCCATAAGAGTGCCATCCACAGATCCCCCATAACAGTGTCATCCACAATTTGTTTTAATATGGCCTATGAACATAATTTTTCAAGTAAAATCATATAAACCCCCTTTTTTTTTGTTATTCTGGTGTTTTTTTTTCCGATTAATTGATGAAATAATCATTAGCTGCAGCGAATCCTGCCACTACGTCACGTCCCCGCGCCTCCCGAGACGCCTGCTATTTCCCTACCCGTGAACTTTCCCTAGTAAAACCCTAAGCAAGCACCGCATAACAGCGTTTTTACTGGATCCGGCAGGGCTCAGCAAAAAGCTTCCGTTTCTGATAATACAACCATCTGCATCCGCTATGAACGGATCCAGCTCTATTATCTTTAACATACCCATTCTGCATTGTGCGGTGGGCACAGTTTTCATGTATTTCTGTTGCATGACTTAGGGCGCCTTTACACTCGGCAGAATATTCCGCGGCTGAAAATCCGTTCCATTCCTTTGAATGCGGCAGCAAGCTCACACAGTCATGTGAAAAAATTAGGACACCCTTTGAAAGCATGTGGTTTTTTGTAACATTTTTAATAAAAGGTTATTTCATCTCCGTTTCAACAATACAGAGAGATTAAAGTAATCCAACTAAACAAAGAAAACTGAAGAAAAGTATTTTCAAGATCTTCTGTAAATGTCATTCTACAAAAATGCCTATTCTAACTGAGGAAAAAGATAGGACACCCTTGCCCCTAATAGCGAGTGTTACCTCCTTTGGCTGAAATAACTGCAGTGAGACGGTTCTTGTAGCCATCTACCAGTCTTCGACATCGGTCTGAGGAAATTTTACCCCACTCCTCAATGCAGAACTTTTTCAGCTGTGAGATGTTTGAGGGGTTTCTTGCACGTACAGCCCTTTTCAAGTCACCCCACAGCATCTCAATGGGATTCAAATCTGGACTTTGACTTGGCCATTCCAGGACTCTCCATTTCTTCTTTTTCAGCCAATCTTTGGTTGATTTACTAGTATGTTTTGGGTCATTGTCATGTTGCATGGTCCAGTTCCGCTTCAGCTTTAATTTTCTAACTGATGGTCTCACATGTTCTTCAAGCACCTTCTGATACACAGTAGAATTCATCGTGGATTCTATGATGGTGAGCTGACCAGGTCCTGCTGCAGCAAAGCAGCCCCAAACCATGACACTTCCACCTCCATGCTTCACAGTTGGTATGAGGTTCTTTTCTTGGAATGCTGTGTTTGGTTTACGCCAAACATGTCCTCTGCTGTTGTGTCCAAATAATTCAATTTTGGACTCATCTGTCCAAAGAACATTATTCCAGAAGTCCTGGTCTTTGTCAACTTTATCTCTGGCAAATGTCAGTCTGGCCTCGATGTTTCTCTTGGAAAGCAAAGGTTTCCTCCTTGCACACCTCCCATGCAAGTTAAACTTGTACAGTCTCTTTCTGATTGTAGAGGCATGTACTTCTACATCAACAGTAGCCAGAGCCTGCTGTAGTTCTCGAGATGACACTTTAGGGTTTTTGGAGACCTCTTTTAGCATCTTGCGGTCTGCTCTTGGGGTGAACTTGCTGGGGCGACCAGTCCTGGGCATGTTGGCAGTTGTTTTGAAAGCCCTCCACTTGTAGACTATCTTCCGGACAGTGGAATGGCTGATTTCAAAATCTTTTGAGATCTTTTTAAATCCCTTCCCAGACTCATAGGCTGCTACAATCTTTTTTCTGAAGTCCTCTGACAGCTCTTTTGCTCTCACCATGGTGCTCACTCTCACTTCAACAGTCAGGAGCACACCAAACTAAATGTCTGAGGTTTAAATAGGGCAAGCCTCATTCAACATGCAGAGTAACGATCTACTAATTATGTGCACCTGGTGTGATATACCTGTGTGAGATCTGAGCCAATTTAAGAGGGAATACATGTGAGGGTGTCCTATCTTTTTCCTCAGTTAGAATAGGCATTTTTGTAGAATGACATTTACAGAAGATCTTGAAAAGACTTTTCTTCAGTTTTCTTTGTTTAGTTGGATTACTTTAATCTCTCTGTATTGTTGAAACGGAGATGAAATAACCTTTTATTAAAAATGTTACAAAAAACCACATGCTTTCAAAGGGTGTCCTAATTTTTTCACATGACTGTAGATTTCTGCAAGCCCCATCAAGGTGAATGGAACTGATGTTCAGTCGTGGAATTTTCTGCCACAAAATCTGCCACGTGTGACGGAGCCTTTAGTCCTCAAAAATACACCAGTGGCTGCCTGGCGGAGGAGGCGAGTCACAGATAGTAACTGAGCCATAATCCAGGTCTAATCTCACTTTTCTGCCTTAAACATAGAACCCTTTAAAAAGTTGTGCGTCTCCTCAATGTTGCACTAAAGTCGCCATTGTCATGTGGTGCGACATTTTTACACCAAAAACCTGACATATCGATTGATAAATCTGACTTCACTCACTTTTCAAAACTAGAGAGAAAATATCCCAAAATGTGTGTCCGGGTAAATCCGAAAAGTCTCAGGTCTCTGTTTTAAGCCTCAGGATAAATCCCGGCATAGTCTTCATTATGTATATCAGATCTGACCCTGCTTCCTCATCCTCACGCTACACACCGCGGCAGGGAAGGGGTTACTCTGGTTTGCAGCATCCGCAGAGACTGGGGCTGTGTAAACACGTTATTAGGCGCGTCCCTCGCCTCCTGGCCGGAGTCCGCTCAGCCTCGTTATTCCTGCACTGACCCATTAATTAGCTGTTTTCCTATAATTCTTGAGCTCATTAAATGCGGCGCTTTGTGACCGGCAGATGGTGACGAGATGACTGCGTCCCCGTGTGACCGCCGGCTCCCTGACTGACGGCAGAAGAGTAAAGATCAGTGACAGTAAATCAGAAGCTGACATCACCTTCATGGCTGACAACCACTGGTCACCACTTTAAGCTCATAGGGGATGCCACCCAGATTTCCAAACACGTGTCTTTATCCGATTGCTCGTGTCAGTGATGATTGCAGTTCTAGTATTCTAATTATGAAGCAGGAAAATATGGATGTGGATTCCCCCCAGTACAGGGGTGATGAATAATGAGAATCCGCCAGACCCCCCTTCTTTCCCACACACGCCAACTGAGCAGGACCATTCCTCCACCATAGCTGCTCGTCATTTCCATGCAGAGATCTCCCCCACTGTATAGGGATCAGCCATGGCTACTGCTGCCGCTCATCTCCATATGGATTCTTCGTCTCTGGGCAGCCGATCCCTGTTCACACATCACAACCTGCTGCCCTGAAAGGATGATTTAGGTGTCTGCATGAAATATGGTCATTTATCGCACAATTGGTGGCACGGGCCGATTATTGGGAGCAAGCATTCGTACAAACCTACTTTCGAGATAATCAGGCCAATATTAGTCCTATGTAAATGGGCATTTAGAGTTCACCGGAAAGGTGGAGCGCTGCTAGCTCAGCTTCTTCTGGAACTTTCCTGGACTCTGGTAGTGTTGAGCACGAATATTCGAATAGTGAATATTAATTGCGAATATCGCAACTTCGCTAATTCGTGAATAATTCGACTATAGTGCTATATCGAATATTCGTCATTTTTTAACATCTGAACACATGATTCCTCCCGGCTTCTTTCTTGTGGGTCAATGAGTCATTGGCCCACAAGCAACTTAAGCAGGAAGGAATCATGTTTCCATATGGAAAAAAAATGACGAATATTCTAAATAACAAATATATAGCAATATAGGGAATATATTCGTTATTTTAGAATATTCAATTTTTCCCCCTATCTGTACAGTTGTTCACATACTCCTCCCCGACTAGCGTCCCCGTT